>NC_057804.1:407743496-408098021 GCF_018294505.1 Triticum aestivum | reverse complement strand
CGCCATCCGCGCATCGGCCCGCCCGTCGCCCTGCGCTGGCCGTCGCCGCCCTGCTTTGACCGGACTCCTACATCACCCAACCCGGCAGCCTCGCGCGATGCGGTGGCCTATCGCAGCCGCCGTTCGCGCCGGCCCGCCCGTCGATCCACGCCGTCCATCGCCACCCTCCTCCGCCGCGTCTGCACGACGCCCTACGGTGTGCTTCAGCGGCCTCATCCCCGACTACGTCGGGCCGACTATGTCAGGCTCGTTGGCTGCCTCGAGCTCGGGCGCCGCTGCTTCGTTCGTTGCTCAGGCCTCGCTGCCCGGGTACCGGCCCTGCTTTGGCAGCCCGGGTGCCGGTGTTGACGCGCTCGTCCGCACGACGTCCCATGCTGTCTGTCATCGTCGGCCTCATCTTGGACTCCGTCGCCACCCTGCCTCCATCGAGCGGCGTCCCCAACCTCGCGTGCGATTGGCTTGATCACCCGCTCGCCACCGCATCCGCCTCATCTACACCACGCGACCGACCTGACCCATTGGTTGCGCGCGCCTCTGCAAGTCCCGTGAAGATCGTCCCCGAGTTCAGCGCGCCCCTCCATCGATCGAGCAACGGGCTGTCGCTGCGCCGCGCCGTCAGGCTGCAGCGCCGCCGCCCCGTGGTTCTCCTCACGGCTCGTCGACTCACGCGTCGCCCCTTCGGGCCATAGTGCCACGATATGTGGTCCCTGCCGCCGCCCCAAGACCGTCCCGTGGTTGCACCGACCCGCACTCCGTCGCTGCGCTGCCCCTTCGGGCTGTAGCATCGCGGCCCGTGGTCCCCTTTGCCGGTCTTCCCGCCGTCTCCCCGTCCCACCTGCTGCCGCCGTTGCGTCGCCCTTTCGGGTCGTAGCGCCGCGGCCCGCGGTCCACCACCGTTCCCGCGCGTTGACCTCTCATGTTATGCGCCGCGCCGGCTCCCTTGGCACGGGAATGCCATTGTCTGCGCCGGTCTTCCTCACGTTGTCGGGTTCCTTGCCTATTTCGAGCATATACGCCTCACTCCTAACCTAGCCGCCGCCGCTCTTCTTTGGCCGCCATTGCCGCTACTCATGTAGCCGCCGCAATCGACCATCCACCCCCTTCGTCTTCGTCCAAGCACCAGCCCGTTGCCAGCGTCGCCGTCATCTATCCCGACCACTTCGTCTACTCCGACCACCCTTGGTGACATCAGCCTCGCGCCGATGGACGCCGCAGTCCTCGTCGAGTTCTTCTCTACTGGCCTCTCCGACTTCTCCTACATGGCGTACAGCTCGTGCAGGTCCCTCGTCTATGCATGCCCGGTACTGGCAACACCGGTGCGTGCCTCCATCCATGATGTGTTCCCGAGCCTGGCAAGCTTGGAGTGTCTCTTCGTCAACTTCGTATTCGTCCGTCTACGCATGCCCGGTGCGTGTCAAGCAATGCAATCAATTATTCCACTAACCACCTCTCTCCCTTCTAATATATTTGGTAGAGTGCATGGAGGGTGCATGGGCTCAAAAGTGCCCTTCTCGAGCCATTTTTGGGTGTTTGGTACAAGCATGGGGCCGTCTCAATATACATGGGATCAGCCCAAATACCCTGGCCAGCATGATTGAGCGAACCGAGCCACAATGTGTTACAAAAAATGTTTAGAATTTCTAAAATAATTTAATTTTTAGAAAATGTTCCAAATACCAAAAATGGTCAAGATTTTAAAATTTTGTTCAAAGTTCAAAAAATATCTAGATTTTCTACAAAATACATCAAATTTTATTTCAATTTTCAAAAATGACCGATTAAAAAAAATGATTTTTCCAAAATTGTTCATAAGTTTCTTAAATTGATTTTTCAGAAATTTTCATATTTTAAATTTTTTTATATTATAAAAAAGATTGAACTTTCAAATTTTTAGCATTGGTCACTCCCCAGCATGCCGTTTTGGGCCGGCCCATGTGCACCGCGCTTGGTTTTTAATTTCTTATTTTATTTTTATTTTTTGATTTTCTCTATTTCAGTTAATTTGGGATATCAAAGTGTTTTGAATTTTCTTAAAAAATGCAATAAAAAAATGTTCAAGACATCAAAAAATATTCCTGATTTTCCAAAAAATGTTGACATCTTCAAAAAATGTTATGAAATTGAAAAAACAAATTGTGAATCAAAAATTGTTATGAATTTTTAAAAATGTTCATGAAATTTAAAAAAATATTCCCGGATACAATAAATATCCATAAATTTCTAAAATGTTCGTCAAAACAAAAATATGTTCTTGAATTACAATAATTGTTCTCCCCATTTCGGAAAAATGTGCGTCTATTGGAAAAATGTTCACTGATCCAAGAAAATGGTTCAGGGATAAAAAAAAGTGTTCCCAGTTTCAAGAAATGTTTTTCATTTAAAAAAATCATGACTGTGAAAAATGTTCACAAATTTGAAAAACTTTCACATTTTTATAAAAATGTTGATGAGTAAAAAAATATTCAAGATTTTAGAAAATTGTTCGCGATTTGAGAAAATATGTTCACAAAGTTGAGAAATGGTCAGAAAAGAGAAAAAGAAAAGGAAAAATGAAAAAAATAAAAATAAAATAAAAAATAACGTAAAAATGAAAAAATGAAAATTAAAAAGAAAATAAAACCAATAAAACTGAGGAAAAATTGGGTTGAGGTAAGATTCTACAGCCTTCCCAAAACTGATGGAGAAGGAGCCCGAAATGGGATGGCCCAAAAGAAAATCAGACACTGGAAGGGGTACGTGCTAGGTCGCGAACGAACGACCTACGTGTCAAATAGGAGACGCAAACTGAATGTTTTGCCCCCGCAATGTAGCTACTAGGCCGGCCCATTTTCACCTGTTATTTTTTTTCGCTGGGTTTCTTTGTTCGAGTTCGCTGGTTTGCTAGCCTCGCTTGGTGGGTTGGTTGCTGAATTGTTTAGTCTAGTTTTATCCGGGTATTTTTGTTTCTTTTTTACTTGTTTTTCTTTCTTTATTCTTTGTTTTATACATGTTTGTCCCATGTTTTCTTTGCTTATTCATTGATTTTCTTAGTTTCTTTCTTGATTTTCACTTGTTTTTTGTTTTTCTTTGTTTATTTTTTGGTCTTTATTTCTTTTTACGTTTCTTTCTTTATTCTGATTTTATTACTTTTTGGGTTTTAATCACTTTTTTGCTTTTTTTCTTATTTTTTTATTTTCATTCTTTGAAGTGATTTCTTAGTTTTTATATTTTCTTTGTCTTTCTTTTTGGTTTTATTAGGTTTCTTCTTTTCTACTTTATGTTTTGCCGCTTTTGATTGGTTCTTTTTTGTTCACCATATGTTAAATTTTCATGAGTACATAGTCAATTTTTTTGTATACATCTGAAACATTTTTTCCATGTTTAATATTTTTGAAATACGTGATAATTCTTTTTGAGAGCTTATATTTTTATGTTTACTTTACATACATATTGTACTTTTTTGGTATATATCTAATACATGTTTCGAATACAAGTTTGAAATTGTTTAAATACAAGGTTAACATTTTTGGAATATATGGTCAACATTTTTCCAATAGACATTAAAAAAATTCAAATGCTTGACTAACATTTTCAGGATTAACATTTTTTTATTTGCTTGATTAATATATTTTAAATACACGATCAACAGTTTTCGCACACATTGTACATTTTTTGTATACATTTTTATTATACATGAGATGTCTGGCTATAATCCTAACAATACTATAATTTTTTTAAGACTATCGTTACACTTAACAATATCATAAGATTTGAAAAACATGATCACAAACAACACTTGAGATAGTCATAGAGGCGAGGCTATGAATCAGGTTTTACTGTTTATCATCTTGCATATGAGTTTTCCACTAAATCGCATATTCCAAGATCATAGGAGTTTATAGCATAGAATATAAACTCTTAATTATAAATATGAAATATAATAATATAATAGTATTTTCTTTAGGGCATATTTCCAACAGACTCCCACTTGCACTAGTCAATATCTAGATAGCACATTTTTCTTTTACACCAATGGCAGTCCAGTGTTAGTTAATGCTTTGCTTGTTGTATAGCCTTCATCTTCTCAATTCTGACAAGTTCACATCCGAGTGTATCTTTGCATTCCCTTGCATCTTTCATGCTTTTAAAAAAATTCATAATTTGTGCGGAACTAGCTGTGTATGTCTTGAATCATGAAAGTGAAGCACTTCACTGAAAAATTAGTTTAAATAAAGTCCTAATTCGTGTCAAGGAATTTATATTTTTCAATCAACAATGTGTCATGTGCACATATTGTTTGGAAATATTACCATGCTCTCACTTACTTTATTGTAAATACAAGTATCTTCACTTTCATCGATGAAATCAAATTTTTGACCATTTCATTAGAACAAAGATTCCAACTCCGCTATACTTCCTTCAGTCCATTATAGGATCTCTTGAAGTTCGCACACTTACTAGCATCCTCTGGTCCGACGAAATTACCTTGGACCATATCATATACAACCCTAGTTCTATTCCCATCTCATGGGAATCCTTTTGACATCCATCTATTATATCTCATAATTGAAATATGTAGTAATTGCTAGTTTAACCCAAACTGACTTTAAGCATTACTTATAGGTTCATTGTTTGTCCAACAGTATCTCGTCTGCATATCATGAAGGTTTGCACGAGTTTTCCCAAAATATATAGTTCAGCCGCAATTTTGACCGAAGTCTCTTTATCTCATATAGGGGCTTCTATATGAGTCGTGATAGGAAATCCTGGAACTACTTCCAGTCCAGTGTATATTTTCTTTGACCTGATGACGAAGAATCTATAATCTCGTCGAGTTGCACTGTCCTCGCACTAACTCTTTTTGCAGAAAACATTTTCTTCAAAATTTACTGCACTATGTGGCAAAACACTTTGCCTTGACATAGTGACAGAGGAATACCCAACTATTTGGGATAACCTACAAAATAGCACTTATCTGACTTGGGAAATAAATTCGTAAACATTTTACTAATGTATTATATTCCCAAATGTTAAGAAAAACCAAATGGTTTGGCATACCATACCATATCTTATATGGCGTCATTTTCAACATATTTGATGGCACTCTTTTTCAGTGTAAAATTCAGTCTCTAAAGCTTCGCATTAATTTTTTGGCAAGTTGATTTAATATCATCTTTGATCTCACCATATCATACATGGTTTGATTACATCTACTCAGACACACCACTCACAGTGATGTTCCACGAGGTGCAAGTTAAGAAACTCTTTTCACAACTCATCAGACAATCGCTAAATTTGTAACTCAAATATTCCGTGGCGTTCAAAATGTTTTTGAAGTCCTGGTTCTAAGCCGTAAAGCATGACGCACTAAACTATCAAGTAGTCATCATACCGAGCTTGTCAAACGTTCATAACGTCTGCATCTGCTCCTGCAATCGGTCTATCACCTAGCGGTGCATCAAGGACATAATTTTTCTGTGCAGCAGTGAGGATAATAGTGGAGCATATTAAAAATAGTGGAGCTACAACGTGAGCTATTGATCTACAACATAATTTGCAAATACTATCAGGACTAAGTTCATGATAAATTAAGTTCAATTAATCAAATTACTTAAGAACTCCCACTTAGATAGACATCCCTCAAGTCATCTAAATGATATGTGATCCAAATCAACTAAACTATGTCCGATCATCACGTGAGATGGAGTAGTCATCAATGGTGAACATCTCTATGTTGATCATATCTACTATATGATTCACGTTCGACCTTTCAGTCTCGAGTGTTCCGAGGCCATGTCTGTACATGCTAGGCTCGTCAAGTTTAGCCCGAGTATTCCATATGTGCAAAACTGCCTTACACCCGTTGTATGTGAACGTAGAGTCTATCACACCCGATCATCACGTGGTGTCTCAACACGATGAACTGTCGTAACGGTGCACACTCGGGGAGAACACTTATACCTTGAAATTTAGTTAAGGGATCATCTTATAATGCTACCGCCGTACTAAGCAAAATAAGATGCATAAAAGATAAATATCACATGCAATCAAAATATGTGACATGATATGGCCATCATCATCTTGTGCTTTTGATCTCCATCTCCAAAGCATCGTCATGATCTCCATCGTCACTGACTCGACACTTTGATCTCCATTGCAGCGTCGTGGTCGTCTCGCCAACTATTGCTTCTACAACTATTGCTAACGCTTAGTGATAAATTAAAGAAATTACATGGCGTTTGCATTTCATACAATAAAGAGACAACCATAAGGCTCCTGCCGGTTGTCGATAACTTTTACAAAACATGATCATCTCATACAATAACGTATATCACATCATGTATTACCATATCGCATCACAACATGCCCTAAAAAAACAAGATAGACGTCATCTACTTTGTTGTTGCAAATATTACGTGGCTTCTGCAGGCTTCTAGCAAGAACGTTCTTACCTACGCATCGAAACCACAATGGTGATTTATCAAGTTTGCTGTTTTAACCTTCAACAAGGATCGACCGCAGTCAAATTTGATTCAACTAAAGTAGGAGAAACAGACACCCGCCAGCCACCTTTATGCAAAACTAGTTGCATGTCTGTCGGTGGAACCGTCTCATAAACGTGGTCATGTAAGGTTGGTCCGAGCCGCTTCATCCAACAATACCGCCGAATCAAAATAAGACATTGGTAGTAAGCAATATGATGATCACCGCCCACAACTCTTTGTGTTCTACTCATGCATATCATCTATGCATAGACCCGGCTCGGATGCCACTCTTGGGAAACGTAGCATGCAATTTCAAAATTTTCCTATGCTCACGCAAGATCTATCTAGGAGATGCATAGCAACGAGGGGGAGAGTGTGTCTACGTACCCTCGTAGACCGTAAGCAGAAGCGTTTCACAACGCGGTTGATGTAGTCGAACTTTCTTCATGATCCACCGATCGAGTACCGAACATACGACACCTCCGAGTCCTGCACACGTTCAGCTCGGTGACGTCCCTCGCCTTCTTGATCAGTAAGTTGTGGAGGTAGCAGATGAGTTCCATCAACACGAAGGCATGGTCACTATGATGGTGAAGTGATCCGCGCAGGGCTTCGCCTAAGCACTACGAAGATATGACCGGAGGCGTAAACTGTGGAGGGGGGCACCGCACACGGCTAACAATTGAGGTTCCGTGTGCTAGGCGCCCCCCTCCTCATATATATAGGTGGGAGGGAGAAGGGAGAGGCCAAGGGGCGCCCCAAGTGGGGCCGAATCCCACTTGGGCTCCTGCCCTGGTTCGCCCCCTTCCTTGTATAGGCGCCAGGGGAAGGAAGGGGGAGGTGGCGCCCTCCCTTTCCTGTCTCCCTTGAGGAGGGGAAGGAAGGAGGGACTTGCCCTCCCCCTTTCCTTTCCCTAGTGATGGTCGGCCTGGTGGAGGGGCGCACCAGCCCCTTGTGGGTTGGTCTGTCCCTTCCCTTGGCCCATTAAGCCCATATTTTTGCTGGGGATGCCTGCAACCCCTTCCGGTGACCCTATATGTACCCGATACCCTCCGGAACACTTCCAGTGTCCAAATACCATCGTATTATATATCAATATTTACCTGTCAACTATTTCAAGACTCCTTGTCATGGCCGTGATCTCATCCTGGACTCCCAAAAACATTCGGTTACAAAATCACATAACTCATATAATACTATATCGTCATCGAACGTTAAGAGTGCGGACCCTACGGGTTTGAGAACTATGTAGACATGACCGAGACACTTCTCCGGTCAATAACCAATAGCGAAACCTGGATGCCCATATTGGCTCCTACATATTCTACGAAGATCTTTATCGGTCGAACCATTATGACAACATACGTTATTCCCTTTGGCCATCGATATATTACTTGCCCGAGATTCGATCATCGGTATCTTCATACCTAGTTCAATCTCGTTACCGACAAGTCTCTTTACTCATTCCATAATCCTGCAACTAACTCATTAGTCACTTTGCTTGCAAGGCTTCTTATGATGTGTATTACCGAGAGGGCCCAGAGATACCTCTTCGATACTCGGAGTGAAAAATCCCAATCTCGATCTATGCCAACCCAACAAACACCTTCGGAGATAGTTGTAGAGCATATTTATAAACACCCAGTTACGTTGTGACGTTTGATAGCACATAAGGCATTCCTCCGGTGTCCGGGAGTTGCATAATCTCGTAGTTGAAGGAATATGTAATTGACATGAAGAAAGCAATAGCAATAAAACTGAACGATCAATATGCTATGCTAACAGATGTGTCTTGTCCATCACATCATTCTCCTAATGATGTGATCCCGTTCATCAAATGACAACACACATGTATGGTTAGGAAACTTAATCATCTTTTATTAACGAGCTAGTCTAGTAGAGGCTTACTAGGGACACGATGTTTTGTCTATGTATCCACACATGCATCAAGTTTTTGATTAATACAATTCTAGCATGAATAATAAACATTTATCATGATATAAGGAAATATAAAATAACAACTTTATTATTGCCTCTAGGGCATATTTCCTTCAAATATATGTGATTTTTGGGAGGTGGAATCAACCCAAACGGAGGCCCACGGCCTCCACTACCCACCAGGGCGAGCCTGACTCCCGTAGCGCAGTGTGGTGCCTTGTGGGCACTCTGTAAGTCGGTTGGGCCTCTTCTTTGGGCACAAGAAAGATAATTTACGGAAAAAGTCGTGTAAAAATTTCAGCGCAATCGGAGTTACATATCTCCAGGAATTTAAGAAACGGCGAAGGGCCAGAAAACAGGAACGCAAAACAAAAGAGAACAGGGAGGGGGATCCAATCTCGGAGGGGCTCCCGTCCCTCAGCCGCCATGGAGGCCATGGACTAGAGGAGGAACTCTCCTTCCATCTAGGGGGGAGGCCAAGGAAGAAGAATAAGGAGGGGGGGGGGCTCTATCTCCCTCTCTCCCGGTGGCGCCGGAGCGCCGCCGGGGTAATCATCGTGACGACGATCAACTCGAACAACTTTGTCGCTATCAACACTAACTCTCCCCCTCTATGCAGTGGTGTAACCTCTCTTCTAACCACTGTAATCTCTACCTAAACATGGTGCTTAACGCTATATATTATTTACCGATGATCTATGGCTATCTTATGATGTTTGAGTAGATTCATTTTGTCCTATGGGTTGATTGATGATCGTGATTGGTTTGAGTTGTATGTTTTATTTGGTGCTGTCCTATGGTGCCCTTCGTGTCGCGCAAATGTGAGGGATCCCCGCTATAGGGTGTTGCAGTACATTCATGATTCGCTTATGGTGGGTGTCCTGAGTGACAGAAGCACATACCCGAGTAAGTGGGTTGTTGCGTATGGGATTAAAGAGGACTTGATACTTAATGCTATGGTTGGGTTTTACCTTAATGATCTTTGGTAGTTGCGGATGCTTGCTAGAGTTCCAATCATAAGTGTATATGATCCAAGTACGGAGAGTATGTTAGCTCATGCCTCTCCCTCATATAAAATTGCAATAATGATCACCGGTCTAGTTATCGATCACCTAGGGACAAATAACTTTCTTGAGTGACAAAAAGCTATTTAGTAAACAATTAACTTTTATTATATTGCAAAGTACTCTTAGTTCTATTCTTGCAAAGTAGTTCTAGCATCACACCTACAAAATAGTTTCATACTTGTTCTAGGTAAGGCAAACATTAAAGTGTGTGTAGAGTTGTATCGGTGGTCGGTAGAACTTGAGGGAATATTTATTCTACCTTTAACTCATCGTTGGGTTCGACACTCTTATTTATTAAAAAAGGCTACAAATGACCCCCTATACTTGTGGGTTATCAAGACCTTTTTCTGGCGCCGTTGCCGAGAGCAATAACGTTGGGTGAACATGCTCGTGTGTGCTTGTTTGCTTTATCACTAAGTAGTTTTTATTTTTTGTTCTAAGTTGTTCTCTATCTCTAGTTATGGATATGGAACACAAAATACTAGAAAAAATTGTTGTACTTGCTACTCATGGAGATGGGGAACCTCCTAAAACCCTCAATGCTCGTTATGTGAAAAATATTGAACACTACTTTGATAATCCTGAGAAAACCCCATTCAACTTGATAATGGGAGACACGTCGGATCAATGTGAATACTTTAGGGATTATCGCTTGACTCAAACAGGGAAACTGTTATGGGATCGAATTCATATATTACATTGGTATGCTCGGGATCTATGCTTGAGATATGATTATACTTGTTGCTCTAGGATGAAGGCTCCACACCTTCCCTTCTTATGCAAATTTAATGATAATGAAACCTTGGCTTCTTATGTTAATGGTAGATATGATTACTATGATGTGAAACGAATAGAAAAAATTGTTGCTTTTAAGGGTGCTTATGAAATTGAATCTTTGTTCGAGAAGTATGAAGATTTTGATGCTGTTTATAGACCTGAAATATTTGCTATACTCAAATATTTCTATGAAAATTATAAATACAATTCCGATATTGATGTATTTCTTGAGAAAGTCTCCGCTGTCCAAGAAGAGACTAATATTTTGCATGAAACTATGGAAGAAGTCATTGATGGAATTGTGGGCTCATTGGATGAAAAAGATGACGAGGAGAGCGAAGAACAAAAGGAGGAAGAGCAGATTAGCTACCTGTCCCCACCTTCTAATGAGAGTAACTCTTCAACTTATACATCATTTAATTTCCCTTCGTTCTTACCGAAGAATGAATGCTATGATGATTGCTATGATCCCTTGGATTCATT
Organism: Triticum aestivum; assembly: GCF_018294505.1. Classification (NCBI taxonomy): domain Eukaryota; kingdom Viridiplantae; phylum Streptophyta; class Magnoliopsida; order Poales; family Poaceae; genus Triticum; species Triticum aestivum. The sequence continues at coordinate 408,087,292 of NC_057804.1, read as the reverse complement.
TGAAATATCCCTTTTTGATGAACTTGATGCTTGCTATGCTTGTGGCCAAGATGCCAATATGAATTATGCTTATGGAGATGAACTTGCTATAGTTGCTTATGTTAAGAATGAAATTGTTGCTATTGCACCCACACATGATAGTCCTATTATCTTTTTGAATCCTCCCAACTACACTATATCAGAGAAGTTTGCTCTTATTAAGGTTTATATTGATGGGTTGCATTTTACTACTACACATGATAATTTTGATGAATATAAGATGCATGTGCTTGCTGCTCCTACTTGCAATTATTATGAGAGAGGACCTACATCTCCACCTCTCTATGTTTCCAATACGATAAAATTGCAAGAAACTGCTTATGCTATGTATTGGACCTTACTTGATGTGCATGAATTGTTCTTTTATGACATGCTGATGCATAGGAAGAGAGTTAAGCTTCACCATTGCATGATATATGTTGCTTTGTGCTCACTACTAAATTACAAAGCATTGTCAATTAAAATTGGATATGATATACCTTGGGATCCAGGTGGATCAATCACTTGAGCACTTTATGCCTAGCTCAATGGGTTTAAAGAAAGCGCTGCCAGGGAGACAACCCGGAAGTTTTAGAGAGTCATTTTATTCTGTTGGAAACTTTGTGAATCTTAAATTACAGAAAATTTTCAACAAAAGTAATTATCCCCTTGTACAAATCCATTGTATTACAAAAATAATGTGCCAAGATTTTCCTTTAGGATGATTAGATCCCTTGTTGGTATGTGCGGTGCAAAAATACAAACTTTGGCTCTATGAAACTTCCTTCACAGTTAGGAGAGGTTTTTTTTTAGCTTTTTGTCTCTTTTACCGCAGGAAGTTCTCCAACAGTATGAAAGGGTGCATGAATTTTCATTTTTTTAATGGAACATCTAAAGTTTATGAATTTTTTACAAAGTACTGTTATGCAAAATATTTATTTTGTCCTAATTTTTCAGAATTTATAGAGTTACAGAAGTAAGGTCAATGTTCAGATTACTACAGACTGTCCTATTTTCGGCAGGTTCTGTTTTTGATGCATTGTTTTGCTTGTTTTGATAGAATTATCGATTGCATCAGTGGTATAAGCCATGTAGAAGTTATAATAGAGTATAATGCAAACAAATATGAATGGGTTGCAATAGTACTAAAAGTAGTGATTTGCGTTATTATACTAACAGATCTCACCGAGTTTTCTGTTATGTTTTGTGTGGATGAAGTGTTCGAAGATCAGGAGGCCTCGATATGAGGAGGAGGGGAGGCAAGAATGCTTGGGGATGCCCAAGGCACCCCAAGTAAATATTCAAGGAGGCTCAAGCATCTAAGCTTGGGGATGCCCAGGAAGGCATCCCATCTTTCTTCAACAAGTATCGATACGTCTCGGTTTTTGTTTTGTTCACGTGATATGCGTAAATCTTCTAGCGTCGTGTGCTTTTTATTTATTTATAATAATGCACCATGCTGGTATGATATAGTCCTTGGTTGATTTATAGAATGCTCGTTGCACTTCACCTATATCTTTTGAGTATGGCTTTATAGAATGCTTCATGTGCTTCACTTATATCATTTGAAGTTTGGATTGCCTATTTCTCTTCATATAGAAAACCGTTATTTGTAGAACGCGATTTTGCTTCACTTATATTTATTAGATCATGGTCTTTTGTAGAAAGAATTAAACTCTCTTACTTCATTTATATCTATTTAGAGAGTCAACAGGAATTGGTCATTCACATGGTTAGTCATAAAATCCTACATAAAACTTGTGTATCACTGAATATGATATGTTTGATTCCTTGCAGTAGTTTTGCGATATAGAGATAATAATATGTGGGAGGTACTAGTGAATGGTTGTGGTTAGTAAGAATATTGGTGTTAAGGTTTGTGATTCCCGAAGCATGCATGTATAGTCTCTCGTTATGCTATGAAATTGGGGCATGATTTATTATTGATTGTCTTCCTTATGAGTGGCGATCGAGGACGAGCGATGGTCTTTTCTTACCAATCTATCCCCCTATGGGCATGCGTAGTAGTACTTTGCTTCGAGGGCTAATAAACTTTTGCAATAAGTATGTGAGTTCTTTATAATAAATGTGAGTCCATGGATTATATGCGCTCTTACCTTTACACAATTTGCTAGCCTCTTTGGTACCGTGCATTTCCCTTTCTCACCTCGAGACATGGTGCAAACTTCGCCGGTGCATCCAAACCCCGTGATATGATATGCTCTATCACACATAAGCCTTATTATATCTTCCTCAAAACAGCCACCGTACCTACCTATTATGGCATTTCCATAGACATTCTGAGATATATTGCCATGCAACTTCCACCGCTTCCATTTTGATGACTTGAGCATTCATTGTCATATTGCTTTACATGATCGTAAGATAGCTAGCATGATATTTCCATGGCTTGTCCGTTTTTGATATCCTTGCTACACTAGATCATTGCACATCCTGGTACACTGCCAGAGGCATTCATATAGAATCATACTTTGTTATAGGTATCGAGTTGTAATATTGAGTCGTAAGTAAATATAAGTGTGATGATCTTCATTATTCATTATTAGAGCATATACCAGTGAGGAAAGGATGATGGAGACTAGGATTCCCCCACAAGTCGGGATGAGACTCCAGACAAAAAGAAAAGAAAAAGAAAAAAGTGAGGTCAAAAAGAGCCCAAGAAAAAAAAGAAAAAAAGAGATAAAAAGAGAGAAGGGGCATGCAAATTCCACACTCGTGCTTCAGAGTAGCACCATGTTTTTCATATAGAGAGTCTCCTATATTGTCACTTTCATATACTAGTGGGAGTTTTTCATTATAGAGTTAGATGCACACCCACTTAGTTTTTGTGTTGAGCTTTCATACACTTATAGATCTTAGTGCATCCATTGCATGGCAATCCCTACTCCTCACATTGATATCAATTGATGGGCATCTCCATAACTCGTTGATTAGCCGAGTCGATGTGAGACTTTCTTACTTTTTTGTCTTCTGTATGTTTACTCCTATCATAATACTCGATTCCACCCATAGTGCTATATCCATGGCTTGCACTCATGTATTGCGTGGGAGTTGAAAAAGCAGAAGCGCATTAAAAAGTATGAACCAATTGCTTGTATGACATCGGGGTAGTACATGATGAATACTTTGTGTTAAGAAGATGGATCATGACAAGAGTATATGATTTTGTAGGGATAGCTTTCTTTAGCATTTATATTTTGAAAGACATGATTGTTTGTTGGGATGCATGAGTAGTGATGTCTTTATGTCACATTATAGACTATTGCTTTGAATCACTCGTGTCTTAATATTCATGCCATGATTAGATATATGATCAAGATTATGCTAGGTAGCATTTCACTTCAAAAAATTTCTTTTTTTATCATTTACCTACTCGAGGACGAGCAAAAATTAAGCTTGGGGATGTTGATACGTCTTCTTCATATCTATAGTTTATTATTCTTCCATGCCAATATTATACAACCTTTACATACTTTTGCCAACAATTTATATGATTTTTTGGGATTAACATTGTAAGTGCATCTAGTGCCACCCCTAGTTGGTTTTGGAGTATTGACGACAAAGTTGGTTGAGGGACTAATGCGTTTGTGAGAATTGCAGGATAACGCAGGTAGTGTCCCTCATTGATTCGGTTTACCTACCGCAGATGACCCCTAAAAATGTATGAAGACATTGAAGACAATGGTGGTATGAGAAGATATTCATATTGAAGACTATGACATGAGAAGACATTGCGTGAATACTATGGAGCACGAAGACTGTGTGGATTCGTTGCTTCCTTTTCTTCTTTGTTGAGTCATAGGAACCACCGTACTGTTAAGTGGGGTCCAAGTGAACTAAGTCAGATTGACTGAAGTGATGCTCAACTCAAATCCTATGTCTTCGAGCGAAGACAATGAGAGCAAACCTTATCCAGAGCTGGATGAGTCAGCTTTGCTTGTAGCCCAAGTAAAGTTGCCGCGTGTGTTTGAAATCTGACCGTTGGAACACGTGTCAGTTCCTTAGTGACCCAGGGTCATTTTGGACAAATCAGGTCGGGTTGCCTAGTGGCTATAAATAGCCCACCCCCTACACCATAAATTGGTGGCTGCTCAGAGTTAGTATACGGCTTTTGTCGTTTGAGAGCAACCCACCTCGAAGCATTTGAGAGAGAGAAATCCTTGCGAGGACAAAGCCCAAACACCCAGAGCCAAAGAGTGTTAGGCATCACTGAAGTCTTTCTGTCTGTGTGACCTGAAGACTTATTACACTTGAGGACTGTGTATCCTCCAGCCGGTTAGGCGTCGCGTTCTGAGCATCCAAGAGTCATTGTGGATTGCCGGGTGAACGAAGTCTGTGAAGGTTTGGAAGTCTACCTTGAAGACTTACCAGAGTGATTGGGCGAGGACTAAGTGACCTTAGCTCAAGGGGAATAAGGTGAAGACACGGTCTTCTGAGTTGAATCTCAGCCTCCCTAACCAGACGTACAGTTGTCACAGCAACTGGAACTGGTCCAACAAATCCTGTGTCTTCAACAAGTGACTGGTTCTATCTCTTCCCTCCTTTACCTTGAGTTTGTCTTCGTGAAGTCGTTGCTTATCTGTCTTATCTGATTGACTTCATTGCTTGACTACTATTGTTGATTGGCTTCATACTATCTTCCATCCTGATCCTACTACCTAGCTGCTATTAGTCTTCGTACGTTAACGCTATTGCATACTTGACTATGGCTTGCTTGTTGTAGTTTATCTTCCGCTGCATATCAATTAGGTTATTTCTATTGTTTGTCTTCGAAACTTCCACGTTTTGAAGACTTTGATAAAAATTGCCTATTCACCCCCCCTCTAGTCAATAACTAGCACTTTCAATTGGTATCAGAGGAAGGTACTCCCTTGTTCTGTGTGATTCGGTTTAACCACCTGGAGTTTAGCTATGTCGACTGCAGGATGGAGGAATGTATCTTGCCCCACCTTTGACGGTCATGAGTATCCTCGATGGAAAGCCATGATGAAGAAGCGACTCATGGCTATGGACAACGAACTCTGGACCATCACCGAGATTGGTCTTACCGATCTGTGCAAGATGGCGGAGGCTGATGACATTCGCAAGTACACTCTACTGAACCTCACAGCAAAGGATGCCATTTGCTCCTGCCTGTCCTGAAATCAGTTCAGGAACGTCATGCACCTCAATCACGCGAAGCTAATCTGGGACCGGCTTTCAGAAGTCTATGATAGTCATCTTAATCGTCATGATCCTTGGCTTGATGACTACAAGGAGTCTCTTAAAGAGATGACCTTTCCACCTGAACCGTCTTCATCTTCACCATGCCTCATGGCAGGGGGTGCTAAGGTAACTGAATGCTATCCCTCTAAAACTAGTTATGATGAATCATGTGATGAATTTGGCCCCAGCTATGTCAAACTTGCTTCCCTTGCCACTAAACAACAACGAGCTTTGGAAAAGATTCAAAACATGCTTAGTAAAAGCGATGATATGTTGGGCGAAGAAATGGATCAGTCAAAAGCTTTGGCTGAGAGTCTTTAGAGACTTCATTCCAAGTTTGACGCCCTTCAAGATCAACATAATGCTCTCTTGTCTGATCATGAGAAACTTTCTTCTGAATGTCTTCAAAGAGAGCAAGATCTTGAAAAGATAAGAGTGGATTATGAAGTTCTTCTGAAGAAGCACGATTCATTACTTGCTCAACAGATCAGTCCCGCTCAGGATGAATTTGAACCACCGTGCTTAAAATGCATTGAGCGTGATAACGCTGCCTCTATTGCTGAATGTTCCACTGCTGCTACTGTTGCTCTGTCTTCAACTACTGATGTGGTAACTAACCCCTCTTCTGAGGATACCACTACTATTGCTGATGAAAATGCTAGGATGAAGACATTGCTTGAAACAGGGATGTATAAAAGTCTGAAAGGGCATCAGACACTTTGTGATGTCCTCAAAAAGCAGATTCTGAACCGAAACCCTAGGAAAGAGGGTGTTGGGTTTGAGAGGAAAATGAATGTTGATGGTTCCTACTAGAAGCCTGAGCAGTATCCTAAAACCACATGGGTTGCTGCAAAGGAACCTTCAGTGGATCCATCTACTTTATCTGGATTTACCTGTGCTAATCCTATTATCATTGATGAATCCTTTGATGCAAACTATAAACTGTTCAAAAATCAGAATGATGAAGTGTTTGCCAGGTATATTTGTACTAACTGCAGGAATGGACCTCCTATGAAGAAGATCTGGGTTCCCAAAAGCTGCCTTGAGAATCTTCCAGTGAATGTCATCATGACACCACCAGGGAAGAAGACAAACCCAGACCAAAGGCATCATATGGTCCAACGGCTACTTACGAACACAGGACTCACTTGAGTCACCCTAACGCCAATGTTTTGCAGGGAAATCATACTCAGACTCATGAATATGAGCGTGTGTCTTCAAACCGCTATGTTCATAGAACTAAGAACTTTTCTGCTTATTCACATGAGTATCATTCATCTCCTGTAAGGCTATTTGCTAGGGCTTCAAAGCCGAAATTCTCAGATGCTGCACTTAGACTCATTGCTTCTAAGCCACCCCTGAAAATGTGGGTGGTGAAGAAGAATTAACTCTCTTTTGCAGAATATGGTCTCCAGCCAGCAATCAATGGCGTCCGATATAATTGCTGGGGACCTAAAACACAAAGGGACGCATGATAAAATGACTTACTATGTATTCCACATATGAATCGCTTACCTGTCATACTGTGTGCTAACTTTCATCTATGCTGTGATAATCCAAGTATGCATCAACTGCTTATGCTTCACAACATACCTTGTGAAGCCTATCCTCCTAACTGCACTGTAGGGCATGTCACCAAAAGCTTCAGAATGGATTATTGACAGCGGATGCACTAATCATATGACTGGTGATCGAAGTCTTCTCATGGACTCAACCTTACGTCCATCCGACAAGAGTCAAATCACATTTGCTGACACTGGTAAAGGCAAGGTATTGGGTCTAGGTAGAGTTGCAATCTCAAAGGATCAACACATGGATAAAGTGATGCTTGTTGAATCCCTTGGATTCAACTTAATGTCTGTCTCAATGCTTTGTGACTTAAACATGATTGTGATATTTGGAAAATATCGTTGCCTTGTACTAATGGAATCTGACAAGTCTCTAGTCTTTGAAGGGTATAGGAAAGGTGATCTATACATGGTAGATTTCTCAGCAGGTCCACAGCTTGCCGTATGTCTTCTTGCAAAAGCTTCAGAATGCTGGCTCTGGCATCGAAGGCTGGGGCACGCTGGCATGAGGAACTTGCACACTCTCGTCAAGAAGAAGCATGTCATAGGCATCGAAGGTGTCAAGTTCAAGAAAGATCATTTGTGTGGTGCTTGTGAAGCTGGAAGATGACAAGGGCAAAGCACCCCTCGAAGACAATCATGACAACGTCTCAACCCTTCGAGCTGCTACACATGGACTTATTTGGACCTACTCATTACTCCACCCTCACAACAACGGCGTGTCTCTATGGCTTCGTCATTGTTGATGACTACTCAAGATATACATGGGTGCACATAATTCTCTACAAGACTGAAGTACAAGATGTCTTCAGACGATTCGCCAATCGAGCAATGAACAATTATGGCGTCAAGATCAAGCATATCAGAAGTGATAACGGCACTGAATTCAAGAACACCGGGCTTGATCTTTATCTGGATACAATGGGAATCACTCATGAATTTTCTGCTCCATACACACCTCAGCAAAACGGCATTGTAGAGCGCAAGAACAGAACCCTCATCGAGATGGCTCGAACAATGCTTGACGAGTACAAGACACCAAGAAAGTTCTGGCCTGAAGCCATTGATACAGCTTGTCACATCATCAACCGTGTCTACATCCATAAGCTTCTGGGCAAAACATCCTATGAGCTCCTTACTGGCAAGAAGCCAAATGTCAGTTACTTCAGAGTCTTTGGTGCTAGATGCTGGATCAAGGATCCCCATCACAAGTCAAAATTTGAACCCAAAGCTCACGAAGGCTTCATGCTTGGCTATGGAAAGGATTCACACTCTTACAGAGTCTTCAACCTCTTCCACTACAAAATCGTTGAAACAGTGGATGTGCGATTTGATGAAACCAATGGTTCACAACGAGAGCTCCTGCCAAGCACACTTGATGAAGCTCCTTCCAGTGAATCTATCAAGCTGATGGGAACTGGTGAGATCATGCCCTCTGAAGCACAGCCTGAAGAGGAACTTATCATTTCTGCACCAAACCAACCTGAAGACAATGCTCAGACCGAAGACAATACTTCCAATGATGACAATGATCAGCATGAGCAAGGTCTTCGTCCAGTTCATCCTCGTGTTGCAAATGAAGTACAAATTGAGAAGATAATTGACAGCATCAATGCGCCTGGTCCGCTTACTCGCTCAAGAGCAACACAGTTAGCAAACTTCTGTGGGCACTTTTCATTTGTGTCAATATCAGAACCCAAGAAAGTTGCTGAAGCTTTTATGGAACCTGAATGGATTCAAGCCATGCAAGAAGAACTTCAACAGTTCAAGCTGAATAATGTTTGGGAACTTGTCAAGCGACCTGACCCTCGCAAGCATAACATTATAGGAACAAAATGGATATATCGAAACAAGCAAGATGAGCATGGTCAAGTCGTCAGAAACAAAGCACGTCTTGTGGCTCAAGGATATACTCAAGTTGAAGGAATTGACTTCGATGAAACATTTGCTCCTGTTGCTAGGCTTGAAGCTATTCGCATACTGCTAGCCTATGCTAATCATCACAACATCTTGCTATATCAAATGGATGTGAAGAGTGCATTTCTCAATGGCAAGATTGAAGAAGAAGTATATGTCGCTCAACCACCTGGCTTTGAAGATCCAAAACATCCTGATATGGTGTACAAGCTGAACAAAGCACTGTATGGCCTCAAACAAGCTCCTCGTGCCTGGTATGATACAATCAAAGACTTCCTGAAGAGCAAAGGCTTCAAACCTGGATCCCTCGATCCCACACTCTTCACGAAGACATATGATGGTGAACTGTTTGTGTGCCAAATATATGTGGATGACATAATCTTCGGCTGCACCAACCAGAAGTACAGTGATGAGTTTGGGTACATGATGCAAGAGCAATATCAAATGTCCATGATGGGTGAGCTGAAGTTCTTCCTTGGTCTTCAAATTCGTCAGCAACGAAATGGCATCTTCATATCTCAAGAAAAATACCTCAAAGATTGTCTGAAGAAGTTTGGAATGGAAGACTGCAAAGGCTACACGACGCCAATGCCAGCCAAACACCATCTTGGTCCCGACGACAATGGTAAAGAGTTCGATCAAAAGGTATACCGCTCCATGATTGGTTCTTTGCTTTATTTATGTGCATCTAGGCCAGATATTATGCTTAGTGTTTGCATGTGTGCTCGATTCCAAGCGGCACCAAAGGAATCGCATCACTTAGCTGTGAAGCGAATTCTTCGATATTTGGCTTACACCCCAACACTCGGATTATGGTATCCAAAGGGCTCAAGGTTTGACCTAGTTGGATTCTTGGATGCTGATTATGCTGGTGACAAGGTGGATCGCAAGTCTACATCAGGCACATGTCATTTTCTTGGTCGATCACTTGTCTGTTGGTCTTCAAAGAAGCAGAACCGTGTATCACTCTCAACTGCTGAATCTGAATACATTGCTGTTGGATCCTGTTGTGCTCAGCTTCTATGGATGAAGCAAACTCTCAAGGATTATGGCATCAACCTGAAACAAGTACCTCTCTTCTGCGACAATGAAAGTGCCATCAAGATAGCCAACAATCCAGTCCAACACTCGAAGACAAAGCACATTGAAATACGTCATCACTTTCTCAGAGATCATGTTATGAAGAAAGATATAGATATCATGCACATCAACACTGAAGAGGAACTGGCAGATATCTTCACAAAGCCCTTGGATGAGAAAAGGTTTTGCAAGTTACGGTGTGAGCTAAATATCTTGGAATCCTCTAATGTCCTGTGATCAGGCACACATCCTAACACTTATGCATGTTGATGACTTAGATGTGCAACACACGAAGAAAGGTATATCTTCAATCAATGAAGATTTACACTCTGAGTGTGAATATATTAACATGGAATTTGACTTCGGAGCGCCATGATAATTGTGCACCGTGTCTGGGTCTAATACTTCCTATACGGTGGGTAATGCCACCACCAAATTTCTCTGTTTGAAGTGTTTCACTCATGGCGTTACTTTTGCAAAGACTTCACATTTGGTTTGTCTTCAGTTTCTATTTTCATGATTTTCTGCGCTATGATGAGTTGATTGCACACACACACACACACACACACACACACACACACACACACACACATATATATATATATATATATACTAGCGTTCTGTCCTCTACAGCATTCACTTATAGCTATGTCTTCAAGTTGAATCCTTTGAACTAAGTGAATGTGATCGGACCCTAACCCCTCTATGCTTTCTATCTCAAACTCTATCTGTCCAAATCATATGTATTCTATTGAAACTGTCGAATGTCTTCTCTGCGTCCTAGTCAGCAGAAGGCAAAGAGACAAACATTAAATTTGTTTTAAATGACTTATCTTTATTGTTGAAATCCGGTGAAGCCGGAACAACTCTCCGACATGCCTGGCGGGCGTGGGAACGTTGGACAATTCTAAGTATGTTGCATGCTTGCCACGTACCCCTCAGATGTGAACCGCCAGGGGCACCAGCGTAATTGCGCTGTGTCTCTCACCTACTTATAAATACTTGTCCCCCGCGGTAAAGAAATCCTTCTTCCACCTCTCCACCTCCTTCAAAACCCTAGCGCCACCGCTAGCTTGCGACGACGCCGGCGACGAAGCACTTAGCTGCCGCGACTTCTCCGACGCCGTCCTCACGCCGGCCGCGGACATCGTTCTCTTCGCCGTCGCCGTAGGTGTCCTCCGTCGCCAAGTTAGGGCACGGTGGGCTGAACTGCTCGGTCTCCTATTCTTCCCATCTAGCAGTTCGTCGTGCGGTAATTATAACTCTATTTTTACCACCTTTTTGATCTTCATAGATTCATCCTTCTTACCGAAAGTGGTTTCTACCTACTCAATGTTAGATCTATTCTGTCTGCATCTCATAATGCCTAGTCTATTCACTTAGATTTCCTATCTAGTTTGATTCCTCACTTGTACTTATTCACGGATTGGTACAAATCTGGAACGAACTCACCACATATAAGTGAATGTCTTCGCATCATGAGGTCAATGTCTTTAAACTGATTTATCTTCAAAATCTTCTGAGAATGCATATGACCTCTTCCCCTTCCCTCGCATCTCTAATGCTGTCACAGGTACATGTCCGTGGGAGAATCCCTTGGTTCTCATAGTCTGCATTCGTTTGCAGAATACCTACAACATCATATCAATTCTCCTGAAGCCAGTTCCTGTCTGACCAGCAAGCGAAAGCCTTTGAAGCCTTTGAACATATTGAAACCGTTCAGTTTGAAGTTCATGGCTACGGAGAAATCTGTCAGGAAGGGTGGCAGACAGCGTCGTGGGGGAACTTCAAAGGATCTGCCTGAGGATCTGGCAGAAATGTATAAAACAGATCCTGAAGAAGATTACAATCAGCGCAAGACTCGAATCCAATGGATTCGACGCTATTGGGCTGAACAGTGGTACAAGTACAAGTTCGTCACCCAGGAGTACGCAGAGAAAAATGCTATCAAGAGCCCTTGGGGTGATATTCTCTATCGAGGCCTTCCCCCCAAGAACAAAGCTGAAGCCATTGTGCAAGAATTCTATCCTTGCATGGTTCGTGGGCCACAGCCTGAAGAAGCCGACCCATCATCATTGCTCTGGTGTCGTGACGACAATCTCTTCAAGCACAACTTCCAGTTTGCTAAGGCTTCAGCAAAGGAAAACAAGAAGTCACGGGGATTAGACTTCAATCCTGGTCCCTCTGCTCCCCGTGATGATGGCACACGTGAAGCTGAAGAAAACAGAATTGGCCCCTTTGCAAACCTTGATGGCCTCATCACTTACATCTTGGTCCAAGGTGCCAAGGTAGATCATTCTGATAATGATGCTGACACTGATGAAGCCCCAGCTCCTCCTTCGAAGCCACAGAAGCAAAAGAAGCTAAAGGCTTCTAAATCAGCACCTCCAAAAGCTTTACACACGAAGCCTCTGGCCACTGCACCTCCTGAAGCCAGTGTGCAGTCTGAAGATCAATCCCGTATCTCCAAGAAGACGGAGAAGAAAAAGCAACTTGTCAGGCATACTGATCAAGCCTTGACTCCTGCCGCCATTCTGCATGAAGAACCCATTGATCTGTCAAGTGATGAAGATCTTGCTGATGATGCTCTTGAGCAGCTGATAAAGAGCAAGGAAGAAGCAGAAATCTTCAACAACTTGCCTCTCTTTGATGTGGCCATCATCCACAATTTCATTGATGAGTGGTTCGACACCCCCAATGTCAGCTTTGAAGATTTATAGCTTCCCATTGGCCTCAGTGTCGCCTTCAATGGTGCCATTGCTTCTGAGCTGGCTCTCGCTCAGCGAATCGTTGAGCTCAAGAACAAGATTGATTATGAGAAGGCTCAATTCAAGAAGCATGTGGCCAAGCTAAGTGTTCAAGACGTCAGAAACTTCAAAGTCATGCTGCATGAGCTTAAAGAAGCTTTTCTGAGGGAGCGCCAAGAAGCTCAAGGCTCTCGCGAGCGTATGAAGAATTTGGATGATAAGTGTGTGCTTGCCTACAATTAGGCTGAGAAGCAAAAGTCACTTGGCCGTCCTGGCATTGACCCAAGATGGCTGCAAAGAAAAAGAAGAAGCTCCCTGCTGACCAGCCTGCACCCTCAAGCCAAGAAGCCCCTCGCATTATCTTCCCAAGTAGCATGACTGGCTCGAAGCCAAAGGTCACCACAACCGCTTCTGAACAGAAGAAGACGCGGGCTGCCGAGGCTGAAGCCAGAAAGAGGAAGAACACCGAAGCCTCTGATGCCGCTCCCTCCAAGAAGAAGCGCAAGACCAAGCAGAGTCGGGCTGCTCCCACAGAGACCCTTATTGTTGAACCCATCTCAGTGGTTCGTCTTGCATCTGCATCCCAAGAACTTTGCATGACTATTCATGAGCCTGCTTCCACAGAGGCTCCTGAAGCTGAAGATATACTAGCAGCTGAACCCACCGCTGTTGAAGACATTGGTCATGATGACAATGTTGAAGATGATGAAGTTCTTCCTCAGATTGAATATAATGTGGTATCATCGCCTGTTCGTACGAACAGCGAAAACATCAGCATTGGTCGTCCTCTGACGCCAATTGCTCAGGATGCATCGTGGGCTGATCACCCACAGCAACAAGACTCCCCCAGTACTCCCCAACAACAACAAACCACACCATCCGTACAAGTTGAAGAGGATGAGGACCTGCCCACTCCATCTCCAAAGGCGTCGCCTGTACTACAAAGGCTTCGCAAAGGACCAAGGCCTCAAGTCCCTCTTCCGAGCGTTCCAGAAGGAGAAGTGCACCATCAACCTGTTGCACGTCAAGTGTTCTCTGAAGCCACTCCAACTATGAATGTCTCTGTGTCTGAAGCACAAGCTGCTGAAGACAATCCGGCTGCATCAGCCGATGAGGAACGTCAAGAAGAACGTGTCCAAACTCCCCCCATGCCTGAAGAAACAGTTCATGAAGTGAACGTGTCTGTGCCTGACCCTCCAGCTCCTCAAGTGGAGGTTGAAAATCCTGAAGCTGCCACAACCAACGCAAGTGAAGCCAATGACATTGTCATGGCTGAAGCTAATGTGGAGCTTGAACCAATCAGTGTGCCTGAAGCTAATGAGGCCACTGCACCTAAAGCTAATGAGGCAACTGCTCCTGAAGCACCTGTTATGCAGCCTGAAGCCTCAGTTGCTGCCACTGCTCCTGTTCCGCCACCACGGCCCTATACAATCGAGCAAGCATACAACCATGGCGAGCTAATCACAGTAAGATGGCCCGTTCTGGTCCCTCCGCCTAATGTATCTGGTCCTCAATTTGACTATCACATTGAGCATAGGCCTCAGGTCCAGAAGCCCAAGCCAAGACTGCCAAGGTTTCCTGGTGCTGCCACCGCTGTCGGGTCTTTCAATGCAAATGGCTTCAAGAGCCACAACACATTCTTTGACAGCTCGAAGAACCCCTACACGAAGCCAAGAATATCATCAGATCGGTTCTGGAGTCATCAGAAGCGAAGCTATTACTCCAGTGTTCTGTATGATCAAGGGCGCATATTCCTTCATATGTGCCTCGACACTGAAGCCATTACTGGACTGCCCTGCTTAGAAGAAGCACTTGACTGCTTTCGTGATGCTGGGCTGCTCAGTTTTGTCACAGATAAAGAACACTAGAATGAAGAGCTATTGCTTCAATTCTATGCTACTCTGCACATTCGTGGCTACAACAGAGATACGAAGACATGGGTTCTCGAGTGGATGACCGGAAATGTTCATCATGAAGCCAAAGCTATGGATATCATCGAGCTTACAGGCCTATCCACTCCAGGAGAACTCTATGAACCTGGTTGTCAAAATCACCGCAATGCTTTGGAAAGCATCTTCCATAAGCCTGAACCCAATATGAGTCAGATGCTGAGCATGATGAAGCCTTTGCCACGTGATGCTGAATATCCAACAGAGTTCTTTGTTGAAGACCTTGAGTATCTGCCATGCACCATATATCACATCATCAGCCGAACTCTATGGCCTATCAAAGGACATTCATCAACGGTAAAGCTTGAAGGAGCTATGAAGACTTTGGTCTTCTACATTCTCAATGGCATCAGCTTCAATGCGCAAGATTTCTTCATCAGGCAACTGGCTGCATTTGGATTTAATCTGTTTGGTCCGAAGTTTTATGCTCCATGGGTCATGCGCCTCATGAAGCGACACTCATCTGTCAACTATCAACCTTCTGCTCGCAATCATGTGATTTTTCTACCTGAGGTTGATATGTCAGTTGAAGCTATATACCCTGATCCTGCCAAGAAGCCTCTTTGTCTTCAGAATGCCGAGCACCAAAGCTTCACTCAGCCTATTGAAGGTGTTCAAGCAACAACACGAATCTATCCCTTGGCTGGAAACACTCGTCTGCCTCATCGAGCACCCACTGAAGCCACTGAAAGCACCATTTCCCAAAGGCCTCAGAAGCGTTCTCGCGTTCTCAATGATAGAGAACTTCTTGTGGCCCTTCATTAGAAACAGGATAAGCATCATTTCTGGCTCAAGAGACAGATGCAAAGCCTCTTGGTGGATGCCAATCGCATTCGCAACCTTGCCACCAAGAATGCCTTTGTTGCTCATGAAACTTGCTGGCGATCATGGAAGAGTTTGACCCTGCTCAGTGCTGAAGCTAATCTTCAAGACGATGGCTTCAATGAAAGATTCCAGTTTGACTCCACTCCTCCACGGAATGCTGTCCTACGTCGTACTCCATCTCTTGAAGATTCTGAATATTCTTCCTCCGTGGCAACGGTAAATGCCAGAGTGATCGATGATGCAGATGATGCTACTTCACCACCTCCTACTTCTGCACGCATCAGCACTGCACCTAGTTCATCTGCACCGCCACCCAACGACGACAACCCTGCTGCTTCACCTACTCATGTTGACGAGTAGATGCTCTATGTCTTCAAACCTTTTTGGTCCTTACTGACAAAGGGGGAGAAGCGTATGAGTTGATAGTCTTCAAGCGGGTTCATATGGGCGGTTGCATTATATTTTGCTGCGTGCTTACAACTCTTGCTTTTTTGAAACATTTGGTTCTCTGAGTTGTAAAACCTAAACTTGATGGTCGTCTGCTACTTATTTGCTTCACTGTGATGCAATGATAAATTCCGCATGTGCAATGATAACTTCCGCACTTAGATCATTCTGCAGACGTCCATTTTTCATTATGCATGTCATTCTACTTGCTATATCAGTTCATGCATGATAAATTATCTTCATAAGTTGAAGTGGATCTCCACAAGTACAACCTGCCATGTGCATTTGCATTCCAAAAGCAAATTACTTATATGCACATCTTCAGGGGGAGCCCTTGCAACTTATGAAGACTATTTCCTATCCTTACAATTTCACATATTTATCCCCGTTGAAAACTTCAACCAGTTTGTCATCAATCACCAAAAAGGGGGAGATTGTAAGTGCATCTAGTGCCACCCCTAGTTGGTTTTGGAGTATTGATGACAAAGTTGGTTGAGGGACTAATGCGTTTGTGAGAATTACAGGATAACACAGGTAGTGTCCCTCATTGATTCAGTTTACCTACCGGAGATGACCCCTAAAAATGTATGAAGACATTGAAGACAATGGTGGTATGAGAAGATATTCATATTGAAGACTATGACATGAGAAGACATTGCGTGAAGACTATGGAGCACGAAGACTGTGTGGATTTGTTGCTTCCTTTTCTTCTTTGTTGAGTCATAGGAACCACCATACTGTTAAGTGGGGTCCAAGTGAACTAAGTCAGATTGACTGAAGTGATGCTCAACTCAAATCCTATGTCTTCGAGAGAAGACAATGAGAGCAAACCTTATCCAGAACTGGATGAGTCAGCTTTGCTTGTAGCCCAAGTAAAGTTGCCGTGTGTGTTTGAAATCTGACCGTTGGAACACGTGTCAGTTCCTTAGTGACCCAGGGTCATTTTGGACAAATCAGGTCGGGTTGCCTAGTGGCTATAAATAGCCCACCCCCTACACCATAAATTGGTGGCTGCTCAGAGTTAGTATACGGCTTTTGTCGTTTTGAGAGCAACCCACCTCGAAGCATTTGAGAGAGAGAAATCCTTGCGAGGACAAAGCCCAAACACCCAGAGCCAAAGAGTGTTAGGCATCACTGAAGTCTTTCTGTCTGTGTGACCTGAAGACTTATTACACTTGAGGACTGTGTATCCTCCAGTCGGTTAGGCGTCGCGTTCTGAGCATCCAAGAGTCATTGTGGATTGCCGGGTGAACAAAGTCTGTGAAGGTTTGGAAGTCTACCTTAAAGACTTACCAGAGTGATTGGGCGAGGACTAAGTGACCTTAGCTCAAGGGGAATAAGGTGAAGACACGGTCTTCTGAGTTGAATCTCAGCCTCCCTAACCAGACGTACAGTTGTCACAGCAACTGGAACTGGTCCAACAAATCCTGTGTCTTCAACAAGTGACTGGTTCTATCTCTTCCCTCCTTTACCTTGAGTTTGTCTTCGTGAAGTCGTTGCTTATCTGTCTTATCTGATTGACTTCATTGCTTGACTACTATTGTTGATTGGCTTCATACTATCTTCCATCCTGATCCTACTACCAAGCTGCTATTAGTCTTCGTACGTTAACGCTATTGCATACTTGACTATGGCTTGCTTGTTGTAGTTTATCTTCCACTGCATATCAATTAGGTTATTTCTATTGTTTGTCTTCTAAACTTCCATGTTTTGAAGACTTTGATAAAAATCGCCTATTCACCCCCCTCTAGTCGATAACTAGCACTTTCAAACATATTGATCAAGTGCCCACTGCTAGTTCCTGTTTGTTGCATGTTTTTTGTTTCGCAGAATATCAATATGAAACAAAGTCCAAACACGATAAAAATTTACAAAGAATTGTTTTGGAATATATGTTATTTTTGGGAGGTGGAATCAACGCGAACAGAGGCCCACGACCTCCACTACCCACCAGGGCGTGCTGCCCCCCTGGCACGTGGTGGTGCCTTGTGGGCACCCCGTAAGTCGGTTGGGGCTCTTCTTCGGGCGCAAGAAAGATAATTTATGGAAAAAAATCATGTAAAAATTTCAGTGCAATCAGAGTTACGGATCTCTGGGAATTTAGGAAATGGCAAAGGGCCAGAAAACAGGGACGCGAAACACAAGAGAACAAACATGGAGATCCAATCTCGGAGGGGCACCCGCCACTCCACCGCCATGGAGGCCATGGACAAGAGGAGGAACTCTCCTCCCATCTAGGGGGAGGCCAAGGAAGAAGAAGATGAATGAGGGGGCCTCTCTCCTGGTCTATCCCAGTGGTGCCAGAGCGCCACCGGGGCAATCATCGCGATGGCGATCTACTCCAACAACTTCGCCGCCGTCAACACCAAATCTCTCCCCCTCTATGCAGCAGTGTAACCTCTCTTCTACCCGCTGTAATCTCTACCTAAACATGGTGATCAACGCTATATATTATTTCCCAATGATCTATGGCTATCTTATGATGTTTGAGTAGATTCGTTTTGTCCTATGGGTTGATTGATGATCGTGATTGGTTTGAGTTGTATGTTTTATTTTCGTGTTGTCCTATGGTGCCCTCCGTGTCGCACAAACGTGAGGGATACCCGCTGTAGGGTGTTTTAATACGTTCATGGTTCGCTTATGGTGGGTGGCGTGAGTGACAGAAGCACAGACTTGAGTAAGTGGGTTGTTGCGTATGGGAGTAAAGAGGACTTGATACTCAATGCTATGGTTGGGTTTTACCTTAATGACCTTTGGTAGTTGCGGATGCTTGCTAGAGTTCCAATCATAAGTGCATATGATCCAAGTACGGAGAGTATGTTAGCTCATGCCTCTCCCTCATATAAAATTGCAATAATGATCACCGGTCTAGTTATCGATCACCTAGGGACAAATATCTTTATTGAGTGACAAAAAGCTATTTACTAAACAACTAATTTTTATTATCTCGCTAAGTACTCGTAGTTTTATTCTTGCAAAGTAGTTGTACCATCACACCTACAAAATAGTTTCATACTTGTTCTAGGTAAAGCAAATGTTAAAGTGTGCGTAGAGTTGTATCGGTGGTCGATAGAACTTGAGGGAATATTTGTTCTACCTATAGCTCCTCATTGGGTTCGTGATACGTCCATTTTGCATCATGCTTTTATATCAATATTTATTGCATTATGGGCTGTTATTACACATTATATCTCAATACTTATGGCTATTCTCTCTTATTTTACAAGGTTTACTATGAAGAGGGGGAATGCCGGCAGCTGGAATTCTGGCTGGAAAAGGAGCAAACAATGGAAACCTATTCTGCACTGCTCCAAAAGTCATGAAACTCCACGAAACATATTTTTAGATTTATTAAGAATTATTGAGAGAAAGAAATACATCAGGGGTCCCACACCCTGGCCAGGAGGGTGGGGGGCGCGCCCCCTCCTACTGGGCGCGCCCCTGTCTCCTGGGCCCCCTGGTGCCCCCCGGTGTCCATCTTCTGCTATATGAGGGCTTTTACCCTGGAGAAAATCGTGGGCAAGCTTATGGTATGAAACTCCACCGCCATGAGGCGGAACCTTGGCGGAACCAATCTAGGGCTCTAGCAGAGCTGTTCTGCCGGGGACACTTCCCTCCGGGAGGGGGAAATCATCACCAACGTCATCACCAACGATCCTCTCATCGGGAGGGGGTCAATCTCCATCAACATCTTCACCAGCACCATCTCCTCTCATAACCCTAGTTCATCTCTTGTATCCAATCTTGTATCAAAACCACAAATTGGTACCTGTGGGTTGCTAGTAGTGTTGATTACTCCTTGTAGTTGATGCTAATTGGTTTACTTGGTGGAAGATCATATGTTCAGATCCTTTATGCATATTATTACTCCTCTGATTATGAACATGACTATGCTTTGTGAGTAGTTATGTTTGTTCCTGAGGACATGGGTGAAGTCTTGCTATTAGTAGTCATGTGAATTTGGTTATCGTTCGATATTTTGATGAGATGTATGTTGTCTTTTCCTCTAGTGGTGTTATGTGAACATCGACTACATGACACTTCACCATTATTTGGGCCTAGAGGAAGGCATAGGGAAGTAATAAGTAGATGATGGGTTGCTAGAGTGACAGAAGCTTAAACCCTAGTTTATGCGTTGCTTCGTTAGGGGCTGATTTGGATCCATATGTTTAATGCTATGGTTAGGTTTACCTTAATACTTCTTTTGTAGTTGCAGACGCTTGTAATAGGGGTTAATCATAAGTGGGATGCTTGTCCAAGTAAGGGCAGTACCCAAGCACCGGTCCACCCACATATCAAATTATCAAAGTACCGAACGCGAATCATATGAACGTGATGAAAACTAGCTTGACGATAATTCCCATGTGTCCTCGGGAGCTCCTTTATCATTATTAGAAATTGTCCAGGCTTATCCTTTGCTACATAATGGATTGGGCCACCTTGCTGCACTTTATTTACTTTGTTTACTTGTTACTCGTTGATGGTGTCCTCGACTAGGGGGTACTCACCATGTCATCCCCCGATCAGTTAGATTGGGCCGAGGACCCCCATGGCCGTATACTCATGGGCCAGTTCGCATAGTTGCCGCATACAAGGAAGATTCCACAAGACTTGGTGATCAAGACAAGGACTCCTCCCCCACCGGCGTATTCGGCTAGGACTCTTGTTATCCTAGGCCTCTGGTATATTATATAAACCGAGGCTAGGCTAGTCGATAGAGGATTATTATTATGATATTACTCATCATACCTCTAGGGTTTTAGACCACAACATATGATCTCGGGGTAGATCAACTTTTGTAACCCCTATACTCATTATAGTCAATCAAGCAGCATGTAGGGTATTATCTCATCAAGAGAGCCCGAAGCTGGGTAAAATCCTATGTTCATGTTACCATCGATCCTAAGACGCACAGCTTGGGACCCCCTACCCGAGATCCGCCGGTTTTGACACCGACATTGGTGCTTTCATTGAGAGTTCCGTTGTGTGACCAGCGAAAGGATCAATGGCTCGACTGCAGGTCAACTGCAACGTCGGCTTCTTCCTCACTAGCTCGACTGGTCACCTTGGCTTGACCGAGGACTGCGCCCTACCTCCGATCGTCATGTTCGGATGAGAGCCTTCATCAACATCAACTCCAATCTCTATCGAGATCATGGAGGAGTCATCCATGGAGCTCGGGGGCTCAACATCAACATTGTCCTCGAGCGACCGTGCTGTTTTTCTGGACAACAAACTTGTATCCACCGCCACCGCCTCCTCGAGTGTCGCTTAAACGATTGCTTCGGTGGAATTATGCGGAATTAAGTCTACAACAACCCTGCAAAAATTTCGTCGAGTTCTGATGGAGGAATCTCCGGCAATCTCCGATATACCGGAGCCCTGTTGAATCTGGACGAGTTTAGAGCGTGGTGTCCAGCATCTAGCTCGGATGTCCTTTGGAAGATCCAACCGTTGATTTGCTGCGGAATTCCCATATCTACCACCTGCCAAATATTCAGCTCGATCCGACCATCCAAACTCCGGGAACCTTCCGATTAGTGCATCACTTTTTCGGATCTATTTTCTGTGGGAGAACGAATCCGACCCAAGTTCATCTTCTTTACGAACGGGATTTCGGACATCCTTTTTGAAGGACGTTTTCGTATGGGGTATTGTGTTTTATTCTCAAACACATCCCACTAGTAGTAAAAGTATTCTTACAATACGAACTTCACCTTCGCGCCGGTGTCAAACCAGCCCGACAACATCACTCCACGGCGGCCGACCTACGCTAGACACATCGTCGCTTTGTTGAGCCGAGCTCAACTTCTTCGGATCATCATCTCGGCCAGCCGAACAATAGTTCGGCATCGCGAAGGATAGATCGTCACCAACATCATCACCCCATGGATTACACGAAGCGGGCACACCAGCATCGCCGCACGGTCACTTCATCAAGCTAGCATTGATCACGTCACAAGCTACGATTTGCATCGGCATGGCCGAACTGTTGCTTCATCGAGTCGATGTCCATCACGCCGAACTACTTCAACACCTCGGCTGACACATCTCCTCACCGACCTGCTCCATCTCCTCGCCTAGACTGGGGGCTTCGTCATCCCTTCATCAACTTACTCCAGAGACTTCGGCATCACCAGCCGACCAACTTCATCACATTAGCTGGACCACGGGCTTCGCCGTGGCGAGCCAACCTTTGCCAGGATCACCGTGCCATCGCTTCATCACCCATCAGGTAATGGGTGTGCAGATCGAGTCCCAAATTTGGGAGTAACCTTTCTTCAAACCGCTACAACAGATAAACCAGGTGCTATTAATCCTAGCAATTTTCGCTCATTTGGGTTCATTTTTCCCAAGGAATTATTACTCTGCTTTGTTCCATCATCTGTACACAGGTCTATCAATTGGTGGCCGCATTAGCGATGATTGCGTGGTGGTTCGGTCAGTTTCTGTGCATAGTTCGGCGAACGCCGTATCCGGAACTCGGACTGAATTGCAAATTCGGGCTTTGTCACACCTTCACTGCGTCACGCCGACGCCCTGCATCGACATTGACCTCGAAGCTCAGGCCACATCTCTTTCATTATTTCCTTCACTTGTGTTAAATAAGTAGAAGAATTATATATATATATACATTATTATCTTTATTTGTCATTTCTTTTGGTTTGCACTATTTTATCTGTGCAGCCAATCGACTCAGACTGAGTCGTGTTGTCGCCTTGGCGCGCCGGCCTGCTCCATTACCGCGACTGGACTGGGGGCTTCATCTTCTCGGAGTGCCGGACTCTCTGCTCGGCCACCTTGGGACCAACCTGGGGGCTGGAACCCTGTCCCACATCAAGCTCGGACCGCGTCATCAATGCCGAACATATCAACTAGCTAAGTTTCTTTCATGCTCAAAAACTTTCAGTCTTAAATTTTGTTCGGTTTGGACAAGCATTATACCTTTTTGGCAAAAAGTTGCTTGTGAAAAACTTCCCTATCCAAACTTTGTTTGTGACACACAAATTCAAATACCCCATTTATTTGGGGGCTCCCTTGATGGAGCTTTTCCTCTTGCATATGATTATACTTGTACGACTTCGTTCCTTGTTCGTGTATTACGCCACAATATGCACCATGTTGACTTAAGCAACTTGCAAGCTGGGTTGCCTGGCTCCTGTGCTTACCCCTACGTTCCCGATTGTTCGGCTAGGGAGTAAAGGGAGCACCTCTGCGATTGTCACGATCGGTTCATCCGAGCCGGACCTCAGACTGGGTGAAGCCGAAAGCTAGCTCTCTTATTGTTATTCAATTATGGTTGGCACACAACGGACCTCATGAGTACAAAAAATATATTGCACAAGTCTCATAATAATAATGAGCAAGCGAAGAAAGGTATCGGTGGGGGTACTATTTTCTTCGAAAATGCTTCTTACACTTCGTTAGTAATATAGCATAAGTTCCCTGAGTGCGCTTTGTCTGTTACAGCCTTATGGCCTGATTGCCTTGTTATCGGAAACACCGTCCATATTCTCGACAGATGGAGTACATAACACTTTTCGGCCCTTGGCCGAAGAAGGAGAAGCCGACGGTCGGTTAAGACGCGTTCAAAGTTCGGGTGAACACATATATGATATAAGTACTTCGGTACATACAATCATTATACATAAAATTCTTTTTACCCAAGTCACTTGGGGGCTCTTAAATTTATATGAGCTGTTTTATAATAAGTGTTCTTCTTCCTAGTCGTTGCAAAGTTTTTTTCTATCACTCCTTTTTCGACGCAAGTGTGTGGTCAATAGCCCAATTTCCCTCTCATCCACCTTCAGGATAGGAGGTTGAAGCCGTAGGCTGACCCGCTTGAAGTCTTGAGATAGTATGTGTCATGTTAAAGCACGACAGAAGCACAATTTTTTCTCTAAGACCAATTTTCTGATTGGCACCGAACAATTAATCTAGTTCGGACGTCGAGTTTTTACTGACGTTTTTTAGTTTTCCAATCCTATGGCACTTTTCAACTATTTGTGTGTTTTCCGCATAAGTCTCGCAGTGCAACGCCGGACACCTTTAGAGATTCGGCAAAAAATCTTGGATATTGCTGTATATGCATTGGTTTCAAATTGTGTCTTCGGACGATAGTTGGGTTGCCCGGCTCCTGTGCTTGCCTCCTACATTCCGCTTTGTTCGGTTAGGTGTGCAAAAGGAGAACCACTGTGATTGTGCTTCCAGCTCGCATGGTTATGCACCTCGGTGGAGAAAGCCGAAAACCGACTGTCACAATAACGCATAAGCCGGTCAGCGATCCGATGATTATATTAAATGACGGGCCATTTATAACATTGGCCGAAGTGTTTACGGCTTGACCTAGGCTGTCGCCAAACACTAAGCGGGGGGCTACTTGCTGGCCTCCCAACTTTAAGCTCCTATGACTAAGTGAAAGTCATAAAGCCCGCATATCTGATTGCCTCATTTTCGCCAACACAACTGTCTTCGGGCACCGAGACGTCGGCTAAGGGTTGTTTTGTTATTTCGGAAACACCCTGCATAGCATCTACAAGGGGGTAGAAGCCGATGATGGGCCACTTTCAGATTATAAACGGTCGCAACGGAAGTGAAAATTTGGGTTCATCTAGACCATAGAGTTTGGAAGCTTTTCCCAAACTAAATCCTCAGTATTTTCCTCCCACATCGATTGGAGCTGAGGTTTCATGATCATGCTTAGCATGACAACCAAAAGAAAGGAACCGATAGCGGGACTATTTTCGTTGGACGATGTTTCTTATGTTAAACAATAATATAACATGTCTCTCTACGTACCTTTGTTTATAAAACCGTATGGCCGGATTGCCTTGTTTGCCGCAAATCTTTGCCCTCATAAAGGCTTTATAAAGTGGGACAAACACTCCCCGGCTACTGGCCGAGTAGGTTGAAGCCGATGGCCAGTCAACAAAGTTTTGTACAATGCGGATCCAAGCATTGATGATGTAAAGTACTTGGATACATAGAGTCATTACACATAATTTGTGATTTTACTTTGGACATCGATCCTTAATTCGGCCACCCGTGCCCACATTAAGGCTCGGGGGCTGCTGGGCTTCGTACTTATTATTTACAAATATTAAAGGGGTACATCGATCCCCTGATCTGGTGTCGCCACCCGACTAGTGTCTCGGGGGGCTACTGCATTGCTTGTCCAATGCAGAAAATTTAAAGTGCAATATAGTTTTTGAGGAGATTATTATCCTCAGGTTGGTCGGCCGCACCCAACCTGAGTCTCGAGGACTTTGCACACCGCGTTTCTATTCCTATGTATGCTGCCGAGCTAGGAGTTAATCCTCAGGCCGATTTCGCGCATCGACCTGAGTCTCAGGGGCTACTAGGATCAGCGGTTTCATGTTTTCCTTCAGGTGCATCTCGGGTTTTAGACCTACGCACACACCTTGAGGGCTACTGGCTATATATCTCGACAGAGAATAAATTGCACCACCTTAGAAGTAGTCCAGCATAAAGCTCGGGCGCCAGTGGCTAGCTCCATAGAGGGCATTTCTGGCATTAAGCTCGGCTAAACTCCTTCAACTTTTTGAAACCAGATGATCTATGACATCTTGGATATAGTCCATCGTTGGAGCTCGGATATAGTCCGGCGTTGGAGCTTGGACACAGTCCGGCGTTAGAGCTTGGATATATTCCGGCGTTGGAGCTCGAAAGTAGTCCGGCGTTGGTGCTTGGCTGCAAAAGATACCTCGAATGCAATTCGGCGTCGGAGCTCGGACGCAAGAGGACGCTGCCGCCCGGGAATAACTTCATACCTAAAGTGCGGCATAATAATAACAAGGCATTGATACATGCCGGAAACTTAAAGAGGCTCCTCGGATACCCGACATATAAACTCTTCGGATTTACTTTGCGATCCTCAAGATCGAAGATGAGAAGATTTGTTGAACCAGTTTTCAAGACCGACGACTGAAGATGAAGAACAGTTCGGAATAATCGAGGAGCGTCCCCAACTTGAAGACCGGTTCAGGGGGCTACTGACGGTGTCCTGGACTAGGGGGTACTCACCACGTTGTCCCCCAATCAGTTAGATTGGGCCGAGGACCCCCATGGCCGTATATTCATGGGCTAGTTCGGACAATTGCCGCATACAAGGAAGATTCCACAAGACTTGGTGATCAAGACAAGGACTCCTCCCCCACCGGCGTATTCGGCTAGGACTCTTGTTATCCTAGGCCTCTGGTACATTATATAAACCTAGGCTAGGCTAGTCGATAAAGGATTATTATTATGATATTACTCATCATACCTCTAGGGTTTTAGACCACAACATATGATCTCGGGGTAGATCAAATCTTGTAACCCCTATACTCATTATAGTCAATCAAGCAGCATGTAGGGTATTATCTCATCAAAGAGAGCCCGAAGCTGGGTAAAATCCCGTGTTCATGTTACCATCGATCCTAAGACGCACAGCTTGGGACCTCCTACCCGAGATCCGCCAGTTTTGACACCGACACTCGTTACTATTTATCTTATCACAAAACTATCTATCACCTACAATTTCAGTGCTTGCAGAGAAAACCTTACTGAAAACCGCTTATCATTTCCTTCTGCTCCTTGTTGGGTTCGACACTCTTACTTATCGAAAGGACTATGATAGATCCCCTACACTTGTGGGTCATCAAGACTCTTTTCTAGCGCCGTTGCCGGGGATTGTAGCGCTTTTGGTGAGTGGAACTTGGTAAGGAAACATTTATATAGTGTGCTGAAATTTTCTATTACTTGTCACTATGGAAACTAATCCTTTGAGGGGCTTGTTCGGGGTATCTTCGCCCCGACCAAAAGAGCAAAGAGTTGCTCCTCAACCTACTGAACTTTATGAAAATATTTACTTTGAGATTCCTTCGGGTATGATAGAGAAACTGCTAGCTAATCCATTTATAGGAGACAGAGCATTGCATCCCGATTTACACCTTATCTTTGTGGATGAAGTTTGTGGATTATTTAAGCTTGCAGGTATTCCCAATGATGTTTTCAAAAGGAAGGTCTTCCCTTTATCTTTGAAGGGAAATGCATTGACATGGTATAGGCCATGTGATGATACGAGATCTTGGAATTATAAATGATTGAAGTTGGAATTTCACCAGAAGTTCTATCCTATGCATCTTGTTCATCGTGATCGTAATTACATATATAATTTTTGGCCTCGCGAAGGAGAAAGCATCGCTCAAGCTTGGGGGAGGCTTAAGTCAATGTTATATTCATGCCCCAATCATGAGATCTCCTGAGAAATGATTATTCAAAATTTTTATGCTCGGCTTTCTCTTAATAATCTCAACCTGCTCGATACTTCCCGTGCTGGTTCTTATATGCTGAAGACTATTGATTTCAAATGGGACTTATTGGAAAGAATTAAACGCAACTATGAAGATTGGGGTCCCGGCGATGGTAAGGAGTCAGGTATGACACCTAAGTTCAATTGTGTTAAATCTTTTATGGATACCGATGCTTTTCGTGGATTTAGCGCTAAGTATGGACTTGACTCTAAGATAGTAGCTTCTTTCTGTGAATCTTTTGCTACTCACGTTGATCTCCCTAAAGAGAAGTGGTATAAATATAATCCTCTTGTTGAAGTGAAAGTAGTTGCACCTATTACAGTTGAAGAAAAGACTATCACCTATAGTGATCCTATTGTTCCTACTACTTATGTTGAGAAACCCCTATTTCCTGTTAGGATAAAGGATCATGCTAAAACTTTGACTATTGTTCATAAGAGTAATACTAGGACTTTATACACCTCCTGAGCAAATCAATGTTGAACCTGGTATTGCTATGGTTAAAGATCTCTTGGATGATGATTTAGATGGGCATGTTATTTATTTCCGTGATGAAACTGCTAATATTGCTAGACCAGATACTAAGATACATAGACCTGTCATAGGCATGCCTGTTATTTCTCTTAAAATAGGAGATCATTGTTATCATGGCTTATGTGATATGGGTGCTAGTGCTAGCGTGATACCTTATGACTTATATAAAGAAATTATGCACGATATTGCACCTGTTGAATTAGAAGACATTGATGTTACTATTAAGCTTGCTAATAGGGATACCATTAAACCAGTTGGGATTGTTAGAGATGTTGAAGTTTTGTGTGGGAAAGTTAAATACCCTGCTGATTTTCTTGTTTTTGCTTCCCCACAAGATGACTTCTGTCCAATTATTTTTGGTAGACCCTTCTTGAATACAGCTAGTGCTAAGATTGATTGTGAAAAAGATACTGTCACCATTGTCTTAGATGGTATGTCTCATGAGTTTAATTTTGCTAAGTTTCATAGACAACCTCGTGATAGGGAACCACCTAATAAGGATGAGATTATTGGTCTTGCTTCCATTGCTGTGCCTCCTACTGATCCGTTAGAACAATATTTGCTAGACCATGAAAATGATATGTTTATGAAGGAAAGAAGGGAAATAGATGAAGTGTTCCTTAAACAGGAACATGTGCTGAAACATAATCTTCCCGTTGAAATTCTTGGGGATCGCCCTCCACCCAAGGGTGATCCCGTGTTTGAACTCAAACCTTTACCTGATAATCTTAAGTATGCGTATCTTGATGAAAATAAAATATATCCTGTTATTATCAGTGCTAACCTTTCAGAGCAAGAAGAAGAAAGATTATTGAAAACTCTAAAGAAGCACCGAGCTGCTATTGGATACACTCTGGATGATCTTAAGGGCGTTAGTCCCACGTTATGCCAACACAAAATTAAATTGGAGGATGATGCCAAACCAATTATAGATCCTCAATGACGACTAAATCCCAAGATGAAAGAAGTGGTAAGAAAGGAGATACTAAAGCTCCTTGAGGCAGGTATAATTTATCCCGTTGCTGATAGTGAATGGGTGAGTCCTGTCCATTGTGTTCCTAAAAAGGGAGGTATTACTGTCGTTCCTAATGATAAAGATGAATTGATCCCGCAAAGAATTATTACAGGTTATAGGATGGTAATTGATTTCCGTAAATTAAATAAGGCTACTAAGCAAGATCATTACCCTTTACCTTTTATTGATCAAATGCTAGAAAGACTATCCAAAGACACACATTTTTGCTTTCTAGATGGTTATTCTGGTTTCTCTCAAATACCTGTGTCAGTGGGAGATCAATCAAAAACTACTTTTACTTGCCCTTTCGGTACTTTTGCTTATAGACGTATGCCTTTTGGTTTATGCAATGCACCTGCTACCTTTCAAAGATGCATGATGGCTATATTCTCTGATTTTTGTGAAAAGATTTGTGAGGTATTCATGGATGACTTCTCCGTTTATGGATCCTCTTTTGATAATTGTTTGAGCAACCTTGATCGAGTTCTACAGAGATGCGAAGACACTATTCTCATTCTGAATTGGGAAAAGTGTCACTTTATGGTTAATGAAGGCACTGTCTTGGGGCATAAGATTTCCAGAGAGGTATTGAAGTTGACAAATCCAAAGTTGATGCTATTGAAAAGATGCCATGTCCGAGGGACATAAAAGGTATAAGAAGTTTCCTTGGTCATGCCGGTTCATATAGGAGGTTCATTTAGGACTTTTCTAAAATCTCTAGGCCGCTGACTAATTTATTGCAAAAAGATATTCCTTTTGTCTTTGATGATGATTGTGTAGAAGCATTTGAAATACTTAAGAAAGCTTTGATCACTGCACCTATTGTCCAGCTACCTGATTAGAATTTACGTTTTGAAATTATGTGTGATGCTAGTGATTATGTCGTAGGTGCAGTTCTAGGGCAAAGAGTTGATAAGAAATTGAATGCTATCCAGTATTCTAGTAAGACTCTTGATACTGCCCAAAGAAATTATGCTACTACTGAAAAAGAATTCTTAGCAGTTGTGTTTGCATGTGATAAGTTTAGACCTTATATGGTTGATTCCAAAGTTACTATTCACACTGATCATGCTGCTATTAAATATCTTATGGAAAAGAAAGATGCTAAGCCTAGACTCATTAGATGGGTTCTCCTGCTCCAAGAATTTGATTTGCATATTATTGATAGAAAGGGAGTTGAGAACCCCGTTGCAGACAACTTATCTAGGTTAGAGAATGTTCTTGATGACCCACTGCCTATTGATGATAGCTTTCGTGATGAATAATTAGCAGTCATTAATGCTTCTCCTACTGCTCCCTGGTATGCTAATTATGCTAATTACATTGTTGCTAAATTTATACCTCCTAGTTTCACATACCAGCAACAGAAAAGTTCTTTTATGATTTAAGACATTACTTTTGGATGACCCACACCTTTATAAAGAAGGAGTAGATGTTGTTATTACATGTTGTGTGCCTGAGCATGAACAGGAACAGATCCTACGCAAGTGTCACTCTGAATCCTACGAAGGGCACCACGCTGGAGATAGAACTGCACACAAGGTACTACAATCTGGTTTTTATTGGCCTACTCTCTTCAAAGATGATCGTAAGTTTGTCTTATCTTGTGATGAATGTCAAAGAATAGGTAACATTAGCAGACGTCAAGAAATGCCTATGAATAATTCTCTTGTTATTGAACCGTTTGATGTTTGGGGCTTTGATTATATGGGACCTTTTCCTGCCTCTAATGGTTACACACATATTTTAGTTGCTGTTGATTACGTTACTAAGTGGGTAGAAGCTATTCCAACTAGTAGTGCTGATCATAACACTTCTATTAAAATGCTTAAAGAAGTTAATTTTTCCGAGGTTTGGACTCCCTAGATATCTTATGACTGATGGTGGTTCACATTTTATTCATGGTGCTTTCCATAAGATGCTTGCTAAGTATGATGTTAATCATAGAATCGCATCTCCTTATCACCCGCGGTCTAGTGGTCAAGTAGAGTTGAGCAATAGAGAGCTCAAATTAATTTTGCAAAAGACTGTCAATAGATCTAGAAAGAATTGGTCCAATAAACTTGATGATGCATTATGGGCCTATAGAACTGCATACAAAAATCCTATGGGTATGTCTCCATATAAGATGGTTTATGGAAAAGCATGTCATTTACCTCTTGAACTTGAACATAAAGCATATTGGGCTATTAAAGAGCTTAATCATGACTTCAAACTTGCCGGTGAGAAGAGGTTGTTTGATATTTTCTCACTTGATGAATGGAGAACCCATGCCTATGAGAATGCCAAGCTATTCAAAGAAAAAGTTAAACGCTGGCATGATAAAAGGATACAAAAGCGTGAGTTTAACGTAGGAGATTATTGTTGGGGAACGTTGCAGAAAATTAAAATTTTTCCTACTGTTTCACCAAGATCCATCTATGAGTTCATCTAAGCAACGAGTCAAGGGAGAGAGTTTGCATCTACATACCACTTGTAGATCATGAGCGGAAGCTAGCCAAGGGGATGGTGATGATGGAGTCGTACTCGAACGTGATTCGGATCACCGATGTCCAAGTGCTGAACGGACAGCACCTCCGCGTTCAACACACGTACGGGACGGGAGACGTCTCCTCCTTCTTGATCCAGCAAGGGGGAAGGAGAGGTTGAGGAAGATTGCTCCAACGGCAGCACGACGGCGTGGTGTAGTTGGTGCAGCAGTACTCCGACACGGCTTCGCCAAGCATATACGGAGGAGGAGAGGTGTTGGGGAGGGGAGGGGCTGCGCCTTGGCTTGTGTTAAGCTCCCATGCGCCTCCCCACTATATATAGGGTTGGAGGGGCTGGTTTCTTGCCCTCCAAGTCCATTGGGGCGTTGGCCAAGGTGGGAGGAAAGAAATCCCATCATTTCCTTCCCCACGGATTGTTATCCCCCCTTTTTAGGGATCTTGATCTTATCCCTTCGGGATATGATCTTATTCCTTCTAAGTGGGGATCTTGGTGCGCCTTGACCAGGGGTGTGGGGCCTTTCCCCCACTACTCACGTTCATGTGGGTCCCCCCATGCAGGTGGGTCCCACTCCGGAACCTTCTAGAACCTTCCCGGTACAATACCGAAAAATTCCGAACATTTTCCGGTGGCCAAAATAGGACTTCCCATATATAAATCTTTACCTCCGGACCATTCCGGAACTCCTCGTGACGTCCGGGATCTCATCCGGGACTCCGAACAACATTCGGTAACCACATACAAACTTCCTTTATAACCCTAGCGTCATCGAACCTTAAGTGTGTAGACCCTACGGGTTCGGGAGACATGTAGACATGACCGAGACGTTCTCCGGTCAATAACCAACAGCGGGATCTGGATACCCATGTTGGCTCCCACATGCTTCTCGATGTTGTCATCGGATGAACCACGTTGTCGAGGATTCGATCAAACCCTGTATACAATTCCCTTTGTCAATCGGTACATTACTTGCCCGAGACTCGATCGTCGGTATCCCAATACCTTGTTCAGTCTCGTTACCGGCAAGTCACTTTACTCGTACCGTAATGCATGATCTCGTGGCCAACACTTTGGTCACCTTGAGCTTTATGATGATGCATTACCGAGTGGGCCCAGAGATACCTCTCCGTCATATGGAGTGACAAATCCCAGTCTCGATCCGTGTCAACCCAACAACTACTTTCGGAGATACCTGTAATGCACCTTTATAGTCACCCAGTTACGTTGTGACGTTTGATACACCCAAGGCACTCCTACGGTATCCGAGAGTTACACGATCTCATGGTCTAAGGAAGAGATACTTGACATTGGCAAAGCTCTAGCAAACAAACTAAACGACCTTTGTGCTATGCTTAGGATTGGGTCTTGTCCATCACATCATTCTCCTAATGATGTGATCCCGTTATCAACGACATCCAATGTCCATAGCCAGGAAATCATGACTATCTATTGATCACAACGAGCTAGTCAACTAGAGGCTCACTAGGGACATATTGAGGTCTATGTATTCACACGTGTATTACGATTTCCGGATAATACAGTTATAGCATGAATAAAAGACAATTATCATGAACAATGAAATATAATAATACTTTTATTATTGCCTCTAGGGCATATTTCCAACAGTCTCCCACTTGCACTAGAGTCACCAATCTAGTTACATTGTGATGAATCGAACACCCATAGAGTTCTGGTGTTGATCATGTTTAGCTCGCGAGAGAGGTTTAGTCAACGGATCTGCGACATTCAGATCCGTATGTACTTTGCAAATTTCTATGTCTCCATCTTGAACATTTTCACGGATGGAGTTGAAACGACGCTTGATGTGCCTGGTCTTCTTGTGAAACCTGGGCTCCTTGGCAAGGGCAATAGCTCCAGTGTTGTCACAGAAGAGTTTGATTGGCCCCGACGCATTGGGTATGACTCCTAGGTCGGTGATGAACTCCTTCACCCAAATCGCTTCATGCGCTGCCTCCGAGGCTGCCATGTACTCCGCTTCACACGTAGATCCCGCCACGACGCTCTGCTTGTAGCTGCACCAGCTTACTGCTCCACCATTCAACATATACACGTATCCGGTTTATGACTTAGAGTCATCCGGATCTGAGTCGAAGCTAGCGTCGACGTAACCCTTTACGAAAAGCTCTTCGTCTCCTCCATAAACGAGAAACATGTCCTTTGTCCTTTTCAGGTACTTCAGGATATTCTTGACTGCTGTCTAGTGTTCCTTGCCGGGATTACTTTGGTATCTAGCTACCAAACTCACGGCAAGGTTTACATCAGGTCTGGTACATAGCATGGCATACATAATAGATCCTATGGCTGAAGCATAGGGGATGACACTCATCTCTTCTTTATCTTTTGCCGTGGTCGGTGACTGAGCCGAGCTCAATCTCACACCTTGTAACATAGGCAAGAACTCCTTCTTGGACTGATCCATTTTGAACCTCTTCAAAATCTTATCAAGGTATGTGCTTTGTGAAAGACCTATGAGGCGTCTCGATCTATCTCTATAGATCTTGATGCCTAATATGTAAGCAGCTTCTCCAAGGTCCTTCATTGAAAAACACTTATTCAAGTAGGCCTTAATGCTGTCCAGAAATTCTATATTATTTCCCATCAAGAGTATGTCATCTACATATAATATGAGAAATGCTACAGAGCTCCCACTCACTTTCTTGTAAACGCAGGCTTCTCCATAAGTCTGCATAAACCCAAACGCTTTGATCATCTCATCAAAGCGAATATTCCAACTCCGAGATGCTTGCACCAGCCCATAAATGGATCGCTGGAGCTTGCATACTTTGTTAGCGTTCTTAGGATCGACAAAACCTTCCGGCTGCATCATATACAGTTCTTCCTTAAGATGCCCGTTAAGGAATGCTGTTTTGACGTCCATCTGCCATATCTCATAATCATAGTATGCGGCAATTGCTAACATGATTCGGACGGACTTTAGCTTCGCTACGGGAGAGAATGTCTCATCGTAGTCAATCCCTTGAACCTGTCGATAACCCTTAGCGACAAGTCGAGCTTTATAGATGGTGACATTACCATCCGCGTCTGTCTTCTTCTTAAAGATCCATTTGTTTTCTATCGCTCGCCGATCATCGGGCAAGTCTGTCAAAGTCCATACTTTGTTTTCATACATGGATTCTATCTCGGATTTCATGGCTTCAAGCCATTTGTTGGAATCTGGGCCCGCCATCGCTTCTTCATAGTTCGAAGGTTCACCGTTGTCTAACAACATGATTTCCAGGACGGGGTTGCCGTACCACTCTGGTGCGGAACGTGTCCTTGTGGACCTACGAAGTTCAGTAGCAACTTGATCCGAAGTACCTTGATCATCATCATTGGTTTCCTCTTCAGTTGGTGTGGGCATCACAGGAACATTTTCCTGAGCTGCACCACTTTCCCGTTCGAGAGGTAGTACTTCATCGAGTTCTACTTTCCTCCCACTTACTTCTTTCGAGAGAAACTCTTTTTCCAGAAAGCATCCGTTCTTGGCAACAAAGATTTTGCCCTCGGATCTTAAGTAGAAGGTATACCCGTCAGTTTCCTTAGGGTATCCTATGAAGACGCATTTTTCCGACTTGGGTTCGAGCTTTTCAGGTTGAAGTTTCTTGACATAAGCATCGCATCCCCAAACTTTTAGAAACGACAGCTTAGGTTTCTTCCCAAACCATAATTCATACGATGTCGTCTCAACGGATTTAGACGGTGCCCTATTTAAAGTGAATGTAGTTGTCTCTAGAGCGTATCCCCAAAATGATAGTGGTAAATCAGTAAGAGACATCATAGACCGCACCATATCCAATAGAGTGCGATTACGACGTTCGGACACACCGTTTCGCTGAGGTGTTCCAGGCGGCGTGAGTTGTGAAACGATTCCACATTTCCTTTCGTGACTTAAATATTCTCCTCCACGATCTGATCGTAGGCACTTTATCTTTCGGTCACGTTGATTCTCCACCTCATTCTGAAATTCCTTGAACTTTTCAAAGGTCTCAGACTTGTGTTTCATTAAGTAGACATACCCATATCTACTTAAGTCATCAGTGAGAGTGAGAACATAACGATATCCTCCGCAAGCCTCAACGCTCATTGGACCGCACACATCGATATGTATGATTTCCAATAAGTTGGTTGCTCGCTCCATTGTTCCGGAGAACGGAGTCTTGGTCATCTTGCCCATGAGGCATGGTTCGCACGTGTCAAACGATTCATAATCAAGAGACTCTAAAAGTCCATCGGCATGGAGCTTCTTCATGCGCTTGACACCAATGTGACCAAGGCGGCAGTGCCACAAGTATGTGGGACTATCGTTATCAACTTTACATCTTTTGGCATCTACACTATGAACATGTGTAATATTACGCTTGAGATTCATTAAGAATAAACCATTGACCATCGGAGCATGACCATAAAACATATCTCTCATATAAATCGAACAACCATTATTCTCAGACTTAAATGAGTAGCCATCTCGTATTAAACGAGATCCAGATACAATGTTCATGCTCAAACTTGGCACTAAATAACAATTATTAAGGTTCAAAACTAATCCCGTAGGTAAATGTAGAGGCAGCGTGCCAACGGCGATCACATCGACTCTGGAACCATTCCCGACGCGCATCGTCACCTCGTCCTTCGCCAGTCTCCGTTTATTCCGCAGCTCCTGCTGTGAGTTACAAATATGAGCAACGGCACCGGTATCAAATACCCAGGAGTTACTACGAGTACTGGTAAGGTACACATCAATTACATGTATATCAAATATACCTTTGGTTTTGCCGGCCTTCTTATCTGCTAAGTATTTGGGGCAGTTCCGCTTCCAGTGACCCTTCCCCTTGCAATAAAAGCACTCAGTCTCAGGCTTAGGTCCATTCTTTGACTTCTTCCCGGTAACTGGCTTACCAGGCACGGCAACCTCCTTGCCGTCCTTCTTGAAGTTCTTCTTACCCTTGCCCTTCTTGAACTTAGTGGTCTTATTGACCATCAACACTTGATGTTCTTTCTTGATTTCAGCCTCTGCTGACTTCAGCATCGAGAACACTTCAAGAATGGTCTTTTCCATCCCCTGCATGTTGTAGTTCATCACAAAGCTCTTGTAGCTTGGTGGGAGCGACTGGAGGATTCTGTCAATGACCGCCTCATCTGGGAGGTTAATGTTCAGCTGGGTCATACGGTTGTGCAACCCAGACATCTTCAGGATGTGCTCACTGACAGAATTGTTTTCCTCCATCTTACAACTGTAGAACTTGTCGGAGACATCATATCTCTCGACCCGGGCATGAGCTTGGAAAACTAGTTTCAGCTCTTCGAACATCTCATATGCTCCGTGATGCTCAAAACTCTTTTGGAGCCCCGGTTCTAAGCTGTAAAGCATGCCGCACTGAACGAGGGAGTAATCATCAGCGCGAGTTTGCCAAGCATTCATAATGTCTTGGTTCTCTGGGACGGGAGCGTCACCTAGCGGTCCTTCTAGGACATATTGTTTCCTGGCAGCTATGAGGATGATCCTCAGGTTCCGGACCCAGTCCGTATAGTTGCTGCCATCATCTTTCAGCTTGGTTTTCTCTAGGAACGCGTTGAAGTTCATGTTGACATGAGCGCTGGCCATTTGATCTACAAGACATATTTGCAAAGGTTTTAGACTAAGTTCATGATAATTAAGTTGTAATCAAATTATGAACTCCCACTCAGATTAGACATCCCTTTAGTCATCTAAGTGTTACACGATCCGAGTCGACTAGGCCATGTCCGATCATCACGTGAGACGGACTAGTCATCGTCGGTGAACATTCTCATGTTGATCGTATCTTCCATACGACTCGTGTTCGACCTTTCGGTCTCCGTGTTCCGAGGCCATGTCTGCACATGCTAGGCTCGTCAAGTTAACCCTATGTGTTTTCGCTGTGTAAAACTGTCTTACA
Source organism: Triticum aestivum (assembly GCF_018294505.1). NCBI lineage: Eukaryota > Viridiplantae > Streptophyta > Magnoliopsida > Poales > Poaceae > Triticum > Triticum aestivum. Next base: position 408,050,228 of record NC_057804.1, on the reverse strand, counting down.
CCCGTTGTATGTGAACGTAAGAATCCATCACACCCGATCATCACGTGGTGCTTAGAAGCGACGAACTGTAGCAACGGTGCACAGTTAGGGGAGAACACTTCTTGAAATTTTTTTAAGGGATCATCTTATTTACTACCGTCGTCCTAAGTAAACAAGATGCATAAACATAATAAACATCACATGCAATTATATAGTTGTGACATGATATGGCCAATATCATATAGCTCCATTGATCTTCATCTTCGGGGCTCCATGATCATCTTGTCACTGGCTTGACACCATGATCTCCATCATCATGATCTCCATCATCATGTCTTCATGAAGTTGTCACGCCAACGACTACTTCTACTTCTATGGCTAACGCGTTTAGCAATAAAGTAAAGTGAGTTACATGGCATTCTTCAATGACACGCAGGTCATACAAAAAATAAAGACAACTCCTATGGCTCTTGCCGGTTGTCATACTCATCGACATGCAAGTCGTGAATCCTATTACAAAGAACATGATCTCATACATCACAATTCATCATTCATCACAACTTCTGGCCATATCACATCACATGATCAATCGCTGCAAAAACAAGTTAGACGTCCTCTAATTATTGTTGCATCTTTTACGTGGCTGCAATTGGGTTCTAGCAAGAACGTTTTCTTACCTACGAATAACCACAACATGATTTTGTCAACTTCTATTTACCCTTCATAAGGGCCCTTTTCATCGAATCCGCTCCAACTAAAGTGGGAGAGACAGACACCCGCCAGCCACCTTATGCAACTAGTGCATGTCAGTCGGTGGAACCGGTCTCACGTAAGCGTACGTGTAAGGTTGGTCCGGGCCGCTTCATCCCACAATACCGCCGAAGCAAGAAAAGACTAGTAGAGGCAAGTAAGATGACAAAATCCACGCCCACAACAAAATTGTGTTCTACTCGTGCAAAGAGAACTACGCATAGACCTAGCTCATGATGCCACTGTTGGGGAACGTTGCAGAAAATTAAAATTTTTCCTACGGTTTCACCAAGATCCATCTATGAGTTCATCTAAGCAATGAGTCAAGGGAGAGAGTTTGCATCTACATACCACTTGTAGATCACGAGCGGAAGCTAGCCAAGGGGATGGTGATGATGGAGTCGTACTCGAACGTGATTCGGATCACCGATGTCCAAGTGCTGAACGGACAGCACCTCCGCGTTCAACACACGTACGGGACGGGAGACGTCTCCTCCTTCTTGATCCAGCAAGGGGGAAGGAGAGGTTGAGGAAGATTGCTCCAACAGCAGCACGACGGCATGGTGTAGTTGGTGCAGCAGTACTCCGACAGGGCTTCGCCAAGCATATACGGAGGAGGAGAGGTGTTGGGGAGGGGAGGGGCTGCGCCTTGGCTTGTGTTAAGCTCCCATGCGCCTCCCCACTATATATAGGGGTGGAGGGGCTGGTTTCTTGCCCTCCAAGTCCATTGGGGCGTTGGCCAAGGTGGGAGGAAAGAAATCCCATCATTTCCTTCCCCACGGATTGTTATCCCCCCTTTTTAGGGATCTTGATCTTATCCCTTCGGGATATGATCTTATTCCTTCTAAGGGGGGATCTTGGTGCGCCTTGACCAGGGGTGTGGGGCCTTTCCCCCACTACTCATGTTCATGTGGGTCCCCCCATGCAGGTGGGCCCCACTCCGGAACCTTCTAGAACCTTCCCGGTACAATACCGAAAAATCCCGAACATTTTCCGGTGGCCAAAATAGGACTTACCATATATAAATCTTTACCTACGGACCATTCCGGAACTCCTCGTGACGTCTGGGATCTCATCCGGGACTCCGAACAACATTCGGTAACCACATACAAACTTCCTTTATAACCCTAGCGTCATCGAACCTTAAGTGTGTAGACCCTACGGGTTCGGGAGACATGTAGACATGACCGAGACGTTCTCCGGTCAATAACCAATAGCGGGATATGGATACCCATGTTGGCTCCCACATGCTTCTCGATGTTGTCATCGGATGAACCACGATGTCGAGGATTCGATCAAACCCTGTATACAATTCCCTTTGTCAATCGGTACGTTACTTGCCCGAGACTCGATCGTCGGTATCCCAATACCTTGTTCAGTCTCGTTACCGGCAAGTCACTTTACTCATACCGTAATGCATGATCTCGTGGCCAACACTTTGGTCACCTTGAGCTCATTATGATGATGCATTACCGAGTGGGCCCAGAGATACCTCTCCGTCATACGGAGTGACAAATCCAAGTCTCGATCCGTGTCAACCCAACAGCTACTTTCGGAGATACCTGTAATGCACCTTTATAGTCACCCAGTTACGTTGTGACGTTTGATACACCCAAGGCACTCCTATGGTATCCGGGAGTTACACGATCTCATGGTCTAAGGAAGAGATACTTGACATTGGCAAAGCTCTAGCAAACGAACTAAACGACCTTTGTGCTATGCTTAGGATTGGGTCTTGTCCATCACATCAGTCTCCTAATGATGTGATCCCGTTATCAACGACATCCAATGTCCATAGCCAGGAAATCATGACTATCTGTTGATCACAACGAGCTAGTCAACTAGAGCCTCACTAGGGACATATTGAGGTCTATGTATTCACACGTGTATTACGATTTCCGGATAATACAGTTATAGCATGAATAAAAGACAATTATCATGAACAATGAAATATAATAATACTTTTATTATTGCCTCTAGGGCATATTTCCAACATTTATGTGTTATTATTCAACTCTCGTTTAAGATTTTTTGCAGGAAAACTTCTCTCTAAATGGGAAGGTCCCTACGTTATCGAGGAGGTCTATCGTTCTGGTGCCATAAAAATCAACAACTTCGAAGGCACAAGTCCGAGGGTGGTAAACGGTCAAAGAATTAAACATTATATTTCAGGTAATCCTATTAATGTTGAAACTAATATTATTGAAACCGTAACCCCGAAGGAATACATAAGGGACACTTTCCAGAACGTTCCAGACTCCGAAAAGGAATAGGTATGTGGTACGGTAAGTAAACCGACTCCAAAACAACTCCAATGGCAATTTTTTTTATCATTTTTGGAATATTTAAGAATTTTAGGAAGAAATAAGTAGTCCGAAAGGGACACCAGGCCCCCACGAGAGTGGAGGGCGCGCCCGCCCGCCTGTCTCGTGGGCACCTCGTGTGCCTCCCGGACTCCGTTTTCTTGCACGTTACGTATTTTGGTCGGTAAAAATTCATTATATATACTCCCGAAGGTTTTGACCACCGTATCATGCAAATATCCTCTGTTTTTGTTTCGAGCTATTCCTGTTGCAGACTTAAAGCAAGATGTCTTCTCAGGAGTCAGTTGGGGAGAGTCGGGTGTCTCACCCAACACCAGGTTCATGGGCAAATAGCGATGCCTATCACTTTGGACCATCAACGAAGGATGAGATGGAGGCTGATTTGAAAAGGATAGATGCCATGGAGGAAGATCAAGAAGTTACCTCTCATCTCCAAGCAGAATTAGTGATGGGGGAACTACCTAGCTTGGCTATCCCAACTTCGGTCATCCCTTCCAACTTTAGATTTCTTTCTTATGAAAATATGAAAAGGAGCTTCACTTGTTCTCCAGAAGCTATGCAGCATCCTTGGGTAAAGGGAGCTTTGGCCATTACGGGCAAGCTCCGTAAAGAAATTATGGACCTCAAACAACAAGTCAATAAGCTCGAGGAGGAGAACCGTATCCTGAAGGGCATCATCGCCAAGAAGATCATAACACCAACCGTGAAAAAGGAGATATAATTACATGGGTATGGGCACTCCCCTTGGCAACTGCCAAGCTTGGGGGAGGTGCCCCAGTATCGTATCACCATCACACTCCTATCTTTACCATTTTATTTAGTTTGATCCTTCAGTAGTATCTTGATCTAGTAGATTAAAGTTTTGATATTGAGCAGTTTTGAGTTCTGCTTTGTGATCTCTTTATGTATTCGAGTCCGTGAGCTATCTATAATAGAGATTAGTGTTGAGTCAAGGGCTTCGCTATGTTGCTATGATCTTGAGGAAGTAGAAATAATTAAAGGGTTCATATTGATCTTATGGTTAGTGATGACTTCACATATAGAAAGTATGAGGCATAAAAATTGTTGAGAGTTGATAAACGTGGTTTTGGTCATCGTTGCAATTAATAGGAAGTGATAAGGAAAGATAGGTTCACATATAAATATATTATCTTGGACACCTTTTATGATTGGGAGCACTCATTAAGTATGACATGCTAAAGAGTTGACGTTGGACAAGGAAGACCATGTAATGGTTTATGTTTCTCACATCTCAGTTAAAGTATATTGTTATTGACCTTCCAAACATGTTGAGCTTGCCTTTCCCCCTCATGCTAGCCAAATTCCTTGCACCAAGTAGAGATACTACTTGTGCTTCCAAATATCCTTAAAACCAGTTTTTGCCATGAGAGTCCACCATACCTACCTATGGATTGAGTAAGATCCTTCAAGTAAGTTGTCATCGATGCAAGCAATAAAAATTGCTCTCTAAATATGCATGACTTATTAGTGCGGAGAAAATAAGCTTTGTACGATCTTGTTGTGGAAGTAATAAAAGCGACGGACTGCACAATAAAGGTCCACATACAAGGGGCAATATAAAGTGACGTTCTTTCGCATTAAGATTTTGTGTATCCAACTCTAAAAGCGCATGACAACCTCTGCTTCCCTCTACGAAGGGCCTATCTTTTACTTTATGTTTTTACTTTATGCTTGAGTCAAGGTGATCCTCACCTTTCCCTTTTTCATTTTATCCTTTGGCAAGCTCTTCGTGTTTTAAAGATCATGATATATATATATATATATATATCCAATTGGATGTAAGTTAGAATGGGCTATTATTGTTGACATCACCTAAAGGTGAATACGTTGGGAGGCAACACAATAAGCCCCCATCTTTCTCAGTGTCCGGCTGAAACTCCATAACCACAAGTATTGCGTGAGTGTTAGCAATTGTAGAAGACTACAAGATAGTTGAGTATGTGAACTTGCTGAAAAGCTCTATTGTTGACTCCTTTTGATGTTATGATAAATTGCGATTGCTTCAGTGACTGAGATTATAGTTTTGTTAGTTCTCAATGAAGTTTTTGAACCATACTTGACATTGTGAATTGATTGTTACTTGAGCATAAGAAATCATATGATAAAATCTATATATGTTGCTGCTATAAGAATGATCATGATGCCCTCATGTCCGTATTTTATTTTTATTGACACCCCTATCTCTAAACATGTGGACACAATTTTAGATATTGGCTTCCGCTTGAGGACAAGCGAGGTCTAAGCTTGGGGGAGTTGATACGTCCATTTTGCATCATGCTTTTATTCAATATTTATTGCATTATGGGCTATTATTACACATTATATCTCAATACTTATGGCTATTCTCTCTTATTTTACAAGGTTTACTATGAAGAGGGGGAATGCCGACAGCTGAAATTCTGGCTGGAAAAGGAGCAAACAATGGAAACCTATTATGCACTTCTCCAAAAGTCCTGAAACTCCACAAAACATATTTTTGGATTTATTAAGAATTATTGAGAGAAAGAAATACATCAGGGGGCCCACACCCTGGCCAGGAGGGTGGGGGGCGCGCCCCCTCCTACTGGGCGCGCCCCTGTCTCCTGGGCCCCCTGGTGCCCCCCGGTGTTCATCTTCTACTATATGAGGGCTTTTACCCTGGAAAAAATCATGGGCAAGCTTACGGGACGAAACTCCACCGCCACGAGGCGGAACCTTGGCGGAACCAATCTAGGGCTCTGGCGGAGCTGTTCTGCTGGGGACACTTCCCTCCGGGAGGGGGAAATCATCACCAATGATCCTCTCATCGGGGGGGGGGGTCAATCTCCATCAACATCTTCACCAGCACCATCTCCTCTCAAAACCCCAGTTCATCTCTTGTATCCAATCTTGTATCAAAACCACAAATTGGTACATATGGGTTGCTAGTAGTGTTGATTACTCCTTGTAGTTGATGCTAATTGGTTTACTTGGTGGAAGATCATATGTTCAGATCCTTTATGCATATTATTACTCCTCTGATTATGAACATGAATATCCTTCATTAGGGGCTGATTTGGATCCATATGTTTAATGATGTGGTTAGGTTTACCTTAATACTTCTTTTGTAGTTGCAGACGCTTGCAATAGGGGTTAATCATAAGTGGGATGCTTGTCCAAGTAAGGGCAGTACCCAAGCACCGGTCCACCCACATATCAAATTATCAAAGTACCGAACGTGAATCATATGAACATGATGAAAACTAGCTTGACGATGATTCCCATGTGTCCTCGGGAGCTCCTTTCTCATTATTAGAAATTGTCCAGGCTTATCCTTTGCTACATAAAGGATTGGGCCACCTTGCTGCACTTTATTTACTTTGTTTACTTGTTACTCGTTACTATTTATCTTATCACAAAACTATCTATCACCTACAATTTCAGTGATTGCAGAGAAAACCTTACTGAAAACCGCTTATCATTTCCTTCTGCTCCTTGTTGGGTTCGACACTCTTACTTATCGAAAGGACTACGATAGATCTCCTACACTTGTGGGTCATCAGTTCGACACTCTTATTTATCAAAAAAGGCTAAAAACGATCCCCTATACTTGTGGATTATCAGTGATCAAGATCACATTTACCGAAGACTTTACATATACTCCAAGACTTCTCTTGCTGCCTTCGTGCCTAAATAGCAACCTTGTAACCCTAGATACGCTACCTAGCATGTATATAAGCCAAATGGTTTAGCCCTTAGAGGGGACTTCAACACAATCACATTCAACTAGCCCTAGAATTAGACCACATCTGACAATCTCGAGGTAGATCAACTCTGTACTGGATACATCTACATTAATATAAACAAGAGCAGGATGTAGGGTTTTACCTCCATCAAGAGGGCCCAAACCTGGGTAAACATTGTCTCCCTTGTTCCTGTTACCACCGATCCAAGATCCACAGCTCGAGATCCCCTACCCGAGGTCTACCAGTTTTGACACCAACACTGGTGCTTCCATTGAGAGTTCCACTGTGAGATCAACAGAAGGATTGATGGCTCATCTATAGATCAACTGCGATAGTGACTGGGGGGCATGTACGTCCTCGTCAGCTTTTTGTGTTTGACAACAAGATCTTCTGCGCCGACTCGACATGCCATCTAGCCGCTGTTGGAATCTACGATCCTGAATAGATCGTGGCCTTTGGAGATCTGGAGTATATCACAGACTCTCGCGATGAGCTTGTCCTATAAGGCTGGACGCTCGACTGAATTTAGGGCCGGCAAACATCAGAGGTTTGACCTCAGAACAACTCCGTTAGTGAGCATGTACTCAAAATGTCTGGGTACTACAACCGCTTGAATCAGTTGGGAGTCAATCTTCCGTATGAAGTAGCGATTGACAAAGTTCTTCAGTCACTACCACCAAGCTACAAAGGCTTCATGATGAACTATAGCATGCAAGGGATGGAAAAGACGATCCCTGAGCTATTCGCTATGCTTAAGGTCGCTGCTACTTCTTGATCTTGCGTTAAATTTTCCCTTGAAGAGGAAAGGGTGATGCAACAAAGTAGAGATAAGTATTTCCCTCAGTTAAGAACCAAGGTATCAATCCAGTAGGAGGTACAAGCAAGCCCCCAATAGATGCACAAACTAACACGCACTTGCACACAACGCGAAAAATGGGTTGTCAATCCCTTCACGGTCACTAGCAAGAGTGAGATCTAATAGAGATAGGTATAAAAGATAAGTAAAAGGCAAAATAAAGTAAATGTAAATAAATTGCAGCAAGGTATTTTTGGGTTTCTGGTTTTATAGATCTCAATATATATGATGATAAATAGATCCGGGGCCATAGGTTTCACTAGAGGCTTCTCTCTTGAAGAAAGCATACGGTGGGTAAACAAATTACTGCTGAGCAATTGATAGAAAAGCGCATAGTTATGACGATATCTAAGGCAATGATCATGAATATAGACATCATGTCTGTGACAAGTAGACCGACTGCTGCCTGCATCTACTACTATTACTCCACACATCGACCACTATCCAGCATGCATCTAGAGTATTCAGTTCATGAAGAATGGAGTAATGCCTTAAGCAAGATGACATGATGTAGGGGGATAGATCCAATCAATATGGTAAAAAACCCATCTTTTTATCCTTAGTGGCAACAATAAATACATGCCTTTCTACCCCTACTGTCACTGGGTGAAGACACCGCAAGATTGAACCCATCACAAAGCACCTCTCCCATTGCAAGAAAAACCAATCTAGTTGGCCAAACCAAATCGATAGATCATAGAGAAATACAAAGCTATCTTAATCATGCATAAAAGAGTTCAGAGAAGACTCAAATAATATCCATAGATAACCTGATCATAAATCCACAATTCAATGAATCTTAACAAACGCACCACAAAAGAAAATTATATCGAATAGATCTCCAAGAACATCGAGGAGAACATTGTATTGAAGATCACACAGAGAGAGAAGAAGCCATCTAGCTACTAGCTATGGATCCTTAGGTCCATGGTAAACTAATCTCACATCATCGAAAGGGAGCAAGGTCGTGTAGAGGCCCTCCGTGATCGAATCCCCCTCCGGTAGAGTGCCGGATAAGGCCCCAAGATGAGATCTCACAAGAGTAGAAGCTTGCGGCAGAGGAAACGTATTTTTGGTGTCCCCTCTAATGTAAGGGGAATATTTGGGTATTCATAGAGCAGAGATTAGGGTTAGAAGGTCTACAAGGGGCCCAAAAGCCTAGGGGGCACCCCTAGGGCTTGCGACCTCCTCATGGGTCTTGTGGCCTCCTCCCGAAGCTTCCTAGGTATCTTGTTGTCCAAGAAAAATCGTCAAAAAGTTTTGATCCATTTGGACTCCGTTTGGTATTGATTTTCTGTTAAATACAAAAACAAGGAAAAAATAGCTGGCACTCGCACTAGGTTAATAGGTTAGTCCCCAAAAATGATATAAAATAGCATATTAACGCATATAAAACATCCAAGATAGATAATATAATAGCATGGAACAATCAAAAATTATAGATACGTTGGAGACGTATCAAGCATCCCCAAGCTTAATTCCTACTCGTCCTCAAGTAGGTAAATGATAAAAACAGAATTTTTTATGTGGAATGCTACCTAACATATTTGTCAATGTAATTTTTCTTATTGTGGCCTGAATATTCAGATCCAAAAGATTCAAAACAAAAGTTTAATATTGACATAAAAAATAATACTTCAAGCATACTAATAAAGCAATCATGTCTTCTCAAAATATCATGGCTAAAGAAAGTTATCCCTACAAAATCATATAATCTTTTCATGCTCTATCTTCATCACACCAAGTATTTATCATGCACAACCCCAGTGTTAGCCAAGCAATTGTTTCATACTTTTGGTCTTCTCAAACTTTTTTAGCTTTCACGCAATACATGAGTGTGAGCCATGGATATATCACTATAGTTGGAATAGAGTATGGTGAGGTTGTGAGGAGAAGACAAAAAAGGAGAAAGTCTGACATCAACTAGGCAAATTAATGGGCCATGGAGATGTCCATCAATTGATATCGATGCAAGTGAGTAGGGATTGCCATGCAACAGATGCACTAGAGCTATAAGTGTATGAAAGCTCAAAAGAAAACTAAGTGGTGTGCATCCAACTTGCTTGCTCACGAAGACCTAGGGCAATTTGGAAGCCCATCATTGGAATATACAAGCCAAGTTCTATAATGAAAACTTCCTACTAGTATATGAAAGTGATAAAATAGGAGACTCTCTATCTTGAAGGATATGGTGCTATTTTCAAGCACAAGTGTGGCAAAAGGATAGTAACATTGTCCCTTCTCTCTTTTTCTTTCATTGTTTTTCTTTTTTTTCTTTTGGGCTCTTTGGCCTATTTTTTTATTTTTATTTGGTCTCTTTGGCCTCTTTTTTATATTTTAAGTCCGGAGTCTCATCCTGAATTGTGGGAGAATCACAGCCTCCATCATCCTTTCCTCAAATGGGAAAATGCTCTAATAATAATGATCATTGCATTTTTGTTTACTTACAACTCATGAACTTCAACTCGATACTAGAACAAAGATATGACTCTATATGAATGCCTCCGGTGGTGTACCGAGATGTGCAATGATCTAGCATGACATGTATAAAAAATATGAACAGTGGCCAAGCCACAAATACTATGTCAACTATATGATCACACAAAGCAATATGACAATGATGGTATGTGTCATAATAAACGGAACGATGGAAGTTGCATGGCAATATATCTTGGAATGGATATGGAAATGCCATAATAAGTAGGTATGGTGGCTGTTTTGAGGAAGAGCATATGGTTGGTTGAATGCACCGGCGAAAGTTGCACGGTACTAGAGAGGCTAGTATGGTGGAAGGGTGAGAGTGCGTATAATCAATGGACTCAACATTAGTCATAAAGAACTCACATACTTATTGCAAAAGTTTATTAGTCATTGAAAAAAGTACTAATACGCATGCTCCTAGGGGAGAGGTTGGTAGGAGTTAACCATCGCATGCTTCCGACCTCCACAGAAAGGATGACAATCAATAATAAATCATGCTCTAACTTCATCGTATAACGATAGACCATACGTGCATGCTTCGGGAATCACAAACTTTAACACAAGTATTTCTACTAATCCAAAATTACTCTCTAGCATGACTCTAATATCACCATCTTTATATCTCAAAACAAATGCGAGGAATCAAACTTCTCATATATTCAATGCTCTTTATGAAATTTTTATTATATACCTTTTGGATACCCATCATATTAGGACCAAATTCATAAACTAAGCAAATTGCCATACTATTTTTAAGACTCTCAAAATAATATAAGTGAAGCATCAGAGTTCATCAATTTTTACAGAATAAAACCACCGTCGTGCTCTAAAAAGATAGTGAAGCACTAGAGCAACTACCCTGCTCAAAAGATATAAGTGAAGCAAATAGAGTATTCTAACAAATTCACAATTAATGTATGTCCCTCTCAAAAGGTGTGTACAACAAGGATGATTATGGCAAACCAAAAAGCAAATACTCATATAATACAAGACGCTCCAAGCAAAACACATATCATGTGGTGAATAAAAATATAGCCTCAAGTAAATTTACCGAGGAATTGAAGACAAAAGAGGGGATTCCATCCGGGGCATCCCCAAGATTTGATGCTTGGTTGTTGTGACAACCTGGATTTTGCCTTCTCTCTTTTTCTGGACTTTCTTTGCCCTTGCTTTGAATTTGAGTTTTTGGAATCAATTCAAAATGGACTTAGAACTTGGGCATGCACTTGACTTTCACCCAAGTGACCCATCTACCTCACATTGAACACTATTTCTCTGAAAAATCCCAAAATGACCCAAGGAATATTTTCATAAAATAGAAATATTCAAATTCTTCTCTGAAACTCATTTCAGAAACTAGTGCTCCAAAGCAACCCTCATTTTTATTGCTCCGAAAATCCTGAGATAATTCCCAAAAATTCTTTGAACCTTGGCCCGCCTTCCTAAGCAAAAAAATTGCATGACTTTTTGGAATATTTTTGCTACAGAAAATCATTTCACTTCTGGCCTCATAATGCACTTTGTACAGCAAGTGTGTTTTTCTGTAATCCAATGGAGCTAGTTTTTCTTGAGCCTCATCACCCTCCTAAGAAAAGCTTAACCCCATGAGATCAGCCCTAATCACCTTCTAGAAGCCCTCCAAACTTGGCGACCAAGTTTCTGACCAGAAACTTTCCAGCAAGCTCAAGTCTCATCTGGTCGGCCTGGCAGTGTCGCATCACCCTTCTTAGACCTAACACGGCACGAACAACACTCCAGACATGAATTGGCAGCGCGTGGGTGTCGTCTTGACCATGCCCGTGTGGTGACCGTGTGAGGACACAGGTCCTGGCATGCATTCGGCGCACTCTGCGCTACGCCCGTGCCTCTGTTCAAAGCGTGCTCGATCCAGAGCTCGCCGACCACTGCTGCACTGCGCCACCAGCCTCGACTCATCACCATTGACCCCTCCCTAGCGCTCGCCGACACTAGAGACGCTGCAGCGGGCACGAGCACATCGCGGCCGAAAGCCAGAATGCGCCCCATGCCCCTGTCTTCTTCCTCCTCTGGTTCCTGTGCTTGTTCGCAAGCTGCAACAGCTCCCGCGTGATCGCTGAGCACTTCCACCCCTCGCTGGCGCCCTTCATCATCGTTCGCCGGCTTCCAGAGAACTCCGGTGGAGCCACGTACTCCCCTTCCTCCTCCGTCTATAAATTCATCCCCTCCCACCGCTCCGAGCTCTCAAACCTCACCACCCAACCACCACGACCCCGTAGCATAGCCGCAGCCCGGCCGGGCAGGCCTCTGGCCGCCGTCCCCGACCCGAGCTCGCCAGCGACCCCCGCAGCCCCTCTCTAGAGCCCCTCGAGCTTGATCCACCCCTCAGGCGAATCCTTGGAGGTCCACTGGTGCCATATGGACGCATTGGAGCCTCTGGAGCCGCCCCTCTCCATCGTCTTCTTCCTCTCGGGCGAATCCCAACCGCAATCGCCGCTCGCGAGCTTGATTGCGAGCAGCTCCGGCCATCCCCCAGCAAGCCACATGTATAGGTAGGTGCGCCATGGCCCCCTCTCCATTTCTATCCTCCAGAAGCGGCCAAGGACCCTTCCTCACAGGCGTGAGCTCCAGCGAATGCCCGCCGTGCTCTATTTCCCCCCCCTCCTCTCTCTCGTGACTAGTGGGGCCCACTGCCAATCTATCCACTTGGGCCCGAAGTGGTACGAGTGGAGGCGTATTCTGCGATTACGCCATCGACGTCACCCCCCTGGTTTTCTGTTTAATTCAAAATAATTCAGAAATTTGACCAGAACTTTGACCGGTGATAACTTCTAAACTATAAGTCCAAATGAGTTGATTCTTTTTGCATTGTGTTTGTTATGAAGAGCTCTAGCAACACACCAAAGTGGAGATTTTTCCTTACTGTCTAGAATTTCTGGTGATTTTCAGAATGGTTTTTGATATTTTGTTTTGCTGTTTTTAAATATTTTCAGAGGGAGAGATTTGTCTTGAAGATAACTAGGAGGAGTGTGAACCTCCTCTGCACTAAGGCAAGCCACACCAACATTTGGATGGTGTCATTTCAATATCTATGATTTTTCCAACTTGAATATGAGTTATTTTTCATGCATTTAATTAGTTAAATAAATATTTCTTAGTGCTAGTTGGTTTGTCATGCTTGAAATGCTTGGTTAAGGTACTCGATGAGTTCATGAACTAGTTTTGGTCAGTAAAAGAAAGTTTTAACTAAGTGAATATGCTTGTATGAATAATGGTAGCTTCTTCATGATAAATGAATTTTCATATAAATTTGAGGTAATTAAAATGATGCATGATAAAAACAAGTGAAGTAGAACCAGTAAGGTTTAACGATGAGTAGTGCAAGAAATGTTGATCCATTCACGTGAGTGGTATGCTTTGCATGTCAAATAGTTGCATGATCATTGCATCTGATGACTTGGGTGATTTTAGTTTCAAGTTAAACCTGATAATAATCCAACTTGGATATAACGTTGATCGAGTCATGGTGCCACTGAATCGAGTTTTTCCTCAGTGCAACCACATTTACCTTTATGGGGAGGTCTTGATTCGGTCTGTTGTCATGCCTCTTGCCGGTGCCTCCAACGACGGAAGGTTATGGGCGTGCTGTACCCTGGCCCGGTAAGCATACATAACCTTGTGTCCGTTTGTTTTTATGGTACCTTGTCCCTGTTTGGGACCTTTTTGCCACGACGGTGGCTGTTGATGCCTTTGGTAGGCATGGGGCCACCCATGACTTAGCCTAGAGGGGAGTTTGTCAGAGTGGCTGGGAGAGTGTCATTGCAATGGAAGAGTGTCATTGCAATGGAAGAGTTTCGTCAGAATGTTGTTGGTCCGCCCGAATGGGATGCCGAGGCCATGGATTCCATGGTATGGGTAAAGTGTGCTACCTCTGCAGAGTGTATTTAATCTACCGATAGTCACGTACTCAGTCACGGACACAGCTCGTGAGTAAGTCACACCATGGATCAACATTAATAAGTAATCTTGCACACTAAAGATTTATTGTTGGCACTAGTTATGTGATGATCTGTGGGATCATGAGATGATCATGAGTGTTGGCTTTAGTTGTGATCCGGGTATGATCATAGTTCGGTTACGAGGTAACTCGTTTGGTAAGCGAGTCCGAGGGACTCGGTGCACAAGTTGGTTTCACTGCATCAGTAGTATGATTTGCATGGCATTAACCTGAATAATTGTCATGATATTGTTTGCCATTATGCTTATGTTTGTTGTGAGCTTGCAAGTACATTCAATGTACTGACCTGGTGTGTCATGCTAGATTTCAGGCAAGTCGTATCGGATCAGAGAGCTTCCTGCGTCGAGATTGTGTCCACGTCGGTGTCCCTGTGCTATGGAGTTCCATTTCATCGTTGTTCCGCTGCCGCGTAGTTTATGAGATCGAGGCCCCTTCATGTTCATTAAATAATGTACATACTGTTCAGCCGCACCGTGTGTGCCACTTGGCCTCGCAACTTGATGTAATATTAGACTTATATTTCCGCTAGCATCAATAAAGCGGTTGTTTTTGTACCATGTTGTTGTGTGTTGCCAGAAGACTTGATCTCTGGGCTGGCAATGCAAGGTAAACCGGTTGCTCTGAGCCGGGGTGCCACATCACTTGGTATCAGAGCCGCGCTAACTGTAGGACACGCTAGACCATTAATGCATTAGATGAACGGTAGATAGTTTCGTCTGAGTTCCGATAGTCATAGAAATTGATTGCTGTGTTGCATGCATTTTATTTGTTGTTATTACTATCCGTCTGATGGTTGTGAGTGTAGATGGCTCCAGTTCCGATCATGTACTATCCCGAGCCAGCTCCATACACATCGCCGCTCTTTCTTCAAAACATGTGGTGACGACTCTACCCAGAGGGT
Source organism: Triticum aestivum (assembly GCF_018294505.1). Classification (NCBI taxonomy): domain Eukaryota; kingdom Viridiplantae; phylum Streptophyta; class Magnoliopsida; order Poales; family Poaceae; genus Triticum; species Triticum aestivum. The sequence goes on along the minus strand of NC_057804.1, from coordinate 408,035,218 downwards.
GCTGATCTAGTGTTTCAGGTGTATCGGGAGCATCTGGCCGATTCACTGTATGATTACTATGCGGCGGTCAGTCTACAGCACAGTTCTCCTTCCGGCGCTTACACCCGTTCCTCTAAGGGCAGTTTCGCTTCTACGCCATCTCAGGTTGTTCAGTTTGCTACGATCGAGGCTCTTGTAGACTTGCGCTACAACGAGGTTCGCACGCACACCCACCCAAGTTTCTATTATTACCCGTCTCTACACGAGAACGGGTGTATTCGCTTCCCTTTTATTGATCCAGCGTGCGATCGTCCTTCTAGCCACCTTTCTCACTATATCACTTCCAGTTATCTCTTGATCTATGAGTTGGCCCGAGAGCTAACCCAAGCCCGGATAGCCCTTGCCACTGATCAGAATAGGAACCCTCCACCTATTGTTAGTTTTGTTCCATACGTTCCTCCAATCTCTATTACCCTGGTTACTTCTGTGACCACTTAGGGTACCACTCACCCTTTGGTAGTGACTCCTTGCAGTGCCCCTGCTGCATGGGCTTCCCTTGTCCTTACTGCTGTAGACCCTATGCTTAGGTCTCACCCCGCACCTGCCCCTGAGGGAGAGTCCTTGAGGTAGTGCAGCCGTGTCACTTTTAATCCGAAGGTATCCACTATCAGTTCAAGATCTGAGTCCGGCTCAGGGGAGGAGCCTGCAGCAGCGCCAACTAAGCACTATATCGTTAGAGTACCATATTCGTCATGAGGATGATGTATGGATGTAGTCGTACGTGTCATGATGCTTAGTTTCATGTATCAGGGTAGTGAACCCATCATGATGTTTATCTTTCATGTTTGAGTCTATGTATAATTATGTTGGAACCTTTTTATTTATTCGCCTTGGTTTCTTTTCACCGTTTTATTCTGGGATTCTCACTGGCTTTTCCTCCCATTCTTGGATATTTCTCATCTCGGTTGCTCTATATTGGGAAAATTAAATAACAGGATGATGCGGGGAGGCAGCAGCAGCCACGCTTGTGAGGATGTTCCTGTTTGTCGCTCCGCAAGACAGGCAGGACATTCCCCTGAGCCGTTCCAGCCACCACCGCCTCCACCGCCACATCCACCCTCCACCAAGCAAATCATGCGTATGTTTGAAGAAAGAAGGAACAACAATCTGATTGAGTTGTTGAGAAGTGTGCAAGCTATGGTTGGATAGAATTGAAACCAGGATGGTCATTACTCCAAGTTGTCAGATTTTCAGAGGACCAAGCCTCCCAGTTTCAATCAAGTTATTGATCCTTTGGAAGCCGATGATTAGTTAAGGACTATTAAGAAGAAGCTGGAAATTTCTTGCACTGAAGAAGGAGACAAGGTTCCGTTCGCCACACGTTATCTTGAAGGAGCTGCCGCTATATGGTGGGATAATGCTAAGGCTATGTGGCCCGCAGACGAAGAGATTACTTGGACCAAATTCAAGGATCATTTCCGCAAGTACCATATTCCAGCCGGAGCGCGAATTCTTCGCTCTCACCCAAGGAAGCCTGTCAGTAAGTGAGTACCTGCAAAAGTTCAACCATTTGGCCCGCTATTCTCTTTATGATGTGGCCACAAAAGAGAGGAAGGTCGGTAGATTTCTTGGAGGAATGAACCAACACCTCAGATGCGCTCTCAGTATGTTTGATTTCCCGGATTTCCAAACTCTGGTGAACAAGGCCCTCATCACAGAAAAGGAGAACAAGCTCATGCACAACAACAGGCCCGCTAATAATGACCACAAGCACAAATTCGAGCCTAAGAAGGATATGCAACCAGTGAAGAAGGCTCGTACTTGGCAACAGACTCAGGTTGAGTACAAACCCAATTGGCAGCAGAATGTCAACAAGACCACTACTCAAGTCAAGAATGTTGTGACCAGTCCAGTACGTGAAGAATGTCAGCGCAACAATTCCTGCTTTGATTGTGGGCAAACCGAACATTATGCCAGATAGTGCCCCAAGAACGGAAAGACAGTTGCTCCACTCCATCCACAAGTCAACCACGTGGAGCCCTTTTCCGTCCCGAGGAACATCCAAGGACAAATCCATCACCTCTCTACCGACGAAGCCCAAGAGGACTCAGAAGTCGTCATTGGTATCTTTCCTGTTAATAACATACCTACAATAATTTTATTTGTCTCTGGGGCTTCCCACTCTTTTATTTCATAGAGTTTCATTGCCCAAAACAAATTTCCTTGTTTGATTTTGGGAAAAAGTATGATGGTACAATCCCCGGGATCTGTGCTCCAAAGCAATTTGGTCTGCCATAATTTAGAAATTGATATCAAGGGAGTCAGATTCCCAACATCCTTGATAGTCATCGAGTCTACAAAATTGGATATTATTTTGGGAATGAATTGGTTAACCCAATATCAAGTATGCATCAACTGTGCGACCAGAGAAGTCACCATGACAAGTCACGAAGGTCGAACCACAAAATTCTATGCCCGCAAGAGCATACCCAAGAAGGAAATGGTTTTCACGGCTGTGGCTGAAGAATTGGAATTGATTCCTCTAGTCAGTGAGTGTCCAGATGTATTTCCCGAGGAATTACCAAGAATGCCACCAGACAGGGAGCTTGAGTTTGGAATTGACTTGGTGCCTAGAACCGCACTGATATACAAGAAGTATTACCGGATGCCTTCGTCAGAATTAGTGGAATTAAATAAACAACTTGATGAGATGCTGCAGAAAGGATACATCCGTCCAAGCTCTTCACCATGGGGATCACTCGCTATATTCATGGATAAAAAGGATGGCAGTCTTCGGATGTGTGTGGATTACCGACAGCTGAATGATGTTACCATCAAGAACAAATATCCACTGCCAAGGATTGATGACTTGTTTGATCAACTCAGTGGGGCAAAATTATTCTCCAAAATTGATTTGAGGACCGGATATCACCAACTCAAAATCAAGAAGGAAGATATTCCCAAGACCGCGTTCACTACTCGGTACGGTCTTTATGAATATACCATCATGTCCTTCGGTCTCACCAATGCCCCTGCCTTTTTCATGTATATGATGAATAAGGTATTTATGGATTTCTTGGATAAGTTTGTGGTGGTATTCATCGATGACATCCTCATCTACTCAAAAAGTGAAGAAGAGCACAAGGAACACCTCAGAGAAGTTTTGCAAAGGCTCCGTGACCATCAGCTCTATGCAAAGTTTATCAAATGCGAATTTTGGCTCAAGCAAGTTGGGTTTTTAGGGCATGTTTTTTTAGCAGAAGGAATAGTTGTGGATCCAAGTAAGGTGAAAGATGTGATTGATTGTGCCGCACCCATGATAGCATCAGAAATCAGGAGTTTCCTTGGATTAGCCGGATATTACCGCCGCTTTATCGAAGGATTCTCTAAGATTGCCAAGCCAATGACAGTGCTCCTCAAGAAGGATAAGAAGTTTGAATGGACTGAGGACTGTGAAAGGAGCTTCAACGAGCTAAAATCCAAACTGACGTCAGCACCCGTATTGACTCTTCCAGACATCTACCGCAGTTTTGATGTATACTGCGACGCCTCCAGGAAAGGCCTTGGATGTGTACTCATGCAAGATGGCAAGGTTGTGGCCTACACATCTCGACAACTACGGCCTCACGAAGGGAACTATCCAACTCATGATTTGGAATTGGCCGCTGTTGCGCATGCTTTGAAAATTTGGAGACACTATCTTATTGGAAAAAGGTGTTAGATATTTACCGACCACAAGAGTCTCAAGTATATATTCACGCAACCAGATTTAAACCTTCGACAGTGAAGATGACTCGAGTTTGTCAAGGATTATGACCTCGGGATACATTATCATCCGGGTAAAGCCAATGTGGTTGCTGATGCCCTCAGCCGCAAGCCTGCCAGTCTGAATGCTTTAATGGATTCCTTGCCTCCTGAACTGCGTGACGAGATTGTTCAGCTCAATTTGGTGATAGTTGATGCCGGTCTTGCCAACATATTGGAAGTTGCTCCTATCCTTGAGGAGGAGATTCGAAGAGCCCAGGCAGATGACGCATTGCTGCAATCCCGTGCCAAGCGTATGCGAGAAGGAAAGACTCAGGATTTCTCTAAGGGTCAGCAAGGTACGCTATGGTTTCGAGGAAGGATTTGCGTACCTGAGAAACAGATCCGAGAAAGAAGATATTGGCAGAAGCACATGAATCTTCGTATTCAATTCACCTAGGTGGTACCAAAATGTATGAAGACCTTCGTCAGATATTTTGGTGGGATGGAATGAAGAGAGATATCGCATATTTTGTCGCTTGACGTGATATATGAAACAAAGTGAAGGCAGAACACCAAAAGCCCGCAGGACTCCTTCAACCCCTACCTGTCTCACAATGGAAATGGGATGATGTCTGCATGGATTTCATCACCGATCTACCAAGAACCCACTGAGGCAATGACACAATATGGGTCATAGTGGACACATTAACGAAGGTAGCCCACTTCATTCCCATCCGGACCACCTACCGTGCCGATCAACTGGCCAGTTATATGTGTCCAGAATCGTTAGTTTGCGTGGAGTGCCAAAAACAATTACTTCGGATCGAGGGTCTCTCTTTACCTCAGCCTTTTGGTCATCTCTCCATCAAGCCTTGGGGACTGTCCTGAAATACAGCACAACTTATCATCAAAGACAGACGGACAGACTGAACAAGTAAATCAAACACTCGAAGATATGCTTCGAGCATGTGCTTTGGCCCAGGGATCCAAGTGGGAAGATTGTCTGCCTTATGCCAAGTTTTCCTACAACAACAGTTTCCAGACCAGCTTGAAGATGTCACCTTATGAAGCTATGTATGGACGTAAGTGCCACACTCCGCTAAACTGGTCTCAGACCCGAGACAGCCACATTTTCAGAACTGATTTGATGATGGAGGCTGAGGAGCAAGTCAAGGAGATCCGAGACAGACTGCAGTTGGCCAAGTCATGATAGAAGATTTATTATGATGCAAAGCACCGTCAGATCAGCTTCGAACCCGGAGACCACGTGTATCTCTGAGTAACCCTTATGAAAGGAGTCAAGAGATTTCAGACCCGAGAAAAGTTGGCACCCAGGTATATTGGTCCATTTCCAGTCATGTCCAGAGTTGGAACAATGGCTTATCAGTTGGAGTTGCCACCGGAATTGTCAGAGGTACACAATGTGTTCCATGTCTCATAGTTACGAAGGTGTATCTCGCCACCGGAGAAAAGGACTGATATGGCAGAGATAGAACTGGCTAAAAATTTAACAATGAGGAGAGACCGAACAGAATATTGGATGAGACAGAGAGAGTCACTCACAACAAAGTAGTACGGTTTTATAAGGTTCAATGGGAGCATCACACGAGGAAGAAGCAACCTGGGAAAGAGAGGAACTTTTTCTGCCTACCCAGAACTGTTTTCCCGAGCAACGGAATCTCGAGGACGAGATTAATCCTAAGTGGGGGATGTTTGTGATAGTCTGGATTTTGCCTTCTCTCTTTTTCCGGACTTTCTTTGCCCTGGCTTTGAAGTTTGAGTTTTTGGAATCAATTCAAAATGGACTTAGCACTTGGGCATGCCCTTGACTTTCACCCACGTGACCCATCTATCCCTCATTCAACACTCTTTCTCTGAAAAATCCCGATGACCCAAGGAATATTTTTCATAAAAGAAAAACATTCAAATTCTTCTCTGAAACTCATTTAAGAAACTAGTGCTCCAAATCAACCCTCATTTTTATAGCTCCAAAAATCCTGAGATAATTCTCAAATATTTTTTGAACCTTGGCCCACCTTCCGGAGCAAAAATATTGCATGAATTTTTGGAATATTTTTGCTGCATAAAATCATTTCACTTCTGGCCTCATAATGCACTTTGTACAGCAAGTGTGTTTTTCTTTGATCCAATGGAGCTCATTTTTCTTGAGCCTAATTACCCGCCTAACAAAATCTTAACCCCAGGAGAACATCCCTAATCACCATCTAGAAGCCCTCCAAACTTGGCGACCAAGTTTCTGACCAGAAACTTTCTAGCAAGCTCAAGTCTCATTTGGTCGGCCTGGCAGTGTGCCATCACCCTTCTTGGACCTAACACTGAAAGAACAACACTCTAGACATGAATTGGCAGCACGTGGGTGTCGTCTTGACCATGCCAGTGTGGTGACCGCGTGAGGACATGGGCCCTGGCATGCATTCGACGTGCTCTGCGCTGCGCTCGTGCCTCTGTTCAACGCGTGCTCGATCCAGAGCTTGCCGCCGACTGCCGCACCACGTCACAGCCTCGACTCATCACCATTGACCCCTCCCTGGCACTCATCGATAACGGAGACGCCACAGTGGGCACGGGCACATCGCGGCCAGAAGCCATAGTGCACTCCGTGCCCCTATCTTCCTCCTCCTCTGCTTCTTGTGCTTGTCCGCAAGCTGCAACAGCTCCCGCGTGATCGTGGAGCACTTCCACCCCTCGCGGGCGCCCTTCGTCAGTGCTCGCCGGCTTCCAGAGAACTTCAGCGGAGCCACATATCCCCCTCCTCCTCTGGCTATAAATTGAGCCCCTCCCACCGCTCCGAGCTCTCAAACCTCACCAGCCAACCACCACAACCCCGTAGCATAGCCGCAGCCCGGCCGGGAAGGCCTCTAGCCGCCGTCCCCAACCCGAGATTTCCAGCGACCCCCGCAGCCCCTCCACCTCACTCCAGAGCCCCTCGAGCTCGATCCACCCCTCAGGAGAATCTTTGGAGGTCCACTGGTGCCGTCTGGACGCATTGGAGCCCCTGGAGCCACCCCTCTTCGTCATCTCCTTCCTCTCCGGCGAATCCCGAATGCAACCACCGCTCGCGAGCTTGATTGCGAGCAGCTCCGGCCATCCCCCAGCAAGCCACGGGTACATGCAGGTGCGCCGTGACCCCCTCTCCATTTCTATCCCTCTAGAAGCGGCCAAGGACCCTTCCTCGCCGGTATGAGCTTCGGCGAAGCGCCGCCGTGCTTTGTTTTCTTCCCCCCTCCTATCTCTCCTGACCAGTGGGGCAAACTGTCAGCCTCTCCACTCGCACCCGAAGCGGTACGAGTGGAGGCGTATTATGTGATTACGCCATCGACATCGCCCCCCTAATTTTCTGTTTGCATTGTGTTTTTTATGAAGAGCTCTAGCAACACACCAAAGTGGAGATTTTTCCTTGCTGTCTAGAATTTCTGGTGATTTGCAGAATGGTTTTTGATATTTTGTTTTGCTGTTTTTAAATATTTATAGAGGGAGAGACTTGTCTTGAAGATAAGCAGGAGGAGTGTGAACCTCCTCTGCACTAAGGCAAGCCACACCAACATTTGGATGGTGTCATTTCAATATCTATGATTTACCAACTTGAATATGAGTTATTTTTCATGCATTTAATTAGTTAAATAAATATTGCTTAGTGCTAGTTAGTTTGTCATGCTTGAAATGCTTGGTTAAGGTACTCGATGAGTGCATGAACTAGTTTTGGTCAGTAGAAGAAAGTTTTAACTAAGTGAATATGCTTGTATGAATAATGGTAGCTTCTTCATGATAAATGGATTTTCATATAAATTATGAGGTAATTAAAATGATCCATGATAAAAACTAGTGAAGTAGAATCAGTAAGGTTTAATGATGAGTAGTGCAAGAAGATCATTTTGATGATGTTGATCCATTCACGTGAGTGGTTGTCTTTGCATGTCGAATAGTTGCATGATCATGGTATGTGAAGACTTGGGTGATTTTATTTTCAAGTTAAACCTGATAATAATCCAACTTGAATATAACGTTGATCGAGTCATGGTGCCACTGAATCATGTTTTTCCTCAGTGTGACCACATTTACCTTTATGGGGAGGTCTTGATTCGGTCTGTTGTCATGCCTCTTGCCGGTGCCTCCAACGACGGAAGGTTATGGGCGTGCTGTACCCTGGCCCGGTAAGCATACATAACCTTGTGTCCGTTTGTTGTTATGGTACCTTGTCCCTGTTTGGGACCTTTTTGCCACGGCGGTGGCCGTTGATGCCTTTGGTAGGCATGGGGCCACCCATGACTTAGCCTATAGGGGAGTTTGCCAGAGTGGCTGGGAGAGTGTCATTGCAATGGAAGAGTTTTGTCAGAATGTTGTTGGTCCGCCCGAATGGGATGCCGAGGCCATGGATTCCATGGTATGGGTAAAGTGTGCTACCTCTGCAGAGTGTATTTAATCTACCGATAGCCGCGTACTCAGTCACGGACACAGCTCGTGAGTAAGTCACACCATGGATCAACATTAATAAGTAATCTTGCACACTAAAGATTTATTGTTGGCACTGGTTATGTGATGATCTGTGGGATCATGAGATGATCATGAGTGTTGGCTTCAGTTGTGATTCGGGTATGATCACCGTTTGGTTACGAGGTAAGCCGTCTAGTAAGCGAGTCCAAGGGACTCGGTGCGCAAGTTGGTTTCACTACATCAGTAGTATGATTTGCATGGTATTAACCTGAATAATTGTCATGATATTGTTTGCCATTATGCTTATGTTTGTTGTGAGCTTGCAAGTACATTCAATGTATTGACCAAGCGTGTCATGCCCGATTTCAGGCAAGTCGTATCGGATCGGAGAGCTTCCCGCGTCTAGATCGTGTCCACGTTGGTGTCCCTGTGCTATGGAGTTCCACTTCGTCGTTGTTCCGCTGTCGCGTAGTTTATGTGACCGAGGCCCCTTCATGTTCATTAAATAATGTACACACTTTTTAGCCGCACCATGTGTGCCGCTTGGCCTCGCAACTTGATGTAATATCAGACTTATGTTTCCACCAGCATCAATAAAGCAGTTGTTTCTGTACCATGTTGTTGTGTGTTGCCAGAAGACTTGATCTCTGGGTTGGCAATGCAAGGTAAACCGGTTGCTCTGAGCCAGGGTGCCACATTTGTCCTTGAATATTACCTTGGGGTGCCTTGGGAATCCCCAAGCTTAGGCTCTTACCACTCATTATTCCGTAGTCTATCTAATCTTTACCCAAAACTTGAAAACTTCACAACATAAAACTGAACAGAAAACTCATAAGCTCTGTTAGTATAATAAAGCAAGTCACCACTTTAGGTACTGTTTTGAACTCATTCTAAATTTATATTTGTGCTATGTATAATGTATTCCAACTTCTCCATGGTTCATACCCCCCAATACTACCCATAGATTCATCAAAATAAGCAAACAACACAATGAAAACAGAATCTGTCAAAAACAGAAGAGTCTGTAGTAATCTGGAAATTTCGTATACTTCTATAACTCCAAAAATTCTGAAACATTAGGACAATCTAGGCAATTTGTATATCAATCGTGTATAAAAAATTCAGAATTTTATCACGCTCCGGTGAATTTTAACAATTCTGCTACTGGGCGCAAAAGTTTCTATTTTTCCGCAAAATCAAATCAACCATCACCATAGACCGTCCCAAAAGTCTTACTTGGCACAAACACTAACTAAAACACTAAAACACTATTATTACAGAAGTAATATTGTGTATTTATTGAAAAATAGAATAAAAAACAAAAAAACCAAAATAAAATTGGGTTGCCACCCAACAAGCGCTATTGTTTTATGCCCCTAGGTAGGCATAATGCAAAGATCTAGGTATTGTCATCTTTGGTATTCAATCCATAAGTAGCCATCATAATAGATTCATATGGTAACTTAATTTTCTTTCTTGGAAAGTGTTCCATGCCTTCCTTAATGGAAATTGAAATCTAATGTTTCCTTCTTTCATATCAATAATTGCACCAATCATTCTAAGGAAAGATCTACCAAGAATAATAGGGCGTGAATGATTGCAATCTATATTAAGTACAATAAAATATATGGGCATATAATTCCTATTTTCAATAATAAGAACATCATTAACCCTTCCCATAGGTTTCTTAATAGTGGAATCCGCTAGATGCAAATTTAAAGAACAATCATCAAGTTCATGGAAACCTAGCACATCACATAAAGTTTTTGGGATAGTTGAAACGCTAGCACCCAAATCACACAAGGCATTGCACTCATAATATTTAATTTTAATTTTAATAGTAGGTTCCCATTCATCATAAAGCTTTCTAGGGATTGAAACTTCTAACTCAATTTTTTCTTCAAAAGATTTCATCAAAGCATCAACAATATGTTTAGTAAAAGCCTTATTTTGATTATAAGCATGAGGTGAATTAAGCATGCATTGCAACAAGGAAATAAAATCTATTAAAGAACAATTATCATAATTAAAATCCTTGAAATCCAAAAGAGTGGGTTCATTGCTACTTAAAATTTTGACCTCTCCAATCCCACTTTTATGATTTTTTTCATTAAGATCTTCACTCTCCAAATTATTAGGAATCCTTCTAGCTAAAGTTGACTTATCTCTAGTCCCTTATTTATCAAGTTTTATATTAGCAAACAAAGATTCAATAGGAGTCACACCATCACTTTAGATCTTCATCATTATTCAAGATTCAGGTTTAGCAGCCATCTTATTTACTAAAGTGGTTTGCTTATTGGAAAAATGAGCTACTAAGTTTTCAATATGAGCAAGTTGGGATTTAAGACCAAATATTTCCTTAGTAACATCATCAAGCTCTTTATCAATATATTCAATCATAGTATTTTGTTCCTTAAGTTTGTTCGTAAAGAAACTATTGTGCTCAAATTGTAAGGACATAAAGCGTTTTGTATTATTTTCAATTTCTTCCAACTTCCTAGAGTAAAGATCAAGTTTATTAGGTTGAGACATGATGGTAAGCAAGCAATCCAGCAATCAAGCAAACGAAAAGACGAACGAAAGAAGGCAAATAAAAAGCAAACATTTTTGTATTTTTCTAAAAATGTTTTAGAAGTAGGGTGAGGAAAACGAGAGGCAAATGACAAATAATGTAAGTGCAAGAGATGAGAGTTTATGATAGGTACTTGGTAGACTTGACTTAGAACCTCCCTGGCAACGGCGCCAGAAATTCTTCTTGCTACTTCTTGATCCTGCGTTGATCTTTCCCTTGAAGAGGAAAGGGTGATGCAGCAAAGTAGGGATAATTATTTCCCTCATTAAGAACCAAGGTATCAATCTAGTAGGAGGTACAAGCAAGTCCCTGATAGATGCACCTGCACAAACTAACAAACACTTGCACACAACGCGAAAAAGGAGTTGTCAATCCCTTCACGGTCACTAGCAAGAGTGAGATCTAATAGAGATATGTATAAACGATAAGTAAAAGGAAAATAAAGTAAATGTAAGTAACTTGCAGCAAGGTATTTTTGGGTTTTTGGTTTTATAGATCTGAATATATATGATGAGAAATAGACCCCGGGGCCATAGGTTTCCCTAGAGGCTTCTCTCTTGAAGAAAGCATACGGTGGGTAAACAAATTACTGTTGAGTAATTGATAGAAAAGCGCATAGTTATGACGATATCTAAGGCAATGCTCATGAATATAGGCATGACGTGCGTGACAAGTAGACCGACTCCTGCCTGCATCTACTACTATTACTCCACTCATCGACCGCTATCCAACATGCATCTAGAGTATTAAGTTCATAAAGAACGGAGTAACGCCTTAAGCAAGATGACATGATGTAGAGGGATAGATCCAATCAATATGGTAAAACCCCCATCTTTTTGTCCTTAAATGGCAACAATATAGTACATGCCTCGCTACCCCTACTTTTACTAGGTGAGGACTCTGCAAGATTGAAAGCCATCGCAAAGCACCTCTCCCATTGCAAGAAAAACCAATCTAGTTGGCCAAACAAAATCGATAGATCGGAGAGAAATACAAAGCTACCTTAATCATGCATAAAAGAGTTCGGAGAAAACTCAAATAATATTCACAGATAATCTTCATCATAAATCCATAATTCATCAGATCTCAACAAACGTACCACAAAAGAAGATTGCATCAAATAGTTCTCCAAGAACATAGAGGAGAACATTGCATTGAATATCAAAGAGAGAGAAGAAGCCATCTAGATACTAATATGTACCCTTAGGTCCATGGTAAACTACTCACACATCATTGGAAGGCTAGCAAGGTTGGTGTAGAGGCCCTTTGTGATCGAATCCCCCTCAGGCAGAGTGCCGGAAAAGGCCCCAAGATGGGATCTCACAAGAACAGAAGCTTGCGGTAGTGGAGAAGTATTTTTGGTGTGCCCTCTGACGTAACGGGAGTATTTGGGTATTTATATAGTAGAGATTAGGGTTAGAAGGTCTGCGAGGGGCCCAAAAGCCTGGGGGCACCCCCCTGGGGTGCGTCCCTAGGGCTTGTGGCCTCCTCCTGAAGCTTCCTAGGTGTCTTGTTTTCCAAGAATAATCGTCAAAACATTTCATTCTATTTGGACTCCGTTTAGTATTTATTTTCTATAAAAGACAAAAACAAGGAACAAACAGCAACTGGCACTCGGCACTTTGTTAATAGGTTAGTGCCAGAAAATGATATAAAATAGCATATTAATGCATATATAACATCCAAGATAGATAATATAATAGCATGGGACAATAAAAAATTATAGATACATTGGAGACGTATCAACTGCGGAGGTAGAAATCAAGAAAGAGCATCAAGTGTTGATGGTCAACAAGCCCACTAGTTTCAAGAAGGGCAAGGGAAATAAAGGGAACTTCAAGAAGAATGGCAAGACAGTTGCCGCTCATCTGAAGAAACCCAAGGCTGGACCCAAACCCGAGACTGAGTGCTTCTATTGCAAGGGGAAAGGCCACTAGAAGTGGAACTACCCCAAGTACTTGGCAGATAAGAAGGCTGGCAACGTCAACAAAGGTATATTTGATATACATGTTATTGATGTGTACCTTACTAGTGCTCATGGTAGCACCTGGGTATTGATACTGGTTCTGTTGCTCTTGTTTGCAACTCGAAACATAAGCTACGGAGTAAACAGAGACTAGCTAAGGATGAGGTGACGTTGCGCGTTGGAAGTGTCTCCAAGGTTGATGTGATCACCATCGACACACTCCCTATACCTTCGGGATTAGTATTAAACCTAAATAAATGTTGTTTGGTGCCTGCGTTAAGCATGATATATCCGGATCTTGATTATTGTGAGACGATTATTCATTTAAGTCAAAGAACAATGGTTGTTCTGTTTACATGAATAATATATTTTATGATCATGCATGCTTTGTAAATGGTTTATTCTTGTTGAATCTCGATCGCAGCGATACACATATTCATAATATTGATACCAAAAGATGCAAAGTTAATGATGATAGTACCACTTACTTGTGGCACTGTCGCTTAGGTCATATTGGTGCAAAGCGCACAAAGAAACTCTGTTGATGGACTTTTGGAATCACTTGATTATGAATCATTTGAAACATGTGAACCATGCCTCATGGGCAAGATGACTAAACCCCCTTTTCAGGATCAATAGACCTAGCAAGCGACTTATTGAAAATAATACATACCAATGTATGCACTCCAATGAGTGTTGAAGCACGCGTTGGATATCATTATTTTCTTACCTTCATAGATGATTTGAGTAGATAGGTATATTTACTTGATGAAACACAAGTCTGAAACTTTTGAAAATGTAAAGCAATTTTAGAGTGAAGTTGAAGATCATCATGACCAGAAGATAATATGTCTACGATATGATCGTGGAGGAAAATATCTGAGTTGCGAGTTTGGTATGTATTTAAGAAAATGTGAAAATTGTTTCACAACTCATGCCACCTGGAACACCAAAGTGTAATGGTGTGTCCGAGCTTCATAATAGTACTCTATTGGATATGGTGCATTCTATGATGTCTCTTATCGATTTGCCACTATTGTTTTAGGGATATGCATTAGAGATAATAACATTCAGTTTAAATAGGGCACCATCTAAATCCATTGAGACAACACCATAAGAACTATGGTTTGGCAAGAAACATATGTTGTAGTTTCTTAAAGTTTGGGGATGCGACACTTATGCCTGATAAGCTCGAACCCAAAGCGGAGAAGTACGTCTTCATAGAATACCTTCTTCCATACATCCAAAGACAACTCCTTGTTATCGGGAATGGATCCTTTCTGGAGAAGGAGTTTCTCTCGAAAGAAGTGAGTGGGAGGAAGGTAGTACTTCATGAGGTTATTAAACCTTCACTTGAATTGGAAAATAGCACATGACACAAAGGTATTCCCGTGATGCGTACACCAGTTGAAGAGGAAGCTAATGATGATGATCATGAATTTTAGATCAAGGCACTACCAAAACTCATAGGTCGATAAGCACACGTACTGCCCTGAGTGGTATGGTAATCCTGTCATGGAAGTCATGTTGTTAGACAACGACGAGCCTACGAACTATGAGGAAGCGATGATGGGCCCGGATTCCGACAAATGGCTAGAGGCCATGAAATCTAAGATAGGATCCATTTATGAGAACCAAGTGTGGACTTTGGTAGACTTACCCTATGACCGGTAGACCATCAAGAACAAATGGATTTTTGAGAAGAAGACATACACTAATGGTAATGTCACCATCTATAAAGCTCGACTCGTTGCAATGGGTTTTCGGCAACTTTAAGGTTTTGACTATGATGATACTTTCTCACCCGTAGCGATGCTTAAGTCTGTTAGAATTTTGTTAGCAATTGCTGCATTTTTTGATTATGAAATCTCGCAGATGGATGTGAAAACCACATTACTTAAGGAAGAGTTGTATATGATGTAGTCCAAAGGTTTTGTGGATCCTAAGGATGCTAAAAAGGTATGCAAGCTCCAGCGATCCATCTATGGACTGGTGCAGGCATCTTGGAGTTGGAATGTATGCTTTGATGAGGCGATCAAAGCTTTTAGGTTTTCACAAAGTTTATGAAGAAACTTGTATTTACAAGAAAGTGAGTGGGAGCTCTATAACATTTCTGATAGTATATGTGGAAGGCATATTGTTGATTGGAAATGATGTAGAATTTCCGGAAAGCATAAAGGGTTGTTTGAAAGGAGTTTTTCAAAGGAAAACCTAGGTAAAGCTGCTTACATATTGGGCATCAAGATCTATAGGGACAAATCAAGACGCCTGATAAGACTTTCACAGAGCACAAACCTTGACAGGATTTTGAAGGAGTTCAAAATGGATTAGTCAAAGAAGGAGTTATTTACTGTATTGTAAGGTGTGAAGTTGAGTAAGACTCAAAGATCGACCACGGCAGGAGAAATAGAAAGGATGAAGGTCGTCCCATATGCCTCAGCCATATGCTCTATAATGTATGCCATGCTTTGTACCATACCTGATGTGTGCCTTGCCATGAGTCTGGCAAGGGGGTACAAGAGTGATCCAGGAGTGGATCACTAGACAGTGGTCAAAATTATCCTTAGGTGCCTAAAGAGGACCAAGGAAATGTTTTCTTGTTTATGGAGGTGATAAAGAGTTTGTCGTAAAGGGTTATGTTGATGCAAGCTTTGACACTTATCCAGATGACTTTGAGTCTTGAACCGGATACATATAGTGGAGCTATCATTTGGAATAGCTCCAATGGAGCATGGCAGCAGCATCTATAGTACGACATAGAGATTTGCAAAGTACACATGGATCTGAATGTTGGAGACCCATTGATAAAACTTCTCTCACAAGCAAAACATGATTAAACCCCAGAACTCATTGGGTGTTAATCACATAGTGATGTGAACTAGATTATTGACTCTAGTTCAAGTGGGAGACTATTGGAAATATGCCCTAGAGGCAACAAATAAAATGGTTATTTCATATTTCCTATTCAAGATAAATGTTTATTATTCATGCTAGAATGGTATTGACCGAAAACTTAAATACATGTGTGGATACATAAACTACACTGTGTCCCTAGTAAGCCTCTACTAGACTAGCTCATTGATCAAAGATCGTTAAGGTTTCCTAACTATAGACATGAGTTGTCATTTGATCAGGGGATCACATCATTAGCAGAATGATGTGATGGACAGACCCAGCCGTAAGCTTAGCATCAGATCGTTTAGTTATTTGCTATAGCTTTCTTCATGTTAAGTATATGTTCCTTCGACCATGAGACCATGCTACTCCCAGATACCAGAATAATACTTTGTGTGCTATCAAATATCACTTCATAACTGGGTGATCATAAAGGTGCTCTACAGGTATCTCCGAAGGTGTTTGTTGGGTTGCATGGTGTCGGATTTTGGGTT
Source organism: Triticum aestivum (assembly GCF_018294505.1). NCBI lineage: Eukaryota > Viridiplantae > Streptophyta > Magnoliopsida > Poales > Poaceae > Triticum > Triticum aestivum. The sequence continues at coordinate 408,019,110 of NC_057804.1, read as the reverse complement.
CCGCAAACCCTTGAGAGGTTCGAACTCTGGGGTGCGTGTGAAGAACTCAACCTCCCCAGTCTGCCTACTCGCCAATCTCACATCCTAGCTTGTGGAACTCAAGGGAAAGGGGACACGGTAGTTTGCCCAGGTTCCGGCCACCTTGCGGTGTAAAACCCTACTCTTGCTTTGTGGTGGATTGGCCTTGAGGGGCTGAGGATGAACTAGTATAGTGGAGAACAACCTCAGGAGGTGTGTTCTTGAGCTCAAGTGAGCTGGTGAGCTGGTCAGGGTGGAATGGATATGATCCCCCTCTATGGTGGTTGCTAGGTCCTATTCATAGTGGCCTTGGTCCGCTTCTCAAATGAAGGCGGGAAGGGATCCCACAACAACCAAATTCGAAGGGAGACAACTAGTACATCTTATCCTGAAGAAAGTAGTCTTCGCCTGCAAAAGCCTCTGGTCGTGACATCACGGTGGGTTCGGTGATGACCTCCGTCCTGCCATCCTGGCGGTCTCGGTCTTGTTGCACGGGAATGGAAACCTTTGGCTGATTCCTCGGGACTCCGCGCCTGCGCTTGCCTCCTTAGCACCAAAGAGGAAACTGGTACACTGCGCCCGCTGGCGCCCGCCTGGCCTTGGTCGTCATGGCTCACGTCACCCGAACCTCACGAGGTGAGGATTGCATGGAAATCTCTGCTACTCGGGAGCCAGCCTGAGGAGGCTGCTCCTTTTGGAGGTCTTGGTGTCGTCCTCCACGCGAGGCTTGGCCCCTCGCGAGGGTCTTGAGTTGTCGATGTCGAAGCTAGGCCATACCAGGCCATTGATGGAGCCACGTCGTGGGCTGCAGGCAGGCAAGTATGGGTACCCCCTTTCCCAGAACACCACCAGTAGCCCCCGGGCCCAAGGCGCGCTCGGACATGGCTTCAAGGCGAAGCTAAAGGGAAAGTGCGGAATGCTGCGGGCCCTAACCGCCTGCGACCTTGGTCGACGCGTGGCGATTGATGGGACGTGGGCGTCTCTGCTTCCCCATGCTACCTTGGCAGTTGTTTGACTTGACGAGTCCCTGCTGCATGCAGAGAAAAACCATCATTGCGTGGGATCATGGAGGCTGGTGGTTGGCCTCCCTCTAGTTATAAATGAGGAGAGGGGCGGAGCCCCCCTCGCTCATCCCAATCTTCTTACTGCCCGCTCCTTCTTCTCCTTCGTCTCACCGTCTTGCTGTAGAGTCCATGGCGCCGATCAGGTGGTTTTCCACGGCGGAGAAGCGAAAAGCCCCTCGGGATGGGGCCTGAGCCACTCCCACCGAAGAAAAGGTTTAGCCTCCCTCACGATATCGGTGAAGGGCATGAGGTGACGCGGCCTTGGTATGGGCGGCCTCTGCCTGGCTTCCTGATCCCTCTATACGCCCGCGCGCAACGCTCTGAGCAGGGCGACAGTGCCCAGCGCTGCAGAATCTAGGATCGCGGTGGACATGCCGAGGCTGCGCGGCCGGCCGGCCCGGGAACCATGCCGAGGGCACCTCGCGTGAGTTTGTGGTGTGGGCAGTAATGCCGCCGCGCACATGGATTCGTCTTCCCAGGTTCTTCGCCGAGGAGATGCCCCCGAGGGGGCCACTTGAGTTGTGGCTGCAGCACGCCGGGTGCTGCAGCCTGCCCACAGGGGCGGAGGTAGAGGTCGTCCCCCTGGGCAATGTCTTCATGACTCGTGGATGGGGCAAGGTCACCCGCGTCTGCCGCCGATAGGGGGCCCTCGCCATCTGAAAGCACAAGTGCTCCCTAGGTGGTTTTGGTAATTAATGTCAACATATCTCTTGTTGGACTAACACTTTTATCTAGTATGTTTCAGACAAGTTCAACAATGGAGTGGCACAGACTAAAGGATGTGGGAACTCCTTCAAGATGCTAAGGACAAAGGATTGGCTCAAGATTCAAGCTCAAGACTCTTCATTTTACATTTTAGTGATCCAAGATCACATTGACTCTATAGGAAAAGCCAATACTATCAAGGAGGGATGAGGTGTTGCTTAATGAGTTTCTTGCTCCACAGTGCTTAGTGATATGCTCCAAAACCCTCAACTACTTTCCCACTTCCACACATATGACCTAAACCTAAAGTCAAACTTGGCCCTACCGATTCTTTCTATCCGGCGCCACCGAGTTCAAATGTCATAGCCACTGCCACAAACCCTAGGCAAATCGGTCTCACCGATAGGGATCTCGGTCTTACCGAGATGGGATTGCAATCTCTCTATGTATGTCCATTACCAAAATCGGTCTCACCGAGTTTGTGTAATCAGTACTACCGAGATTACAATGCAAACTCTCTGGTTAACTTATTACCAAAATCGGTCCAACCGAGTTTGAGTAATCGGTCCCATCGAGTTTGCCTGACCAACTCTCTGGTTAGCTAATTACCAAAATCGGTCTCACCGAGTTTGTGTAATCGGTCTCACCGAGATTACGTTATGCCCTAACCCTAACCATATCGGTCCTACTGAGTTGCATTTCGGTCCCACCAAAAATCCTAACGGTCACTAGGTTTACTAAATCGGTCTGACCGAGTTTGTTGATTCGGTCCCACCGAGATTGGTAAATTGTGTGTAACGGTTAGATTTTGTGTGGAGGCTATATATACCCCTCCACCTCCTCTTCATTCGTGGAGAGAGCCATCAGAACAAGCCTACACTTCTAGCATCCTATTTCTGTGAGAGAACTACCTACTCATGTGTTGAGGCCAAGATATTCCATTCCTACCATATGAATCTTGATCTCTAGCCTTCCCCAAGTTGCTTTCCACTCAAATCTTCTTTCCACCAGATCCAAATCCTATGAGAGAGAGTTGAGTGTTCGGGAGACTATCATTTGGCGCACAAGAGCAAGGAGTTCATCATCAACGCACCATTTGTTACTTCTTTGAGAGTGGTGTCTCCTAGATTGGCTAGGTGTCACTTGGGAGCCTCCGACAAGATTGTGGAGTTGAACCAAGGAGTTTGTAAGGGCAAGGAGATCGCCTACTTCGTGAAGATCTACCGCTAGTGAGGCAAGTCCTTCGTGGGCGATGGCCATGGTGGGATAGACAATGTTGCTTCTTCGTGGACCCTTCTTGGGCGGAGCCCTCTGTGGAGTCGCGCAACCGTTACCCTTCGTGGGTTGAAGTCTCCATCAACGTGGATGTACGATAGCACCACCTATCGGAACCACGCCAAAAACATCCGTGGCTCCAATTGCGTTTGAATCCTCCAAAACCCTTCCCTTTACATTCTTGCAAGTTGCATGCTTTACTTTCCGCTGCTTATATACTCTTTGCATGCTTGCTTGCTATATGTTGTGGATGTTAAATTTGTGCCTAAACTTCACTTAAACTTAAAGAAGTTAAAAACTGCAACTTCGGTACTTAGTGGCTAATCACCCCCCCTCTAGACACCTCTTCTCATGGTCCTACAAGTGGTATCAGAGCATTGGTCTCCATTGCTTTGGTTTAATCACCATTGGAGGAAGATGGATGAGTCTACTTTGGGGAGTCTTAGACATAGAGTGCCTATTCGCGATGGAGAGTATTTTCATGAGTGGAAAAATGAGATGCTTGTGATTTTCAATCAATATCATTTGAACAAGTACATTGCTAGTCCTTGTGCACCTTATGTTGATCCTATGCATCCTACCCTTGATGAGTCTATTGACATGATTAGGAATGTTAGAACTGTTAATCTTATCACTAGAGGCTTGCCCAGAAACTTGATTATGAACTTACGTACTCTTGAGTGTGCCTACACTATATGGAAATTTCTTGAGGAACGATTTCCTGATTATTCCTTGAAAAATCTAGATGAAATTCTCCATAAGTTTATTGCTTTGAGTAAGATGAATACTGGTGATCCTATGTATGGTGATCGTCTATTTGAACTCACAAATACTATGCGTGCCAAAGGAAATGTTGGAATTATTAGCGATATCATTTCCGAAGCTACTAGAATTCATAGAAGAGATTATTGTCAAACTCATACTAATGAATCACCCTCTCTAGAAATTGATCCACCACATGACGATGTTGAACATGGATACTATGATGAGGATGATGATGATGACTTTGATCTTGATGATGCAATGAGACATTTTGGTCTTATGGCAAATCTTCGGGGATATATGGCAGGAGGAAAGGAATGGGTTCTTGACAATGGATGTACCGATCACATGACCGGAGATAAAGACATGTTTAGTGAGCTTGCTGATAACGATAGTCCTCGAAAGTATGTCACTTTCGGTGACAACTCAAAAGGTAAGGTGGTTGGCCTCGGTAAGGTGGCCATATCACATGATAGCTCCATACAAAATGTCATGCTCGTTGAATCTCTTGGCTACAACTTACTTTCAGTATCTAGACTTGCTGATTTCGGTTTCAATGCCCTATACATTGTTGATTGCCAAGTGCTTCGTCGAGACAATCATAAAATGGTCTTTACCGGTATACGTAGAGGTGATCTATACATTGTTGATTTCACTAAAAAGGCACAACCTAAAACTTGCTTCATTGCTAAATCCTCAAAAGGTTGGTTATGGCATAGACGACTAGGTCACGTTGGCATGAGAAACCTTGACAAGCTTATTAAAGGGAATCATATCCTTGGTGTTAACGATGTCATATTTGATAAGGGTAGACTTTGCAGTGCTTGTCAAGCAGGTAAACAGGTTGGAGGAAGGCATCCCGTGAAGAACATTATGACCACAAGGAGGCCACTCGAGCTACTTCACATGGATCTCTTCGGTCCCAACTCTTACAAGAGTCTCGGTGGAAATTCTTTTGGTCTAGTTATAGTTGATGATTTTTCAAGATTTACGTGGGTCTTCTTTCTCGATGATAAATCACAGGTCCAAAAGATCTTCAAAAACTTCGCTAGGAAGGCCCAAAATCAGTTTGAAGTGAAGATCAAGAAGGTTCACAGCGACAACAGAACGGAGTTGAAGAACACAAATGTAGACACCTTTCTTGACGAAGAAGGGATTTCACACGAGTTCTCGGCTACGTACACACCTCAACAAAATGGAGTTGTTGAGAGGAAGAACCGGACGCTCATTGAAATGGCGAGAACGATGCTTGATGAGTACAAGACGCCGAAGCACTTTTGGGCAGAAGCGGTTGAGAGAGCTTGTCATGCAACAAATCGCTTGTATCTTCACAAGCTACTCGGCAAGACGGCATACGAGCTCCTCACCAGTAACAAACCCCAAGTTGGATACTTTCGAGTATTCGGCTCAAAGTGCTACATTCTTGATAAGCATCGTCATTCTAAATTTGCTCCTAAGTCTCATGAAGGTTTCCTACTAGGTTATGGATCAAACTCTCACACTTACCGTGTCTACAACAATTTCACCCGAAAGGTTGAAGAGACGGTAGATGTGAAGTTTGATGAATCTAACGGCTCGCAAGTAGAGCAATTGTCAATTGATGTAGGAGACAAAGATCCTTCGGAAACAATCCAAGACTTGTCTATTGGCAAGGTTCGTCCAACGGAGGTGAAGGAGAGTACCTCGTCCGTCCAAGTGGAAGCTTCTACTTCACGACAAGGTGAACCAAGAGTTGATACGGAAGCATCCACAAGTGGGACACACCAATATGAAGAAAACGAGGAAGTGCATCAAGATGAACGTCAACGACCTCCTTCTCCACCACGACAAGAGAACGACAACGCCAACAATGAAGAAGAACAAGAACAAGAAGAAGAACAAGATGAAGAAGAAGTTCAACCAAGAACCAAGCAAAAGCTTTCACGAGTTCGAGCAAGAATTGCTAAAGACCATCCCGTCGAGCAAATCTACAATGATATTCAAATCGGGAGAATCACTTGCTCTAAAACTCGTTTAGCTAACTTTTGTGAAAATTATTCTTTCATCTCTAGCATTGTACCTATGAAGGTCGAAGAAGTATTGGAAGATCCGGATTGGATAAATGCTATGCATGAAGAGCTATACAACTTTGAGACAAACCAAGTTTGGACATTGGTTGAGAAGCCCAACAACAACCACAACATCATCGGTACCAAATGGGTGTTTCACAACAAGCAAGATGAAGATGGACAAGTAGTTCGCAACAAAGCACGTCTCGTCGCCCAAGGCTACACACAAGTAAAAGGTATGGACTATGGTGAGACTTATGCTCCTGTTGCTAGACTTGAGTCCATTCGCATCTTACTTGCCTATGCTAATCACCATGATATCACCTTGTACCAAATGGACATTAAAAGTGCATTTCTAAATGGTGAAATAGAGGAGGAAGTTTATGTTAAACAACCTCCCGGCTTTGTCAATCCTAAGAAACCCAATCATGTTTACAAACTTCACAAAGCTCTTTATGGTCTTAAACAAGCCCCTAGAGCTTGGTATAAATGCTTAACTAAGTTTCTTCTTGAAAAGGGATTTGAAATTGGGAAAATTGATTCCACACTTTTTACTAAAAGGGTTAATGGAGAATTATTTGTATGCCAAATTTAGGTTGATGATATTATATTTGGTTCAACTAACCCTCATTTTAGTGAAAAGTTTGGGAAGCTAATGTCAGAGAAGTTTGAGATGTCAATGATGAGTGAACTCAAATTCTTTCTTGGGTTGCAAATCAAGCAAACTAAGGAAGGTACTTTTGTTTCTCAAACGAAGTACACTAAGGACTTATTCAAGAAGTTCAATATGCAAGAATGCAAAGGTATGTCTACACCCATGCCTACTAGTGGACATCTTGACTTGACCAAAGAAGGTGAACCGGTTGATCAAAAGGTTTATCGCTCTATGATTGGTTCATTGTTATATCTATGTGCTTCACGTCCCGATATCATGCTAAGTGTGTGCATGTGTGCACGATATCAAGCTGCTCCTAAAGAATGTCATCTTAAGGCCGTGAAAAGGATAGTGAGATACTTAATCCATACACCAAATTTTGGCATTTGGTATCCTAAGAGGGCATCTTTCGATCTTGTTGGCTACTCCGACTCGGACTATGCTGGAGACAAGGTTGATAGAAAGTCCACTTTGGGTACTTGTCAATTTCTTGGTAGATCTCTTGTGTCTTGGTCCTCCAAGAAACAAAACTCGGTATCCTTATCCGCCACCGAAGCGGAGTACATTGCCGCTAGTTCATGTTGTGCTCAATTACTTTGGATGACCCAAACTCTTAAAGATTATGGGATATATGTGAAACATGTTCCATTGCTTTGTGACAATGAAAGTTTTATCAAAATTGGTCATAATCCCGTACAACATTCTCGAACTAAGCATATTGAAGTTCGTCATCATTTCATTCGAGATCATGTTGCTAAGGGTGACATTGATCTTAAGCATGTTCGCACCGAAAAGCAATTAGCGGATATATTTACTAAACCTCTTGATGAGAAAGTGTTTTGCAGGTTAAGAGGAGAATTGAACATCATTGATGCTTCAAACTTAGAGTAGAAACTCCATTGGATACATGCAAGACATGAGCTTATGACTAATCCTTGATATTTCTCTTATGATGAGAATCTTATATCTTGGATATATTTGCATCTTGCATGTTATCTAACCCATGTAGGTACTTGGTTGAATCAAATTCCATGAGATTGTAACCTACTCATATCTTGAGCAATCTCTACATCACCAAGTCTCTACACAAAGGTGGTTGAAGACAAGGAAGCACGAAACCATTCAAACATATCCTTTGACAAATTCTATGTTGAGCTTCATGATTGTCATTTTTGGATACACAAGTGCTCTTCCTTGCAAGAACTAACCCATGTAGGTAGATGGAATCAAATTCCAAGTGGTGCTCCCAACTCTTGATGAGCTACATCAACCTTGAGCAACCCACACAAGTTCAACTACATGGTCATCACCACCAACCAAGGTATGTTATTCCATCTTAGAGAAGCTTTACTCCGAGTCATGAGCTAAAGCAACTCAACAAGATGTGAATACATCAAGATGCTTAAACGAAAAATGGTAACCCCATTGTGAGCTTAAACGATGAGTATGAACTATGATCAAGTGATCTCACTTGACTCCTAAGTCAATATACTCTAACATAGGTGACTTTGTCGCCGACCATCTCTAGATGAAGTTCTCTTGTCTTCTTTTCTGTGTTTTTGCATTTGTCTCATGCATATTTGTTTCCCCTTTCAAAAAAAACTTCATCTAGATTTCTTTCTTTTCTGTTTGCTCTGCATTTTCTGCATCAAATTCATTGCATATCATTCAATAAATTCCTTGCAAATCTTTGTGAGATCTTACTAGTCTAGTGAGCTGAGGTGACAAGTGTTTTCTCTGTGATGAACTCGGTTTCACCAATTTGTTGTTTTCGGTCCAACCGAAACCTTTCGGTACAACCGAAGCATACCACTCGGTGCCACCGATTTCACAACAGGAAAAACAGTTTGCCACTTATTCTGTGTTTCTTCTGATCCAGCTCCACTCAATGAATCTTGTGCTCTACAAGCATCACATTTTATCAGTACTTTGTATTGTGACTCAAGGACCAAACCCATTCACGACAAATTCCAGAAAACCCTTCTTAGAAATTGATGTCAAATGGGGAGAGAGAGATCACATCAAAGCTTATCACTTAGAGAGATCACATCAAAGCTTATCACTTCCAAAGGGAGAGAGAGTATCACTTCCACAGGGGGAGAAAGAGATCTCCAGGGGGAGAGATTACTCAAGTAGAAAGTAGTTCTCAAGGATCCCAGATGCTTGGTGTTCAAGAGGAGAGATGCCACATGTCTTATTGAGGGGAAAAGACATGTTCATATGTGCTTATTTGCATTAGTTTGCATTAGCTCTGTTCAGTTATATCCTTCAGCTCTGATTTTCTGTTCCCTATCTTCTCCCAGTATCCCATGCTAGATTTAGGGGGAGCAAGACATCTAAGGGAAAGAAATCATTTAAATTCATTGCATATCTTTACTCTTGGGGACATGTCTAATCCAATGTGGTACTTTGTACTCACTCTCTACATGTCATCCTAGTCTTGGTATTCTTGTAGTTTCTTCTATTTGCTTTGGCTAGTAGAAGTATCTGTGTTATCTAACCTTGTTTGTGCAGGTTCATTCCATCCTAAGCCAACTCAAGACTATAAGGTAAGTATATGCATCACACTCATGTGTATGAGGAGTTCTTGCTGATGTACATACTATTTGCAAGAAGGACTCATGGGCATGAAGGTATTTTCTTTAATATTCTTTGCTCTGATGCATATGGCCAAGATACATGTAACACATTGCCTACCCTATGATGGTTATGCTCTCACATGCTTCTATATTCTACATTCACATGATTGCATACATGCAGGGGGAGCCTATGTTTGTTACATGTCTTTCCAAAGCTTTACTTGCTATTCTCTATATCCTTATCTAAAAGCTTTGATGTATGTTGTCATCAATTACCAAAAAGGGGGAGATTGAATGCACAAGTGCTCCCTAGATGGTTTTGGTAATTAATGTCAACATATCTCTTGTTGGACTAACACTTTCATCTAGCATGTTTCAGACAAGTTCAACAATGGAATGGCATGGACTAAAGGATGTGGGAACTCCTTCAAGATGCTAAGGACAAAGGATTGGCTCAAGCTTCAAGCTCAAGACTCTTCATTTTACATTTTAGTGATCCAAGATCACATTGAGTCTATAGGAGAAGCCAATACTATCAAGGAGGGATGAGGTGTTGCTTAATGAGTTTCTTGCTCCATAGTGCTTAGTGATATGCTCCAAAACCCTCAACTACTTTCCCACTTCCACACATATGACCTAAACCTAAAGTCAAACTCGGCCCTACTAATTTTTTCTATCTGGCGCCACCGAGTTCAAATGTCATAGCCACTGCCACAAACCCTAGGCAAATCGGTCTCACCGATAGGGATCTCGGTCTCACCGAGATGGGATTGCAATCTCTCTGTGTATGTCCATTACCAAAATCGGTCTCACCGAGTTTGTGTAATCGGTACTACCGAGATTACAATGCAAACTCTCGGGTTAACTTATTACCAAAATCGGTCCAACCGAGTTTGAGTAATCGGTCCCATCGAGTTTGCCTGACCAACTCTCTGGTTAGATAATTACCAAAATCGGTCTCACCGAGTTTGTGTAATCGGTCTCATCGAGATTACGTTATGCCCTAACCCTAACCATATCGGTCCTACCGAGTTGCATTTTGGTCCCACCGAAAATCCTAACGGTCACTAGGTTTACTAAATCGGTCTGACCGAGTTTGTTGATTTGGTCCCACCGAGATTGGTAAATTGTGTGTAACGGTTAGATTTTGTGTGGAGGCTATATATACCCCTCCACCTCCTCTTCATTCGTGGAGAGAGCCATCAGAATAAGCCTACACTTCCAGCATCCTATTTTTGAGAGAGAACTACCTACTCATGTGTTGAGGCCAAGATATTCCATTCCTACCATATGAATCTTGATCTCTAGCCTTCCCCAAGTTCCTTTCCACCCAAATCTTCTTTCCACCAGATCCAAATCCTATGAGAGAGAGTTGAGTGTTGGGGAGACTATCATTTGAAGCACAAGAGCAAGGAGTTCATCATCAACGCACCATTTGTTACTTCTTGGAGAGTGGTGTCTCCTAGATTGGCTAGGTGTCACTTGGGAGCCTCTGACAAGATTGTGGAGTTGAACCAAGGAGTTTGTAAGGGCAAGGAGATTGCCTACTTCGTGAAGATCTACCGCTAGTGAGGCAAGTCCTTCGTGGGCGACGGTCATGGTGGGATACACAGGGTTGCTTATTCATGGACCCTTCTTTGGTGGAGCCCTCCGTGGACTCGCACAACCGTTACCCTTCGTGGGTTGAAGTCTCCATCAACGTGGATGTACGATAGCACCACCTATCGGAACCACGCCAAAAACATCCGTGTCTCCAATTGCGTTTGAATCCTCCAAAACCCTTCCCTTTACATTCTTGCAAGTTGCATGCTTTACTTTCCGCTGCTTATATACTCTTTGCATGCTTGCTTGCTATATGTTGTGGATGTTAAATTTGTGCCTAAACTTCACTTAAACTTAAAGAAGTTAAAAACTGCAACTTTGGTACTTAGTGTCTAATCACCCCCCCTCTAGACACCTCTTCTCATGGTCCTACACCATCCACTTCAAATACAATGGTGCCTCCATGTTGTTCTTCAAGGTCTTCGGCGGAGACGGCCGGCGCCTGGAGTGCTGTCCCGGGAGAGGCAGCCCATGCGGAGCGGCCATAGGCGTTGAACCCGCCCCTGACCTCACAGGCAGCTCTTTCGACAGCATCGACGACTCCCTAGAGTCCAGCGGCTCTCCCGAGCCCAACAAGTCTCCAGAGTCCAGCGACGACAGCTACGTGCCGCCGAGTTCTCGCCGCGCCCGGAGCGCAGCAGCAACATCTACTCGGCGTTGTCGGTGATGCCCAACAGCCGGGGTCCTCCGGGATCTTCTTCTTTTGCTTCCCTGTGCGGAATTGTGACGAGCCCCGTGGGGGTATGTAAAAACTGTAGAACTTTTGCTTCCAATATTATTCTCCCTAGTATGGCGTTGAAATTGCGTATCCCGCTCTGGAAGGGTTCCCCCTTTTTGTTCTTGTGGTAGCTTAGTGCTCTACGCCAACAGGACCCAGTCCCGACGCATGCTTCAGCCATCGCTGGTCTGCCAGGTCGCTATGCCGTGGTCAATGCCAGGAGGTAAGCGGCCCGAGGTCCGGTGAGAGCTCCTGAGGTGCGATGCTCAAGAGGTCCCCTTTAGCGTGGAAGCAGCTCCCTAAAGGTCGAAAAGGAAGGCGACATTCCCGAGCGAGATTGCGAGGGTCGTGGGACAGGGTCGAGAGGTTCACGCTGAGATGTATGGATGAATTATCTTGGTGAGCCTGTGGCAATTCCCTTGCGCGGTGCCCAATCGTGCCTTAGTCATGACGCCTCTAGGTAGGGCTCCTGCCGGTCATCCCCTTTTCTTGCTCATCTAGATTATCTACATCCTCAGGTCCCGGCCCTCGAGCGAGGCTCAGCCACCGCTGGTATGCCAGGTCGCGATGCCATGGTCAAGGCTAGGGTGTGAGGGCTGGAGAGCCAGTAGAATCTCCTGAGGTGCGATGCTTAGGAGCCCCCCTTTAACGTGCAAGTGATTTGCGTGAGAAGGCGATGGCCATCGGACCTGGCCGTAGTTAAGCTCAGGAGATTCCTGCGAGTTAGTCTGTGGAGGAGAATATGACACAGAACCATGCTTGTTGCTCGTCTGTTGATCTTTCCGCAAGAAGATGAAGGCACTGAGGACCTGGTGAGGTGACGTGCGCGAGGCAGGCCGCGAGCCAGAGCTCGATCTCTCAGATTTGTCAGTGTTGCAGGGACGGACCCGAGCACAAGCGCTATGCCAGCATGTGTAGCGCCCATTACGGGATGAGCAAGAGGCGGGTCAACAATGTGGGGAGGCTACGAGGGGTAATAGAGCTCCAAGCAAGCACATGATAATCATAAAGCAACTCATGGAAGGAGGTAAAGCTAGTTCTGATGGATGCAACAAGGATACATGTCGCAGGGACGGACCCACGTGACTTGGGGATAATGCAGCCCGAGGGGCGCCCCCAACTGAACGAACTAAAAGATGTCACCTCGTACCGTTGCTGAAGAGATGTTGGAGTAGTTGAACACACGTGCTACAGAACTCGCTCCTCAAGAGCCACCCTTGTCCTGAACCTCGGGAGGCTCTGGAGGTCCGGGGGGCTCGTGAGGATACATCGCTATCTCCACCTGGATCGCCTGGCGCCTGGCCTCTTGAGCTGCTAGGACGCCCTCATGTGGCGCTGGAATGCAGCAGCAGTGCTCAGCAAACTGAAGGGCAAGCAAATGTAGCTGTGAGGGGGCCCCTCGCATCGGCAACACGGGACGACCAGAAGAGCTCCTGAGACGCGGCCCCGTTGAGCCCAGGAATGTTGACGCACACGCACAACTCCTTGTCCTCGCCGGGGTAGGGAGCTGTGCCCAGTGGTGGGCGGCGATCACCCTCCATAGCTCTTGCCTCCTGAATCTCCTTGATTGCCTTGGTGATGAACTCCTGAGCGCCTGGTACCTCGCGCCCTACGCTTTCTTCACGGAAGGGCGTGTTGAAGCATGCCTCCACATGGTGTCCGAGCGCCTCCCTTGTGACATTGGCCAGGTCAGAGGACCTCCAGAGGAGAGACCCCGAGCCCAGCCTGAGAGGGGCGCTGGGCGCGCCTTCCTATGTGGGAGGGAAAGGCGCCCCATCAGTGGGTGCAGGGCTTGAACCAGCACCGCCGGACTCCCCATCCTCCTGAGATCCCTGGTGGAGCAGCCGCTTCTTCTTCTTGGGGATGGCCTTAGGAGGGTGGACAGCGCCCTCGGCGTCTGGGTTCTCGACCGTCAGAGCCTTGTAGGCGTGCTCGAGAGAGCACACCGCGTCCTTCTCCTCGTAGGCGACCGTGATGATGCCGCAACTTCTTGGCATATTGAGGACGTTATAGCCATGGTGGGTGACCGCCATGAACTTGGCCAGGGCCGGGTACCCGAGGATGGCGTTGTACAAGAGGTGGATGTTGGTGATGTCAAAGTCGATGAGCTGTGTGCGGTAGTTGTCGCACTTGTCGAAGGTGACAGGGAGGCGGAACTGCCCTAACAGGGTGGTGGAGCCGTCGTTCACTCCTGAGAAGGTCTTGGTAGGCTGAAGCTGGTGGTATGGCACTTGGGGTCTGTTGAATCTCTCAACGGAGAGAACATTGAGCCTAGCACCGCCATTGATGAGTGTCTTGGTGACGAGTACGTTGCTGATGATGGGCGAGCAAAGCATTGGGAGGGCGCCGGCTGTGGCCGTGCACTTGAGCTGGTCGGAGGAGTCAAAGGTGATGGCGTATGTGGACCACCTGAACGGGCGCGTTGCCCCGAGCTTGGGGAGGGCTGCATTCAGCTCACGCAAGAACTGCTTGAAGATGCGATGGGAGGCTGGGGCTTGGGCGCCGCCTAAGATGCAAGAGATGGCACAAGGCTCCTGGAAGCCCCCAACCCCCTCGTCATGGTAGTGGTCTTCATTCCTTCTTGGTGGCGGCGGCAACGGGGGAAGGCCAGCGTTGCCCCGAGGACGGTCCTCGTGAGGCTGATCCCTCCAGGCGCCCACACGAGGCTGGCCCTGCTAGCGGTCCTCCCGAGGCTGGTCGCGCCTGATACGTCTCCAACGTATCTATAATTTTTGATTGTTCCATGCTATTATATTACCCCTTTTGGATGTTTATGGGATTTATTTTACACATTTATATCATTTTTGGGACTAACCTACTAACCGGAGGCCCAACCCATATTGCTATTTTTTTGCCTATTTCAGTATTTCGAAGAAAAGGAATATCAAACGGAGTCCAAACGGAATGAAACCTTCAGGAGCATGATTTTTGGAACAAACGTGATCCGGAGAGCTTGGAGTGCAAGCCAAGAAGCTGCCGAGGACCCCACGAGATAGGGGGCCGTGCCCCCCCTGTAGGGCGCGCCCCCTATCTCGTGGGCCCCTCGGGCAGCCACCGACGTACTTCTTCCTCCTATATATACCTACATACCTCGAAAACATCCAGGAGCACCAGAAACACAATTTCCACCGCCGTAACCTTCTGTATCCGCGAGATCTCATCTTGGAGCCTTCGCCGGCACTCTGCCGGAGGGGGAATCGACCACGGAGAGCTTCTACATTATCATCCTTGCCCCTCCGATGAGTTGTGAGTAGTTTACCACAGACCTACGGGTCCATAGTTATTAGCTAGATGGCTTCTTCTCTCTTTTTGGATCTCAATAAAATGTTCTCCCCCTCTCTTATGGAGATCTATTCGATGTAATCTCTTTTTGCGGTGTGTTTGTCGAGATCTAATGAATTGTGGGTTTATGATTAGATTTATCTATGGATAATAATTGAATCTTCTCTGAATTCTTTTATGTGTGATTGAGTTGTCTTTGCAAGTCTCTTCATATTATCAGTTTGGTTTGGCCTACTAGATTGGTCTTTCTTGCCATGGGAGAAGTGCTTAGCTTTGGGTTCAATCTTGCGGTGTTCTTACCCAGTGACAGAAAGGGTTGCAAGACACGTATTGTATTGTTGCCATCGAGGATAACAAGATGGGGTTTATATCATATTGCATGAGTTTATCCCTCTACATCATGTCATCTTGCTTAATGCGTTGCTCTGTTCTTATGAACTTAATACTCTAGATGCAGGCAAGAGTCGGTCGATGTGTGGAGTAATAGTAGTAGATGCAGGCAGGAGTCGGTCTACTTGTTATGGATGTGATGCCTATATACATGATCATGCCTAGATAATCTCATAACTATGCGCTTTTCTATCAATTGCTCGACATTAATTTGTTCACCCACCGTAATACTTATGCTATCTCGAGAGAAGCCTCTAGTGAAACCTATGGCCCCCGGGTCTATCTCTTATCATATTTGCTTTCAATCTACTTTATTTGCATCTTTACTTTTTGCATCTATATTATAAAATACCAAAAATATATTTATCTTATCACACTATCTCTATCAGATCTCACTTTTGCAAGTGGCCGTGAAGGGATTGACAACCCCTTTATTGCGTTGGTTGCGAGTTCTCAGTTTGTTTGTGTAGGTGCATGGGACTTTTGAGGAGCCTCCTACTGGATTGATACCTTGGTTCTCAAAACTGAGGGAAATACTTACGCTACACTTGCTGCATCACCCTCTCCTCTTCGGGGAAAACCAACGCTAGCTTAAGACGTCGCAAGAAGGATTTATGGTGCCGTTGCCGGGGAGGTCTTTGCTCAAGTCAAGACATACCAAGTACCCATCACAAACTCATCTCCCTCGCATTTACATTATTTGCCATTTGCCTCTCGTTTTCCTCTCCCCCACTTCACCCTTGCCGTTTTATTCGCCCTCTCTTTCCCAATCTCCTCCTCTCTTTTTGCTTGCCGTTTTTCTGTTTGCTTGTGTGTTGGATTACTTGTTTCCATGGCACAAGATAATACCAAATTGTGTGATTTCTCGAATATCAATAATAATGATTTCCGTAGTACTCCGATTGCTCCTCTTAATGATGTTGAGTCTTGTGAAATCAATGCTGCTTTGCTAAATCTCGCTATGAAAGATCAATTTGCCGGCCTTCCTAGTGAAGATGCCGCTACTCATCTAAACAATTTTGTTGATTTGTGTGATATGCAAAAGAAGAAAGATACAGATAACAATATTGTCAAATTGAAGTTATTTCCGTTTTCACTTAGAGATCGTGCTAAAATTTGGTTTTCGTCTTTGCCTAAAAATAGTATTGATTCTTGGAACAAGTGCAAAGATGCTTTCATCTCTAAGTATTTTTCTCCCGCTAAGATCATCACTCTTAGGGAAGGGGAGCCTTGGCGCAGTGGTAAAGCTGCTGCCTTGTGACCATGAGGTCATGGGTTCAAGTCCTGGAAACAGCCTCTTACAGAAATGTAGGGAAAGGCTGCGTACTATAGACCCAAAGTGGTCGGACCCTTCCCTGGACCCTGCGCAAGCGGGAGCTACATGCACCAGGTTGCCCTTTTTTTAAGATCATCACTCTTAGGGACGATATCATGAATTTTAAACAACTTGATCATGAGCATGTTGCCCAATCTTGGGAAAGAATGAAATTGATGCTTCACAATTGCCCTACTCATGGTTTGAATTTATGGATGATCATACAAAATTTTTATGCCGGTTTGAACTTTGCTCATAGAAATCTCTTAGATTCGGCCGCACGAGGCACGTTTATGGAAATCACGTTAGGAGATGCTACAAAACTTCTTGATAATATTATGGCTAATTATTCTCAATGGCACACCAAAAGATCTTCTAGTAAAAAAGTGCATGCTATAGAAGAAATCAATGTTTTGAGTGGAAAGATGGATGAACTTATGAAGATGTTTGCTACTAAAAATACTCCTCTTGATCCTATGATATGCCTTTGTCTTCCTTGATTGAGAATAACAATGAATCTATGGATGTGAATTTTGTTAGTATGAATAGTTTCGGAAACAATGCTTATAGAGGAAATTTTAATGCTAGACCGTTCCCTAGTAATTCCTCTAATAATTATGGAAATTCCTACAATAATTCTTATGGTAATTTTAATAAGATGCCCTCTAATTTTGAGAATAGTGTGAAAGAATTTATGATTTCTCAAAAGAATTTTAATGCTTTGCTTGAAGAAAAATTGCTCAAAGTTGATGATTTGGCTAGGAACGTTGATAGACTTTCGCTTGATGTTGATTCTCTTAAACTTAGGCCTTCTCCTCCTAAGCATGATATCAATGAGTCTCTCAAAGTAATGAGAATTTCCATTGACGAGTGCAAGGAAAGAACCGCTAGATTGCGTGCTAAAAAAGAAAGCTTTATAAAAGCGTGTTATTCTAGTTTCCGTGAAAATAATGATGAGGATCTTAAAGTTATTAATACGTCTCCGATTAGATCTATGTTTTGCAATATGAATTTTGATGATTATGGGACTGATGATGAATCAACTTTGCCTAGAAGGTGTCCCAAGAATTCGGAGTCTTTAGATCTTAATGCTAAATTTGGTAAAAGTGAGATTGGAGAATCCTCAACTTCTAATATTGAACCTACTATCTCGGATTTCAAGGAATTTGATTATGATAATTTCTCTTTAAAAGGTTGTATTTCCTTGTAGCAATCCGTTGTTAATTCTCCTCATGCTTATAGTCAAAACAAAGCTTTTACCAAACACATTGTTGATGCCTTGCTGCAATCTTATGATGAAAGACTTAATTTGGAAGTCTCTATACCTAGAAAACTTAATGATGAGTGGGAACCTACTATAAATATTAGAATTAAAGATTATGAGTGTTTTACTTTGTGTGATTTGGGTGCTAGTGTTTCCACGATTCCGAAAACTTTATGTGATATTCTAGGTTTCCATGATCTTGAAGATTGCTCTTTAAATTTGCACCTTGCGGATTCCACCATTAAAAATCCTATGGGAAGGATCAATGATGTCCTTATTGTTGCAAATAGAAATTTGGTACCCGTAGATTTCATCGTTCTTGATATTGATTGCAATCTTTCTTGCCCTATTATTCTTGGTAGACCTTTCCTTACAATGATTGCGATTATTGATATGAAGGAAGGGAACATTAGATTCCAATTTCCCTTAAAGAAAGGCATGGAGCACTTTACAAGAAAGAAAGTCAAATTACCTTATGAATCTATCATGCGTGCTACTTATGAATCAAGTGCCCAAGATGTCACTCGTTAGATCTATCTTCGCTTTAATGCCTAGCTAGGGGCGTTAAACGATAGCGCTAGTTGGGAGGCAACCCAATTTTCTTTATGTTTTTTGTTTTTATTCATGTTTAGTGTTAAATTTTGTTTCTACTTTCTGTTTAGATGTGTTTTCATGTTTTATTTAGTGTTTGTGCCAAGTAGAACCTATAGGATAACCTACGATGATAGTTGATTTGATTCTGCTGAAAAACAGAAACTTTGCGCTCACGAATAAAAAATTCAATAACTCACAGAAACGTGATTTTGCATTGATTCTTTTTGCTGATGATTAATAAACAAATTTTCCAGTACGTCCTGTTTTTGCAGGATTTTTAGAGTTCCAGAAGTTTGCGTTAGTCACAGATTGCTATAGACTGTTCTGTTTTTGATAGATTCTGTTTTTCGTGTGTTGTTTGCTTATTTCAATGCATCTATGGCTAGTAAATTAGTTTATAAACCATAAGGAAGTTGGAATACAGTAGGTTTAACACCAAAATAAATAAATAATGAGTTCATTGCAGTACCTTATGTGGTGATTTTGTTTTCTTTCACTAACGGAGCTTATAAGATTTCCTGTTGAGTTTTGTGTTGTGAAGTTTTCAAGTTTTGGGTAAAGCTTTTATGGACTATGGAATAAAGGGTGGCAAGAGCCTAAGCTTGGGGATGCCCATGGCACCCCAAGATATTCAAGAATAGCCAAAATCCTAAGCTTGGGGATGCCCCGGGAAGGCATCCCCTCTTTCGTCTTTGTTCATTGGTAACTTTACTTGGAGCTATATTTTTATTCGCTACATGATATGTGTTTTGCTTGGAGTGTCGTGTATTATATTAGTATTTTCTTTTTAGTTTGCCACAATCATACTTGCTGTACACACCTTTTGGGAGAAGCCTATTTGATTAGAATTTGCTAGAATACTCTATGTGCTTCACTTATATCTTTTGAGCTTGATAGTTTTTGCTCTAGTGCTTTACTTATATCTTTTAGAGCATGGTGGTATCTTAATTTTGAATAAATTGCTAGCCTCTGATGCTTCACTTATATTATTTTGAGAGTCTTTGAGAACAGCACGGTATTTGCTATTATCATAAAGTTGGTCCTAGAATGATGAGCATCCAAGTTGGGTATAATAAAAACTATCATAGGAAGTGAATTGGATGCTATGATCAACTTGATACTTGATAATTGTTTTGAGATATGGAGGTAGTGATATTAAATTCATGCTAGTTGGGTGATTACGAATTTAAAGAATGCTTGTGTTGATGTTAGTAAGTCCCGTAGCATGCACGTATGGTTAAAGTTGTGTAACAAATTTGAAACATGAAGTGTACCTGGCTTGTGCATCCTTATGAGTGGCGGTCGGGGACGAGCGATGGTCTTTTCCTACCAATCTATCCCCCTAGGAGCATGCGCGTAGTACTTGATTTTTGACGACTTCTAAATTTTTGCAATAAGTATATGAGTTCTTTTGACTAATGTTGAGTCCATGGATTATACGCACTTTTACCTTTCCACCATTGCTAGCCTCTTCGGTACCGTGCATTGCCCTTTCTCACCTTGAGAGTTGGTGCAAACTTCGCTAGTGCATCCAAACCCCATGATATGATACACGCTATCACACATAAACCTCCCTATATCTTCCTCAAAATAGCCACCATACCTACCTATTATGGCATTTCCATAGCCATTCCGAGATATATTGCCATGCAACTTTCCACCGTGCCGTTTATCATCATCATGACATACATTACTTTTGTCATATTGCCATTGCATGATCATGTAGTTGACATCGTATTTGTGGCAAAGCCACCATGCATTATTTTTCATACATGTCACTTTTGATTCATTGCACCATCCTGGTACACCGCCGGAGGCATTCATATAGAGTCATATCTTGTTCTAGTTTCGAGTTGTAATTCATATGTTGTAATCAATAGAAGTGTGATGATCATCATTTTTAGAGCATTGCCCAAAGAAAAAAAAGAAGAAAGGCCAAAAAAAAAAGCAAGGCCCGAAAAAAATAAAAAAATAAAAATAAAGAAATAAATAAAAAGGGCAATGCTACTATCTCTTTTTTCCATACTTGTGCTTCAAAGTAGCACCTTGTTCTTCATGTAGCGAGTCTCATATATTGTGCTTCAAAGTAGCACCATGTTTTTCATATAGTGAGTCCTATAAGTTGTCTTTTTCATACTAGTGGGAATTTTTTCATTATAGAACTTGGCTTGTATATTCCTACGATGGGCTTCCTCAAATGCCCTAGGTCTTCGTGAGCAAGCAAGTTGGATGCACACCCACTAGTTTTCTTTTGTTGAGCATTTATTTATAGCTCTAGTGCATCCGTTGCATGGCAATCCCTACTCCTCATGTTGACATCCATTGATGGCATCTCCATAGCCCGTTGATTATCCTCGTCAATGTAAGACTTTCTCCTTTTTTGTCTTCTCCACACAATCCCCATCATCATATTCTATTCCACCCATAGTGCTATATCCTTGGCTCACGCTCATGTATTGCGTGAAGGTTGAAAAAGTTTGAGATTATTTAAGTATGAAAAAATTGCTTGGCTTGTCATCGGGGGTATAGAAGTTGGGAACATCTTTGTGTGACGAAAATGAAGCATAGCCTAATTATATGACTTTGTAGGGATGAACTTTATTTTGCCATGTTATTTTGAGAAGACATGATTACTTTGATTAGTATGCTTGAAGTGTTACTATTTCTTTTATCAATATGAACTTTTATTTTGTATTCATTTGGATCTGAACATTCATGCCACGTTAAAGAAAATTACATTATGAATTATGCTAGGTAGCATTCCACATCAAAAATTCTCTTTTTATCATTTACCTACTCGAGGACGAGCAGGAATTAAGCTTGGGGATGCTTGATACGTCTCCAACGTATCTATAATTTTTGATTGTTCCATGCTATTATATTACCCCTTTTGGATGTTTATGGGCTTTATTTTACACATTTATATCATTTTTGGGACTAACCTACTAACCGGAGGCCCAGCCCATATTGCTGTTTTTTTGCCTATTTCAGTATTTCGAAGAAAAGGAATATCAAACGGAGTCCAAACGGAATGAAACCTTTGGGAGCGTGATTTTTGGAACGAACGTGATCCGGAGAGCTTGGAGTGCAAGCCAAGAAGCTGCCGAGGACCCCACGAGATAGGGGGCTGCGCCCCCCTGTAGGGCGCCCCCCTGTCTTGTGGGCCCCTCGGGCGGCCACCGACGTACTTCTTCCTCCTATATATACCTACGTACCCCGAAAACATCCAGGAGCACCACGGAACACAATTTCCACCGCCGTAACCTTCTGTATCCGCGAGATCTCATCTTGGAGCCTTCGTCGACACTCTACCGGAGGGGGAATCGACCACGGAGGGCTTCTACATAAACATCCTTGCCCATGAGTTGTGAGTAGTTTACCACAGACCTACGGGTCCATAGTTATTAGCTAGATGGCTTCTTCTCTCTTTTTGGATCTCAATACAATGTTCTCCCCCTCTCTTGTGAAGATCTATTCGATGTAATCTCTTTTTGCGGTGTGTTTGTCGAGATCCGATGAATTGTGGGTTTATGATTAGATTTATCTATGGATAATAATTGAATCTTCTCTGAATTCTTTTATGTATGATTGAGTTATCTTTGCAAGTCTCTTCGAATTATCAGTTTGGTTTGGCCTACTAGATTGGTCTTTCTTGCCATGGGAGAAGTGCTTAGCTTTGGGTTCAATCTTGCGGTGTTCTTACCCAGTGACAGAAAGGGTTACACGACACGTATTGTATTGTTGCCATCGAGGATAACAAGATGGGGTTTATATCATATTGCATGAGTTTGTCCCTCTACATCATGTCATCTTGCTTAATGCATTGCTCTATTCTTATGAACTTAATACTCTAGATGCAGGCAGGAGTCGGTCGATGTGTGGAGTAATAGTAGTAGATGCATGCAGGAGTCGGTCTACTTGTTATGGACGTGATGCCTATGTACATGATCGTGCCTAGATAATCTCATAACTATGCGCTTTTCTATCAATTGCTCGACAGTAATTTGTTCACCCACTGTAATACTTATGCTATCTCGAGAGAAGCCTCTAGTCAAACCTATGCCCCTAGGTCTATCTCTTATCATATTTGCTTTCACTCTACTTTATTTGCATCTTTACTTTTTGCATCTATATTATAAAATACTATTTATCCTATCATACTATCTCTATCAGATCTCACTTTCGCAAGTGGCCGTGAAGGGATTGACAACCCCTTAATTGCGTTGGTTGCAAGTTCTCAGTTTGTTTGTGTAGGTGCGTGGGACTTTTGAGGAGCCTCCTACTGGATTGATACCTTGGTCCTCAAAACTGAGGGAAATACTTACGCTACACTTGCTGCATCACCCTCTCCTCTGCAGGGAAAACCAACGCTAGCTGAAGACGTAGCAGTGCCACTCCTGACGATGATCACGGTCGTCCCAGTTTTCTCCACCTCGGCCTCCTCCACGACCATAGCCTCGATCGTTGCGCTCAGGCAAATACCGAGGCGCCCGTTGCGGATGGCCCTGAGCTCCTGATAGTCATTGGTGTTGTGACTGTGCACGTTGTGGAGGACGCAGAACGGGCGGCTGACCTTGGATGGCTCTGGGTGATCGTGGCCGCGCTTCATCTCCCGCTCAGTCGCGAGTATAGCCGGTCCCTTGCACATCACGTCCTTGGCCTTGGTCTTCTTGTCTTCTGGGTCCGCGTCGGGGAGCTCGAGGAGGGAGAGGTGTCCCTCTTCAGCTCTCACACACTTGGTTGCCATGTTGAACATCTCCAGAGACGTGCATAGGTCCTCGTGTATGGCAAGATCCTCCTTCATCTTGACGTCGCAGACGCCATCAGTGAACGCCGAGATGATAGCTTCGCCCAACACCTTGGGGATCTTGAGGTTAACGCTGTTGAAGCACTGGATGTATTTCTGCAGGGTCGCTCCCGGCTGCTGCTTGATGCATCGCAGGTCACCCGTGGCCGGCGGGCGGTCGCGAGTGCCCTGGAAGTTAGCGATGAAACATTATCGCATCTCGTCCCAGGAGGAGATTGATCCCACGGGGAGGTTCAGGAGCCACAAGCGCGCACCGTCCTTGAGGGCCATGGGGAACCAGTTCGGCATGACCTTCTCGTCATTGATAGCCGCCTTGATGCTCAGCTTGTAGAGCTGCAGGAACTTAGCAGGGCCGGGGGAGCTGTCGTAGCGTGGAGGCAGGTCGGGCTTGAACTTCCCCGGCCAGATGACACTATGCAGCTCCGGAGTGAACGCACGGCACCCTGCTATGGTCATGGGAGCCCGCCGTGGAGGTGGAGCCTGGTCTTGGTGCTCGCACGCCACGACCACAGGCGGCGCGCGGTCTTGGCGTGGCGATTCCGGGAGCGCATGTGCATCTTCTTATGGCCACTGCACCACCTGACAGCTTGCCTCATCGCGCGCGGATGCCCGACGCTGCGGATCACGTCGAGGAGCCTCCCGACTTGACTCGATGATGGCGTCCTGCCTGGGAGGTGGAGGAGGCGCTCCATGAGCTACGTCTCCTGCAACAGGCGGTGGTTGAGGCAGCGAGCAGGACGACGCAACAGAATCTCCGGTGGCGTTGACGAGCTCGGGGATGCAGCTATTACGGCAATAAGGGAATAAATAAGCAAGCAAATAACACTAGGCTATTACGGCTATTACACATATTACATCCACTGGGCATCAAAGTTCACCACCGGCGCAAATATAGGGAACAAAGCAGCATATTACATACACTGGCCGTCTAAATTTCCCAGCAGTGCAAATAAACACGACAACAAAACAAGTCCATAACTGAAACAACTTTAGAAGAGCTCAAGAAACGTTATCCTGGGTATCCACCATGCTGGCAACATGCTTATTAGCTTTGTCCTGTTTGGTGCTAAAATCCTCCAACGCTTGTTGTTGCACCAGAAAGTATGCATCTGAATGCTCCAGGGACTTCTGCAGTCCTTCGGCTTCTTGTGGCAGCACCGCTGATTGATGTCTTTCAGCTTGTAGTTGAGACTCAAGAAACCGAACTGATTCATACAGTGAGTTTGAATAGCTTGTGCCAGCGGTACTGGCCAGTAACTCGAACACTAAACCAAGGCAGGACTTTGGGGGTTGTCTCACTGTCTTAAAGATAATTCCTTAGCTGTTTTATCAGCTTTGTTGGAGATCAGCAAGGATGTCTCACTATCCTGAACCTTATTTGCATTACTTCCTTTACCATTGCTTAATAAGGCACTCTTCCCCAATATTCTGTCAGCAATCTAAAATAAGAAACAAGCAGACTCATAACATGTTTAGCATGTACTAGTATATGAAACTCATTTCGGTGAACCAGTTCATTAGTAAGGTGGACATGATTAAACTACCAAGTCTTCTATTGCCAAGTAGTACATAATAAAAGCATCAAACACACATATATCTATGTCCTATGGTCACTGCATTGTCATTCCAAATCAAAATAGAGACACGGTTCAAATCATATCAGTTCAAGATAAAGCAGCACTGAAAGAATACAAAGCGTGGGAAACTACATGGCACAACAAGATTTCAGATGGGTACCACGGGTCTACATGTACAACAACACTATTGGCTCTGTTGTGATGTGAGTAATGTGCATGATATGAGAAGTCAACTGTATATACAATTGAAATTGAAATCAACAGAGCTATTTATAAGAGCAAACCTGTTAAAGAAACATGCATAAACATACCTATTGTGCCATTGGAGTTTCGATTGGGTCCTTCAATTTAAAAATAAGTTTGTATGAGTAAACACAGTGATACAATAGCAAAGCATTATGCAGGATAGCAATAGAATCTTAAATGAGATCAGTTGTTCTTCAGGTTTAAGCACTTGTTCTACATGAACAGAGTAGAGTAAGATGCAGACATATAGTACTTAAAAATAAAAAATGAGCTCATAGACCTTACCACATTCTTGGTTCCAGACCAGTACAGAACAAGGCGTTCCCAGTCATCATCCAGTAAATGTGTCTCATGAGAACGTAAGGGAATTTGATGAGTTTCTTTGCCACTGAAGTATGTTTTCCTCAGGTAATTCTGATACTGCC
Source organism: Triticum aestivum (assembly GCF_018294505.1). Classification (NCBI taxonomy): domain Eukaryota; kingdom Viridiplantae; phylum Streptophyta; class Magnoliopsida; order Poales; family Poaceae; genus Triticum; species Triticum aestivum. The sequence continues at coordinate 407,993,784 of NC_057804.1, read as the reverse complement.
ACCAAGCATTCTTGAAGATAGCAGAGGTATTAGCATAGGTTACCTCATCCTGTGTTTCCAAATCGGTCCTTCTCTATAGAGAAAAATGGTAAAATTTGCTGTATTATAACCATCATGGAGGTAGAATGCATGGGACAAAGCAAATTAATTGCCATGAATAACATTACTTACACATAACTCCTGGAGAAACACCTGCAACTGGCATTTTCCTTCATCTTTAGTATAATATTTCCATGATGGGAAGATACGCACATAGGATTTAACAACATCAAATGCGATAGATGCTAAACTACGAATGGCTGGTTGTGCTTCCTCCACAGGAATAGGTGTACTAACTGGTGGAGTTGGGGTTCACCATGGTAGTACTGGCGCTTTGGGCACTGGAGCTGCCTTACTAACTGCTCTTGTTTGGGAGCTCTGTGGTGGAGATGGTGCTGTGTCAACAGGAACAGGGTTACTATCTGCTGGGGTTGGGATTAGATTGGGTGAAGCTGGTTCTCTATGCATCGCAGTAGGGGTACAATCTGCGAGAGTATGGGTTATGTGTGGAAGGGCTGGTTCTCATGCATGTATAACTGGGGTGCTATCTCCACCAAGAGGTGGCATTGTTTTATTTGAAGACCATGTTTTTACTCCGCTAGATACTGTCATCACCCGCTCCAATTCAAATGGCTGATAAACAAGAAACATAGTTGAATGTACAGACATTGTATGAGAGACAGATGCAATAGATAGTGTGGAAAAAAGAGGGCGTGAAATAGTTGACATGTATATTATTTAACTAAAAAGGATAGCATGACATAATTTCACATATATGATGTCTATCTAAACTGGATAGCATAGCATGATATAATTCAAAGATATGATGACTAACTAAACATGATGGCATGAGATAATTATATGATGTATTTAGTAAGCTGGTTCGCATTACATAATTCACATACTCGCATGATTTAATTCACATATATGATTTATATGATAAGCAGAGGGCATTCACATATATGATGTCTGAACTAAGAACATGGTGTTGAATATTGTGGATATGATGCCTAAACTATGCAATGCAAGACACCATATGCATGATATTAGTAGTATAACCATGCCAAGTTAGAGCATACACCTCGGTGCGGGAATAGGACTGGTCATCTGTCTCTGGATCCATCTCTGAGGAGCTATCGGGAACTAGCAAGAGATCTGCTTCGACAGGTAGCACTATCTGCTCCGAAGACCTTCTTTTCACTCCAGATTTTTCCATCACCCACTCAAATGGCTAATCCACAGGAAGAGTAGTTTACTGTACAAACATTGTCGACAAATGGAAATGTAATGAAGAAAAGGATGGGCAAGATATCATTCAAATATATGATGCCCGGTTAAACAGGATGGCATTGCATATTTCACATATATTATGGCTGGCTAAAAGAGATGATACTGCATAATTCCCATATATGATATAGAAACTAAACATGTGGCATTACAGAACATGTGTAAACTAAGTATATGACATATATGATGTCGAAAGTAGGCACTACAAGGCAACATATGCATGATATGACTAACATCATCATGCCAAGTTAGAGAAAACACCTTGGGGGGTAAATAGGAGTGGTCAGCTATGTTTGAATCTACCTCAGAACAGATATGTTCCTCTGGATTACAATCTGGGGAGGGGGGAGGGTTTGCCATTGAACCCACCATGGAGCGATGTCTGCATGACATTGTATTCCCACGCAAAACTCTTCTCTTTTTCTCTACATGTTAAGCATGATTATGTAAAATATTTGACATGCATAAAAAAATATATAGTGAGATTATGTAAGGAGAGCATGCAGAAATCTAGAGTAATGGTAACAACTAGTGGATGGATCCAAAAATAATGATAGCAGGCTGATGATAGATTTAATTCAATAAAAAGACAGATGATGATTGCTTTACTATTTCTTTCCCACCCAAGATGAACAAAATAGGCAGATATACTATTCATTGCTGCCTCGATATGTGCTAGATAATAGAAAGAGATACTATTCATTGTTGCCTCAATATGTGCCAGATAATAGACAGAGATACTATTCATTGCTGCCTCCATATATGCCCCTCAACTAATTTTAAATCTCAAGTTTGAACATTAATTTGGACCTGACTTGGAGTCTAAGAGGTGAACAAGACAATAAAGTAGCAGGTAATATTAAGCAATGCATAATATAAGCAGAAACAAAAGAGTGCGACCTCTCTTGTGGACCAGTGTAATCCTTAGGTTCATCTGCTGAGTCGATGATGGTGATGCCATTATGGTGGGTGCCGGCGGCAGGGAAGGAGATCTGAGGTGGCGAAAGATGGTCAGGAGTCGTGATGTCTTGTTTGGTGGGTGCTTCTGTTGATGGAGTAGCTCAGGTGAGGTGGACGACGTCGCGGCAGGAGTAGGACAAACCACACAAAGTTTTCTTTGACACCTACGTGTAACTGAAGTAGTTCTGTAAGGGCTCCTTTGGCTTGGAGGATTCTAAAACGCAGGGATAGGAAAAACACTGGAATAGGATATGAATGCACGTGGGAAACAGAGCATTTGTAAACACAGGATTTCTGTCAACTTGGGTGTTTGGTTCACAGGAATTGGAAGAGCAGAGGAATGCAAAGAAACATGGCCAAATTAAAGTGAAACCGTATGAAAGCGTGTACAGTTAGAATGCTATTCTGCCACTAATGCACTTGGTCTTGTTTTGATGCATATGATTTTAAAAAGTAGGTCCAGGTGGATGTTTTGCTCCATTCCTTTCAACAAAATGCATGAATAATTGAACAGTAGAGTGCCATAGGAAAATTTCCTATTGCTATGTTTTCCCTTCAGTTTTTCCTTTGAACCAAAATAGCCCTAATGGATAGACATGAATGCAGAGTAATAAGTGATGTGAAAAGTGCACAACCTCTTTGCCGTAGCCGTGTCAACCTCGACATTTGGGTTGGTCGCCGAAAAAGTTGAGGCAGAGGTGGCTGCCGGAGGTGTGGAGGAAGATCTGAGGAATATGTAGACGGTGTCCAGGGCACTGCTCTGTTGTGATGGATGGTTCCGTCGTTGGAGACGAGCCGTAAGACGTTGAGGCTGAAGTAGTACAAGACAGACATCGTTAATCTCAAGTGGGATTCTAATAGCATCTCCAATAGATGATGTAAAATACATTACCAAAAAGTGATAGATGTAAAATTTACATCACCAAAAAACACCTGACTACAACAGATGAGGTAAAAACTATTGACTATGGACTTAACTGTCGAAACTGAAATTTACCGTGGAATCTGAATGTTATCGTCGAAACTGAACGCACTGGTAGCAGAGAGGCACTTCACATGTAGTTTAGGCCGCTCGAGCACTACTAGTAAAGAAACAGTGATCTAAATCAGCAAGCGATCAACGGGGAACACAGTAGCAGATAGCAGCCGGAGCAGCAGCGCGAACTAGAGACAGAGCAGCAACTCGTGTAGCTGCAGCAGCATGTGTACCAGCATCAGCAGCACGAGCGAGAGCAAGAGCAGAGCAGCAGCGTGAGCGAGCGAGGGCCGGATCAGCAGCAGCAGCGCGAGCGAGCGTCGGAGTAGTAGTAGTAGCGCGAGCGAGCGAGCGAGAGCCGGAGCAGCAGCAATAGATCCAGCTGGTATGGCTGCCGCCGCCGATGGGGCCTCGCGCTGGGAGAGAGCCACCGTGGAGATGTTGCCCGCGGCGCCGACTTCAACATAGCCGCGCCATGGGGGTGCGGGATGGAGCACCGTTGGCACTGGGAGGTCAAGTTAAGGAGAAGGTGCGATGCGATGAGTGTACAACCTCTTTGATGGCGCCGAGTAGGCATCGGCTTTGTCCGAGGAGTCGGTGAGGATGCTGCAGTTCCGGTCGAGCAGGTTAAGGCGGTTCTGTGGGGATGGAGCAGTCGCGATAGACGAGGCGATTGTCGGAGCAGCTCCTTGGAGGTGGAGGACGGGGCGGCTGAACCGGCGGGACAACGATTCCTCATCTGGGGAGGTGGATGAGGGACATCGAGCTGTTGTGGTGGACGACATCGTCGGGGAAGAGGCTCCGGCTGGGCAGCGGTGAGGTGGCGGACAGAGGAGGGTGGGGTTTCGTAGCTGTAGCAGAGAGGTTATGGCGGCCTGGGATTTCGAATGGCGAAAAGGAGGCGATGGGAGGAGGGAACCATGACTTAGGGACGCGCTTGTCCAAAATGTAGGGTGTGTTACAAAAGTACCCCCACCGATTTGAACTAGCGGCCCTTTTGGCTCAGGGTTAGAAGGGGGATTTCACATCTCGGGATTTGGCAGCTAGGGGGAGTTTTCGCGCGCGTTGTAATTTCAGGATAGCAAGGCGCGGGTTGTGAAGGCACGCATTTTGGGAGCACGATATCTGAATTTTCAGGATATAACAAGGCGTGGGTTGAATTTTAGGGACAAGCCTAACGTGTAATATTGTACGTACCAAATCAATTCGCACTTCCTTCAACCAAAAAAATGAAAAAATAAAGCTATTCACACCACACAAAGAGAGAGTCTTGTCTCGTTTTACTGTACAAATGCTATTCAAAGCTATGTATGAATCCATGTTATGCCCAATTAAATTTTTTCGCTGTCTGTATAATGCATGTAACCTACTCGTACCATCATTTTAGTACATTCCAAATGTCTATACTACCGCTGCAATTCAAACTAGATTTGAATTCGTTTCTCTATTTGAATAAGAATCTACAATCATGATTGTTGCCAACTTAAACCATCATTCGTGTATTATCTTAAGAACACAACACATGATTACTATAGAGATAGATATGAACTCGAATTCAAATTTTTGAATACACTTAATGTTGATTCCAAATAATAGTACATTTGATGTATCTAACTAGATACTCATGATCTGAACCATGTTCCATACGTACACCATGTTTATCACACAAGGTATAGTGCCCTGCCCCCAACATTATGACAAGTATTTAGCCCTAAGCTACAAAAGCCACACACTATCCCAAATGATAATCAATGTTGTATATATTATATGTAGTATAACATGTTAATAACCACACCATGTGTATCACCATTATATATATTCATGCATGCGTCGGTTTAAAACACTATGATATCTTCTTCAAATATCCGAATCCACTTTGTTTATAATGAATTATGATCTCTGTTTGTCTTTTACACCTTCAGGACCCTCTTCTCTTTGTAGCTAGCTAGGGCTAACTTTCTATCGTGCATATGCACACGCTCTCCCCCCTCTCACCCTCCCACAGCGTCCCCTCCATCGCGCACATTCGTTTCTCTTTAGGTTGTTCACCCATGGTGTGTGTAGGCCGCCTGGCTCCTTCTTTCCAGCACACACCAATCGATATACCTCTGTAGCCAAGTGTGCCTACCACAAACACACACTTCCCCTCTTTTCTTCTCACTGTCCATGCCCCCTATGTCCAATATGGTTCCACGCAGGTGCACACTCCCACCCCTCTTTTCATCAATCTCATACTCACACACTCCTCCCCCCTCGACATAGTAGGCCTGTCGCACCACCTCCTAGCCACACCCCTCTCCACATGTCCGTCTCTCCGAACCTTATTTGCTTCTAACACATGCATGCATGTATACATACCGATCTCCCTACATATAGCTAGCTAGGTTGACTATAGTTCTTTTTCCCCATGCACCGATCGACTTACCTCAATAGTTATGTCTCTCCCTTTGTCGGACACACGACGATTGATCTTCCTATGTAGTTATTGTTGGGGAACGCAATAATTTCAAAAAAAATCCTACGATCACGCAAGATCTGTCGGTGTTCTGGATATGGGGGTACCCATACTTGCGTGCCTGCGGCCCACTACATGGCTCCATCGACGACCTAGTATGGCCCAGCTTCAGCATCAACAACTCAAGACCCTCGTGAGGGGCCAAGCCTCGCGAGGCAGACGATGCCAAGACCCTGAAAGGGATCGGCCTCCTCAGGCTTGCTCCTAAGAGGCACAGAGTTCTATGAAAGGTGCACCTCGCGAGGCTCAGCTGATGTGAGCCGTGACGACCAAGGCTAGGCGGACGCCAGGCGGGTGCCAACGGGCGCAGGGTACAAGTTTCCTCTTTGGTGCAAAGGAGTCAAGCAGCAGGCACGGAGTCCCGAGGAATCGGCCAAAGGTTTCCATTCTGGTTCAACAAGACCAAGACCACCAGGACAGCAGGATGGAGGTTATCGCCGAGCCCACCGCAGCGTCACAAACAGAGGCTTTTCACATGCGAAGACCACTTTAGTCAGGATAGGATGTAATTCCTGTCCCAATTCAAATCTGGCCGTTGTGGGATCCCTTCCCTCCAATATTTGAGAAGAGGACCGAGTCCACTATAAATAGGACTTAGCCACCACCAAAGAAGGGGGCGAATCAACAGGGAAAGAGTAGCTCCACCAGCTCTCTAGATATGAAGAACACCTCACCTCCTGAGGCCAGTTCATCCGTTGCACTAGTTCATCCTCAGCCCCTCGAGGCAATCCACCAAAACGCTGGAGTAGGGTATTACACCTCAAGGTGGCCCGAACCAGGATAAATTGTTGTGTCTCTCTGTCCCTTTGAGCTCGACGCGCTAGGCTTAGGGGTTTTCGAGTAGGCAGGATGGGTAGGTTGAGATCTCCGCACGCACCCCAGAGTTCGAACCTATCAAGGGTTAGCGGACCCCGAAATCCAACATTTGGCGTGCCAGGTAGGGGTGCGTCGGATCCTCTCTTCCGTCGATCGGTCCGCCGCTACTCCACCGACACCATGGCCGACGCCCCGAGAGCCCACGTCGAGCACTGGGTTGTCCGGGCCTCCTCAATAGTACCTGCATATGAGGAAGATCTCCACTCTGCTCTGCTCGTGGCCCTCGCTCCGCCTGGGGTCGCCGACCGCGGGAGGCGCGGGTCGCAGCCCTCTCCTCTGGCGCTGCGCTGCAACCGCGCTGACGCACGATCTTCAAGCTACGCCGTGGCAACAACACCACACACTCGCCGGGAGCAGGCGAACATGCAAGCCGCGGTCATCGTGGCTCGAGAACTGCTGGGGTGCAGGATGGCGGAAAGTATCCGTGACGCCCTGCTGGAGCGAGTTACCGAGATGCTGGATATAGCATGTAGGGGCGCACACTACAAAAAAAGACACATCCGTGACATTTTGGGCCGAACAATTTTTTTTCTGTCATACATATGACACTTCTATGACGATAATTGTGACAAAACCCGGTATCATCATAGATATGGTGGGCTCCTACTTCTATGACAAAAAATCATGACAGAAGATGGCCTTTTCGTCCTGGCGGGCCGGAGATGCAGTTGCATGACATTCTTTGGGCCGTCCATGATGGAAAAAACTGTGGTAGAAGCGAGGGGGAGGAAAATTTCGGGGAGTTGCCGGTTACGGTGGGAGGTCGGGGGCCGAGTGATGCGCGTTTCTCTCTTACACATACGCGTGTCTGTGCGAGGCGTTGGCTCTAACTAAACCCGAGCAAGGTGTTGGGCTCTAACTAAACCTGAGCGATTGCACTGCAGGCTACGCGTTACTGAACCCGAGCGATCGATCGATGGCTGTTAACTGAACCCGATCGAGCAATTCCTTCGCTACTTCTAAAAACTGAAGCCGATCGATTGGATGAACAGTGAGTGTTGCGGGGGGGGGGGGGGTTGGATGAACAGTGAGCGGTGGCGTTGCCTCTGGATGAATAGGACCCCGTGGTGTGGAGGGCTGGATGAACAGTAGACGGTGGAGGGGTGGCCGTGGAGGGGTGGTTGAACATGACCCCCTGGTGTGGAGGGCTGGATGAACAATAGATGGTGGATGGCTGGATGAACAGTAGACGGTGGAGGGGTAGTTGAACAGTAGCCGGTGGAGTAGCGCACGGTGGAGGCTGGATGAACAGGAGCCCGTGGAGGCTGGAGGAGGTCGACGGTAGCCCGTGGAGGCTGGAGGAGGTCGACGGTGGAGATGAACAGTATCCTGTGGAGTCCCGTTTTGCGGTACGCCACACCCCTCCCGATGAACAGGACCCCCGTTTCGACCGTAGGAGGTCCGTTTCCTTCGTTTTGCGGTACGCCACACCCCTCCCGATGAACAAGACCCCCGTTTCGACCGTAGGAGGTCCGTTTCCTCCGTTTTGCGGTATGCCACACCCCTCCCAATCAACAGGACCCCCATTTTGACCGTAGGAGGTCCATTTCCTCCGTTTTGCGGTATGCCACACCCTCCCGATCAACAGGACCCCGTTTCGAACGTGGCCGGTCGAACACAAGGCCGTTTCCTCTATTCTGCGGTACGCCAGGCCTCGTTTCCATCGCCTGTTCCGTCCAAGCCAGTTGGCTCCCACGCGTTCCGTTGCCTCCCGATGAACACGACGCATTCCGTTGCCTCCCCATGAACACGACGCATTCCGTTTCCTCCCCATGAACACGATGCACTCTGTTGCCTCCCCATGAACACGACGCATTCCGTTGCCTCCCCATGAACACGACCCTCGCCGTACGTATGCGTGACTAAGCGTTCGAGACCCCGCCCGTATGTACACATACGTGGCTGTATTTTCTTTCTTGCACCCTGGCCGCCGTATGTACGTGTACATGCTACGTGCGCGCCTCCACTACAACACGTGCGCGCCGCTACTACGACACGTGCGCGACCAGGATGACAATGCTATGTATACTTCGACCAGGTGGGTCCCGACTGTCAGGCACTTCCTAGCCTGCGAAGATGTAGCTGGTGGGTCCCAACAGTCACGGGGGCGAATCATTTTTTTTGCCCGGACACACTTCCTTGCGTGCGAAGGTGTAGCTGCTGGGTCCCAGCAGTTAGGGGGTGAATCGTTTTTTTTGCCCGGATGCACTTCCTTGCGTGTGAAGGTGTAGCTGCTGGGTCCCGGCAGTCAGGGGGCGAATCGTTTTTTTGCCCGGATGCACTTCCTTGCATGCGAAGGTGTAGCTGGTGGGTCCCAGTAGTCGGGGGGCGAATCATTTTTTTTGGACGCACTTCCTTGCGTGCGAACATGTAGCTGGTGGGTCCCAGCAGTCAGGGGGGGGGCGAATCGTTTTTTTCTCGGATGCACTTCCTTGCGTGCGAATATGTAGCTCGTGGGTCCCAGCAGTCAGGGGGCGAATCATTTTTTTCGTGAAATACGGTGGCCCGTCCGGTGGATCCCTGCTGTCAGGTGGAGGAATAATTATTTTGCACGTAATAAGGAGGCACTTCCTTATGGCTGCCGTGGACTCAGCTGTCAGCCTCTCCATGTACAGTCCACGTCCGGTGGAAGTCGTTCCTTGACCACGTTGACCATGCCGCGCCGAGAGCACCACAGCGGTGGACGACGGCGAGGCCTAGGAAGGGGACGATGCGGAGCTGGGGAAGACGCGGTAGTGGATGCACACGTGGAGAGGAGTACGAGGGTTCACTGGTTCGGCTGCGCTATCATCGCCGCAGAATAACAGGGGGTGTGGGTGAGTGGAGGGATGGCCTGGCCAGCGGTGGGAATAGTAGGTGGCGGTGAGGCCTCCGCGGCAGCACAGCTGGCCACGGGAGGAAGGAGCAGGCAACACGATCGGTGCTGCTTTGGGTGGCTGGAGCAAGAAGACCAGAGGTTGAAGAAGCACGGCGGCCGTTGGATGGACATCATACGGTCACTGCAGCTAGAATCGTTTATATTGACTAAGTTGAAAAATCCCTTGGTACGTCAACTTAGTAGGCCCACAAGTCAGCTTACGAAACGGTGCGCCCCAGATGTCAGTGGGAGGAATCATTTTTTGGATGGATGAAGCTAGAATATCCGAGATTGAAGAAGAAGCATGGCATCCGTTGGATGGATATCCAACGGCCACTGCTGCTAGAACCGTGTGTTGACTATAAGTTGACAAAGCCTTGCATACGCGTCAACTCTGTTGTTTTAGGGGACGCGTCAACTTAACAAGGCCAGAAGTGTGTGGCAGAGAACTTATAGCCCATTTGGGATTTGTAAGAATGTGTAGCTCATTTTTGAATTCTAATGGAATTTACTACAACCCATTTACAGTTTGTTAAAAGTACAACCCATTTCAACCAACCGTTCAAAACAGAATTCAATAAAATTTCCCACATTTTGATGTGATCCGAATATTTATATCCCGAAATTTCTAGTCGGATTAAATACAATTTCAATATAAATTTATATTACGTAAAAATCCAACGAAACATTGCGCTCGCAACAATTAATGAAATTAAAATTTTCAATATTCCAAAAATAATATTTTATAAAGTAATCACTGTTTGGTGCATTTTTTTATAGTTACTACCCAGTTTTTATAATTACATCCCATTTATTATTTCTTAAAGCCCATTTTCTTGTTAAGCCTAATGCATCCCTCCTAGGAAAGATTTGCAGTCCAGCGGGGCGTAGAATAACAACTTGACCTTGCCTGGGTATTCCTCAAAAAAAAGTATAACTGGGCTAGCCATTTTCAGCTTGAAAAAATTTAATATCTGGGCTGGATATCTGGCCTGGGCTAGACGGGCCACAGCCCGCCCAGTTAATACCTGCAGCGATGTTTTCGTTGCTGTCCAGAGGAGAAAAAATAATATATGGGGTAAACATCGAAAAACTCTGCAGTGCTCACACCTCAAAAACACAAATACTGCTCGATCTGCTTGGTCCCAGCTGTCGGCCGCTCCTTGTGCAATTCTCTCGTTTATTGACTACTCCGTCCTTTCCGGTTTATAATGCTCAATTCAAAAATCTCACCAATCAAGGTAGATGGCGAGTGGTGGAATACTTTTTGTAGTTTTGCAAAAGCACCTAATTAATGCTCTTGTTATCCTCAAAAAATTATGTTTATCAATGCATTAATTGCAATGCATGCATGCATAAAGTACATGCAATTGTCAATTTTCTCTTAATACTTGCATGCAATGATCTAATGCACCTTGGAATCTGAACATGTGATGGAAAACAACCAAATTGAGCCTTATAAAATGGAAAAACTAAAATTTTGAGATAAGCCTTATAAACCGGAAAGGAGGGAGTACATAGGTTGACAATGGTGTGGGACCGTGATGTCAGGAAACCAAGAGGAAGCAAAATAAATTATAGTTATATATATATACATCTGGGCTATTCTATTACGCGTAACAGAATATTATTCTGTACCCTTTTTGAACTGACGGTTTCAGGTGGTTGTACTGATGTTTTTGAAGCGGTTGAACTGATGCTTTCAGTTGTGTTTAAAAGATCGTCTTCTTTAGTTCAAAAACTTTTTGTAATTTTTTTGTCGGAATGGGGCATGTAATATATCGTTGGAGAGCTCTTGACAACCATATTTCAAGTATATTGAACGTTTTTGCAAAATCATTATGGTTTAAGAGCAGTTTTGAAAAAAAACATTTTTTTCAAAACCAAAAACGTGAATCATATTTTGGACTCAATTTTCAAACGGTTTGTCGGAATTGAGAAAATAAGATGGCGTTGGAAAGCCGGTGAAAATCCGCATCTTCCATATATGTATTGTTTTTTCTAATTCTATATGATTTAAAAGTAATTTGAAAAACGGTGAAATTCTGGGCGAAACATATATTCGCGATTTTTTCCAAACAGTTTGTCGGATTGACGCAAATGATACGGCGTTCGAAAGCTATAGAAAATGCGCAACTTTTTCGTATAGAAATGTTTTTCTAATTTCTTACGGTTTAAAAACGTATTCGAATATGGTCAAATTTGATTTTGAACGCATTTTTTTTAAAAAGTTTGTCGAAATATGGAAAATAGTATACCGTTGAATAGCTATCGAAAATTTGGAACTTAGTCATGTTGAACGTTTTCTCTACTTCGCAACCGTTTAAGAGTAATTTTGAATACGGCATGACGGATCTTGCTGTTTTTTCTCGTTTGAAAAACAGAAAAGTCGTACTGATATATGTGTATGTTTGTACTGAGATGTTTTTTGTAGAGTAATTTTGAATGGTTCTGAAAATTGGTACTTGTACTGATGCTTGCATGGGTTTGTACTAAGCGTGTTTTCACTAACTAGACTTTCCTATGTTTTTCGGGTAATATTTTTCTCGTAAGTTTTCAACGGTTTACTGTATCATCGCCCCTGTACTTGTATGGTTTGTATCATCAAACTGAATGATATTTTATTCAAAAAGAAAATGTGTTTTTTTGAACTCAACATTTTTTTGACAATGATGTTCTGAACTTCTCTCATTTTACGACTTGTACTGAGGTACTTACTAAGCAGGATTTTCATGGGGTTTCTTTTTTTGCTTGAATTTTTACAATTTGAATTTCTGCCATTTCTTTTATTCCGAACGGACCACCGTTTTTAACTCATACTGAGGTACTTACTACGCCCGAATTGGGGTGGATGTCGCGTGTCTCGGCGAGGAAGAAGACGAAGCTCGGGGGCAAGACTGGATTCGGACGGCGGCTGGTCCGGTCGGTAGGATGCTGCGCAAGGTGGGGGGTGACAGGCGCAGGGCGGCAGGGCTCAGAGTGGCGGCGCACAACAGAGGGGCTCGAGGTGGCGGCACGGTGCGGGGATGGCAGTGCGCGGCGGCGGAGGGAGGCTGGGATTGCGCGCGACTGCCGCCGGAGGCGGGGACGGGTCGCGGCAGCCGCCGGAGGTCGGGACGGGCCGGCGAGCTCATCGCATGGGAGGCGCGTGGGGAGGATCCGGCACCCGTCGACAGGGAGGTGCGCGGGGAGGGGCCGGCGCCTATCGGAGGGAAGGCGCGCGGGGAGGGGCCGGCGAGCCCGTCGGCGGGGAGGCATGCAGACGGCCGGCCGGCGGCAGCGCATGGGTCGGTGGAGCGACCCGTCACGGCGCCGCGGGCTCCCTCGCTCCGGCTGCCGCCATCGCTTGCTTGCCCGCGACGGCTGCCTCCGGCGGTAGGAGGTGGGCTAGGTTGGGGACGAGTCGGGGAGTTTCTCCTGTGGCCTGCGCGTCGCGCCCTTATAGGGACCGAGGGTAACAGAATAATATTCTGTTACCGGTAACAGAATAGTCCAGCCCTATATATATATATATATATATATATATATATATATATGCGTACGTGAGGCTATGGACCTGGTGGGTCCCCATTGTCATCCTATCCAAGTAAAGTCATCTCCTCGCCCGCGCGCGCTTTCCGCCCGAAACAATCAGCACGCCGGCCGCCCCGCTTCCCGGTGCAGGCGATTGCTCCGCCTTCAAACGACACAAGTGCCGTCCATCCGTCCATCTGCGGCACACATTAATGATACGCGGTTGCCGAGGCGGCTACTCCGGCGCCACATGTCCGTCCCTCCGCCCGCCCACCATTGCTATATAAACTGCTGCGCCGGCCATAGCCGCAGTCATCCACATCTATCCACACCACTACTGCCGACCATGGCTTCCTCACGCTCCAGCGCTCTTTGGGATGGGCGGACAACGGACCACAAGGAGATGGCAGCCATTGCTACTGACCGGCTAGCCCGCAAGCAGCCGGAGGATGATGACGTCCCAATGGAGAACATGGTAGTCGACGATCCGACGCCAACCCCTCCTCCACGCCATCCTCGCCGGTGCATTGCACCATGACCATCGGCGAGGCCCGTGCCCAATATATAGACAGGGTGAGGCAGATGTGTGAGGAGCAGTTCCGGGAGGTGCAGGCCGACACCGCCTACAACCACCATCTCCTCCAGGAGCACCAGCAGGCGGACGAGCAGATCGCCGCGGAGCGGGTGGAGAAGGAGGCGCTGCTCGACTCGTACCGCTCTGCCCGCAAGGGCCGCCTCGAGCGCTGGCGGTACCGCATGCGGGTGGCGGAGGCTGCAGCCGCCTATAAAGAGGCTAGAAAAGAGGGTGATGAAGCGGGCGAGGCGCTGTTTGGCGAGACCAAGGACGCGGCAGAGGACAATGTTGGCTCCGACGAGTCCCCGCTCCACTGGCATCGACGACGTCCTGCTCCGCTGAGGCCCCGCGGCGCCAACAACGAGGCAGAGGACACCGCCGGCTCCGCCGAGGCCCCGACCCACCAACAACGAGGCAGAGGACATCGCCGGCTCAGCCGAGGCCCCACCCTGCCGGCAACGTGGGGGAGGATTTCCACCGCTCCGCTGAGGCGCCGCCCGCCGGCAATGAGATAGAGGACATCGCCGGCTCTGCCAAGGCCCCGCCCCGCTGCCAACGAGGCCGTGCCACACAGAAAACGAGGAAGAGTAGAACATGGTAGGTCGCCGCCGCTCGGGTCCAAGTAAGGCCACCGCTGCTACCCTTCGGTTGAAGCCAAGCTAGGTGGGTTGACCATTGACGGCCGGTTAGCTTCTTGGTGGCGACATGGAGTCGGAGAGCTGCGCTGGAGAAGAACGCTGCTTCTACTTAACTGCTGGTGCAGTTGGCTGACTGACACGTGGGCCTAACAGGCCACATGTCAGTTACGCAACTGCACCTGCAGTTAAGTCACTGAAGCTTCTGTTCGGCTCAGCAGGACACAGGTGGGTAGCTTTGGTTAATTAATTATACCTCCAGCGCACCCCTTTTTAGTTTTTTTAGAAAAGGAGGATGACCCCCGGCCTCTGCATCTGGAGATGCATGCGGCCACAAACACCCCTTTTTAGTTGAAGAATGTATGAAATGTAATGAAATCCGACATGTTTATATGAAATCCGACCGTGTATGAATGAATTCATTTCGATTAGTTCAAATTCCTGTATCACTGGCATTGGATGAACATGCAAAACAATACGTACTAGCATTATTCCCAGGGTGGTCACCACGTTTGCAGCAGTTTCACATGTACTCCCTCCGGTCCTTTCTAGTCTGCATACAAGTTTTGTCTGCAGTCAAAGTATCTCTACTTTGAACAATCTTATACAAAAAGTATGCACTTTCACAATGTGCGAAGTAAAAAGGAACATAAGGAGTACAAAGAGTTTGAGCAGCTTTTTAGCGTTTCTGTACATTGCAATCAAACACACAGGCCTGGCAATTCATAGAGAACATTCAAAACAATCGATGATTATGCATCTCAGCGACTCAGATGTCGGAGGGAATATTTACTTCACAACTAAAGAATAAAGAAAAAATTGATCACCGCTGCTGATAGCAAAGGGCGTCCCATTCGAAAATATCAAACGCATATCTTGCTAAAATCAATGAGCAAAATTTGACAAGGTTGTCCCATTCCAAAATATCAAGTGCCTACGATTGTGGAATGGGCAGGGTTTGCCATCAGTTCGGACATTGACATGGCACCTCATGCTAAATAAACCAGCTGTTCTTTTTGTGCAGTTCCACCAAAATCAACCAAATTCGCGCGTAGCTTGTATGATTTCGCCCTTATTTGTTGCGACGCCTTGAACTTATGGGCACCTCCTTTCTTGTGGTGGAAATGAATAATTTGATGTATTCATGAACATTTTGTGCAGTTCCCGTTGAAATCAAGCTAAGCACCCCTATTTGCACAAATAAAAAAAGTGATTAGTATAAAGCAAACTGTACTATGAATTGACAGTTTCAACACGCACATACATGGTCTATGTAGAGCACACTTTTAGAAAAGTGGAACTCACCAGAAAGAATCCTAGAACAACATTTACTCGCGCATCACAGCGAAAAAATGGAGATTTGTCAGTCCTTCTGAGCTGAAGTTAGTTTGGTCTTGTGGGGAGTAATGTAACCATCCTTCAACTGCTCCTTCTGATGAGAAGATAGACATGGCTTCTTCATCCTGGCATAATCGGAACTAGTCACTTCACGTACTCCATATTCTTCTTCAGAGGAAGATGATCCCTGTTTGCTCAAAAAAAAGGAAAGGAAATATTTAAAACAACACAGATGAAACACTTCACAAGGACAATACCACTTTTTCATGACAGTATCTAAACAGTAGCACAACACCAATAGAGATGACAAAGCTCAATCATATGGATGAAATCAGTGGGTGAGTACCAACATTTGTCAGGAGGTTGATTGTGTAGAGCATACAGATGAAGCACTTCTCTGGAACCATCTGTTGCTATCTACGGGGGTGGCCATGCTTACTATATACTCCTCGATTAGTTTAATGTTTCCAACATCTTCTTGTGCAGTTCCACTAAAATATATGGTATCTTCAAAGAAGATCCCTGTTTGCACAAGTAGAGATAATTACGTATGGCATCAAATCAGTGGCAAAACAATTGCTCATTCCAGCCATAGCAATAAATTAAGATGCAAAACTATATCATTACTTGTGTCATCACAGTTCCAGTGCTTCATTACAGCACCGAGAGTTGATTTTTGTTTTTCTTCCGCTTGTTCTTCTCCTTCATCACTTGGTTCGATAACAGACAAGCTTCGCCTTCAATGTAAGATTTGGCATGTCAATTAGGGAGCACAAGTATAGTACTAAACTTAATTTTCTGATGAAAGTGGCAAAATACAGGCCAACAGTTGTGAAATATCCTTATCTTACCTCAATGGGATATTACGGTGCACATAAAGATTGGAAGTCTTGTCTCCATTTGTGCAGTTCACTAAAATCAAGCAACATTATCGTACAAGTAGCACAACATATGAAAGCACACTGCAGAATCATGTGAAAGAAGGCTAGTACTAACCTCTCATGACGCGGAATTCAAACAACTCACAAGAAGATGATCTGAACCAAATTCGCCTTAACAGATAGGAAGTAAGATCTCCTCTTGTGCAGTTCCACTAAGATCAAGCAATCAAGCATCAGTGTGACATTTTGGTTGAACTGCACAAAACACTCTTAAAACAAAAGTGTTTTGTGTAGTGCAACAAAAGGTCACAATGGCAATGAGGTGAAGTAGATAACCCTGTTTACACAGAGGTGCAAAGGAAACAATTAGTGGTCAATAACGGTGGATGACACAGAAGCCAACAAAAAGAAGCATCTAGCTTATCTAAATGGGAAAGAAAGCAAGACAGTGGTATTTCTCAAACGGTGGCATTGATTAATATTA
Source organism: Triticum aestivum (assembly GCF_018294505.1). Lineage (NCBI taxonomy): Eukaryota > Viridiplantae > Streptophyta > Magnoliopsida > Poales > Poaceae > Triticum > Triticum aestivum. Next base: position 407,976,849 of record NC_057804.1, on the reverse strand, counting down.
ACATGGAGATTATATTAACAATAAAATTCGTTAAACATGTAATTTGCTTTTAACTGTGGCATTGCATCAATTTTCCAGCGGCATTATTAGAGGGTGTTTGTTTACAGGGACATTTTGGTGTAGGGACTAAAAAAACTCCATGTCAGTCACATCTAAAGCAAACATGAGGGACTTTTCGGGACTAAAAGTGGGCATTTGGGACTAAAGAGAGAAGACCCCAAGGGAGTCTTTTTGGGACTTTTTCCAACAGTTGCCCCTGCCACGCATCGCACCTTGTTTCTATTAGTTCATTACTAGGGGTAACATGGTATTTTATCATGTCATTTAATAACCTCTAGTCCATGTTTAGTCCCTGGAACCAAGCAGGTAGGGACTAGGGAATTTTTAACCAAACATGGCCTTAGATTAACAACAGCTAATGAGTTGCACGGGACAGTGGATGCACCAGCACCATGTGCATATACCGATGTACTGTGGTCATGCACAGTCTATTGCCACAAAGAACAAACAACCAAGGAGCATATTTGTGTTGGTCCCAGTTTTGTTATCTTTAGACACCTTTCCCTATGTGAGCACAGCAAATCTAGTCCTGCTCAAACTCTACAGCCTTGTCCCTTCCTTTCCTTTTTGAACTAGTACTTTTGCCCCTTCCTTTCCTCTTTGAACCACGTCCTAGATTTATGCGATACAACTTTCCCCACTACTTTCCCCCATTCCTTTCCTCTTTGAACCACGTCCTAGATTCATGCTATACAACTTTCCCCCTTCATTTCCTCTTTGAACCACGTCCTAGATTCATGCTATATACAACTTTTCCCACTACTTTCACCCAATCCTTTCCTCTTTGAACCACGTCCTAGGTTCATGGTATACATGCATCTAGAGCAATGCATGTGGAGTAAGTAAAATATACCTTAAGGTTCTTGGGGCGTGGTTTGGATGGCGATGGGATATCGGCGAAGAAGAAGGGGTCGGAGGCCCTCCCACGCCGCCGCTGGGTGGAAAGTGAACAACAGCGCCGGTAGTGGATTCCCTCCCTCGCTGACAGTGACAATGTTAAGCCTCCTTCCCTTCCCGGCGGATGGATCCTGCCGGCTCTTTGAGCAGCAATGAGGGGAGAGAGAGGCCAACGAAGTCTTGTTTAGATCTGGAGGGCGAGAGAGTATGAAGAGAGCAATTACAAGTGCTGAGGCTCTAGCGGGAGAGGGCGAGAGAGTGTGAAGAGAGCAACTACAAGCGCTGAGGCTCCAGCGTGTATATATATACTGGAGAGAGAGTGTGAAGTGTGCAAACCCTAGAAAACATTTTGACCAGTCAAAGAATCCTCCTGGCAAAAATTATGCTCAAGTGTAGTTATCGAACCCGAGACCTCAAGTTTGATGAGCGAACAGGCTAACCAGCTCAACCCTCCCGTTATGTTCAACGAGAGGAAAATAACCTTTTATACATTCATGCATTCGTGTGACAGGCATGCCGTGTTTTTTTCTGTGTGTGTGAGTCATTAGGATTTCAATCATAATCGTGTCATGTGGCTTTGGTGGTAAGACTATCCACAGTGGTGCAGAAATAATGCAGCCTTAGTCACCTTACCTCTCTCCACGTAGTACGTTGGGTCCCACCAGTCAGAGGGTGAAACAAACAAATTAATAAGAAAAATTAAAAGCACCAGCGGTGTATCTTACTACCTCACACATCTCGCTACTTCTCTGGAACACTGTCCAATTGATCCCTCTGTTTGCTCACGTACTATTTTAAGTGAATCCTTATTATAACATGCACACAAATTTTGGGCACTTGTATTCGACTTAAGTTAGTGTGCCACCGTATCTCGTATACTTACTACTCCCTCCGTCTAGGTGTAATAAGTCACGTTAGAAGGTGCAACAGGACCAAGGTGCGTGCGTGTGCGTGTGTGTGTTTAACAACATGTATGTGTTAGAGAGTGCGGCAGATCGACCTACTCCTACAGAGATATGGTGTGTAGTGTACGATTTTAGCCGCGAGAGTCGGTGCATCCTCTCGTTTCCGAGCGTGTCCGGTAGGGACATGTGGACAGCTGCCACACCCGCTCCTGACTAGCCTGGCCCACCCAAAGCCCTTCCATCGCCCGCGCGCGCTTCCTACCCGAAACGGTCAGCGCCGCTCCAAAGAATCGGTGCCGCATTCATGCCCGGGCAGAGCGGACGCGACCTCTCACTGGCGCAACAGTGATGGTTGCTTCGTCCGTCCAACTTACTGCTGAATCTATGTGATTTGATGGCTCATTGGTCTTTGTTACTAAGGTGGTAGGACTGCTGGATGTCCCACGCTTTCGGCGAAAGGAGGTAGTAGATTACAATTTTCTCCATTCTTACAGTGGAGGAGTGCAAGAGCAGTGAAAACACGCAGGCTCAGTGATTACATGGCCCACCTCACACTATCACCATGCGACACCTAACTCTTTACATAGCACTCCCTCCGTTCCTAAATATTACTAGATGAGTCCCCGCGCGTTGCCGCGGAACAGCGGTACATCTCTCTGCGCAAAATTATCGATTTCATAGAACTAAAAAAAAATCTATAACCGCATGACAAATGTGGTAGCCAAACTAAATAAACTCCCATCATCATTTAGATCATCCCACGTAAGGAAAAAAGATCATCCAACTCCTACTGCATAATGGGATTATATTTTTCTTTTTGACATGTTAATGGGTGTCACGCCCAATATGCGACCCTATCCAAAAGGAACTCGAAGGTCCCACCAAGGATAGACCCGCATATTGAAACGCTTTTGCAAGGTGGATATCATTACATCAACATTACGTAATAGATGGGGATACATACAAGAGGCATACAATGCCACACGAATACAACATCACAATACATAAGATCAACATCCGACTACGGATGAAACACAAACAGAAACTCAAACGACATCCACCCTGCTAGCCCAGGCTGCCGACATGGAACCTATCCCTTGATCAAAGAAGTAGAAGAAGAACTCAACACAAGCAAGCATCGCTCTCGCGTCATGATCATCGCATAACCTGTACCTGCAACTATTGTTGTAGTAATCTGTGAGCCACGAGGACTCAGCAATCCCATTACCATGGGTATCAAGACTAGCAAAGCTTAAAGGGAAAGGAAGGGGTAAAGTGGTGAGGCTGCAGCAGCGACTAAGCATATATGGTGGCTAACATACGCAAATAAGACCGAGAAGAGAGCAAGCGGAACGGTTGTCAACTAGTAATGATCAAGAAATGATCCTGAACTCCTACTTACGTCAAACATAACCCAGAAACCGTGTTCACTTCCCGGACTCCACCGAAAAGAGACCATCACGGCTACACACACGGTTGATGCGTTTTAATTCGGATCTGGTGTCAAGTTATCTACAACCGGACATTAACAAATTCCCATCTGCCTATAACCGCAGGCACGGCTTTCGAAAGATTATACCCTGCAGGGGTGTCCCAACTTAGCCCATGATAAGCTCTCGCGATCAACGAAGGATATACCTTCTCCCAGGAAGACCCGATCAGACTCGGAATCCCGGTTTACAAGACATTTCGACAATGGTAAAACAAGACCAGCAAGACCGCCCGCTGTGCCGACAAATCCCGATAGGAGCTGCACATATCTCGTTCTCAGGGCACACCATATGAGCGAAGCGTACATGAACTGACGTAACCCAAGTTGCCAAGGGATGGCCCCGCACGGTGCTCTAGTTTGGACCAACACTTAGACAAGCACTGGCCCGGGGGGCTATAATAAAGATGACCCTCGAGAGAGCGACTCCCAAGGGAAAAGTAGGTGGTGGTGAGGCAAATGGTAAAACCAAAGTTGGGCCTTGCTGGAGGAGTTTTATTCAAAGCGAACTGTCAAGGGGGTCCCATAAATCACCCGACCGCGTAAGGAACGCAAAATCCGGGAACATAACACCGGTATGACGGAAACTAGGGCGGCAAGAGTGGAACAAAACACCAGGCATAAGGCCGAGTCTTCCACCCTTTACCAAGTATATATATGCATTAATAATATAAGAGATATTGTGATATCCCAACCAAAATCCTGTCCACCATGGAGAAATCATCAACTTCACCTGCAACTAGCAACGCTATAAGAGGGGCTGAGCAAAAGCGGTAACATAGCCAAACAACGGTTTGCATAGGAAATGTATCAAAGGTTAGAGGTTCATGGCAATATGGGAGGCTTGATAAACAGGTGATAGGTAGCGCAGCATAGCGATAGAACAAAACAACTAGCATAGCAATGATAGTAGTGAGATCCAGGGTAGCGGTCATCTTGCCTGAAATCCCGCTAGGAAGAAGAACGAGTCCATGAAGAAGACCAATGGATGAAGCCACGAAGACGAACCAAGCATAGACGAACGAATCCTCACGATCGCAACGAAACGGGAACTATCGAGAGAAGCACACAACATGGTAAACACACCACACATGAACATGACATGATGCACAAACAAGTATGATGCAAGGCAAGACTACATGTAGCTACTCATGGCAAGAGATGATGCAAACAAGAGCAACACATCAAGGCAAGTTTAAATGAGGCCGGGAACAACAATATAACAATTCCGGTAAGTCCTCATATGCATATTTCGAAATTGGTCCAGATCTGAATAAACCTTATGCTCAAGTTGTTAAACAGCAAGTTAAGATGCACAAAGATGATCTACACGAGATTCTAGTCAAGTTACATATAAAGTTCATTTAGTTCGGAGCTACGGCCTAGAAGATATGAGCAAAACAAGTTAAACATGGCATTGATGCAAAATGCATACAAACATCAAGCAAACACCTCAAAACATGGATGCAACATGATAATATGAAACTACATGCAATTCTAAGCAAGTTTCATATAGAGCACACTCAAAACGGAGCAACGGTTCAACACACACATATGGAACAAGTTATAGCAACAATCTGTCCAAAACAGCAACTAGGCATCTTACAAGCACCAAAACATTATGCTACAGCATCTCAACATGAAAACAAAAGACACGGACATGATGTACAGGTAATGCATTACAAAACATGAACACTGAACTATCTCCAGAAATCACTAGAACATGCTCAAACACACATGGCAAGATTGCAAATAATATCAGTTTCAGACTTTGCAGAAAATAACATCAGGTTGCAATGTTTAGAGCTATCAAACAACATGTTACAGGAACTTATCATGGCAAACAAAGGCATGACATGAATTTACTAAATGCATAGATCAAAAGTCCTTTAGTGACCATGAGCCAAAAAGGAGCAGAAAATATGATGGCACCCATGTAAACATAGCAAGTTATATTACAGATTCAAACATGACAGAAACAGAATTATGAACGCATGTAGATGAGCTTGTGCAACTCACTACAGAGCAATACATGGCATGGCAAGGCAACCAACTGTAAGAAGGCATGTTTATGAAGCTAAGCATGGCAATAGCAAGTTCATAGGGTACATGGAACACTAGCAAAACACATGGCAACAACTGAACTTAATTTTAACAGGCTGACAGCAACATTATGAAGCAACTTTGGAGCAAGAGAACAACAAGCTACAGCAAGATATAAATGTAACCAGGGGCATGGATGGTTAGAGGATGACATGTAGGACAAAACATATCTAGTGAACATATCCAGATTATGCATAGAATGATTTGTAGCAGCAGGTTTACATAGCATCACGAAATAACAAATTCAGCCTAGCAAAACAGCAACAGCAAGTACACTACTTAACAAGCTCGATTCACTCATCACAACGCATTGCATGACAAGATAAGCATAGCATCATCATGAAGACATGTTTATGAAACAAACCAATGCAAGAACAAGTTCATAGCATGCAAGGATCAACTACAACAACCTTGGCAAAATTGAATAACATGTAAACAATCTGCCAGGAAACATTTTGAAGCAAAAGTAGAGCACGAAAATGACATGCTAGACTACTCCATAATTGCAACCAAGGGCATGAATGGATAGAGAACAACCATATGTTCAAAACACCTTTACTGAAGTATCTCAAAATATGCATGCATCTCTCTGTAGCATCAAGTTTACATGGCATCAAAATAACAGCAGAACAGGGACTAAAATCAGCAACATCACGATGCCTAGTTTGCATGCTTGTGCTAGTCACCACATTGATCACAAAAATACATGGTAAGCACCTCTGTAAAGAAGACATGGCATAGTTCAAAACACATGTAGACATCAACCTCATAGGATGCACACATCAATCATGGCAAAAATGACAAATAAGCATGTTATAACAGTTTCAGCAGATTAACATCATGAAGCACTCTTGCAACGATGATTCAAGCATCAAGATGAGCTCAAATGAACATGATGCAATGGAATGAAATGATGTACTCGTTGAGGCGAACAATTTGACATATTACATGCACGAAATGGAGCTACAGATGCAGAGATACGATGCAATGAACATGGCATGATGATGTCAAAATATTACGGGACTTAGCAGAAAAAAACAACCTCGCGAAGAAACGGGACGAAGGCGTTCCGGGACAAGGGGATCCAGGACGGGGGCGCCGTTTGGTTGTTGTTGGTGGTGGATCTGATCCAGATCCGGACGGAGACGGGTCCGGCGGCGGCGGCTCGCCAGAGTTGGCTGAGGGGAGGTTCCGGTGAGGCCGGGACGAGGCGCTCCGGCGAGGGGGGCGCCGGATTCGGTCGGGGCGCGGAGCGGTCCCGCGGCGGAGGGGGGCGAAGGGAGTCGAGGCGGCGGAGGTCGGACGCGGGGCCTTCGGTGGCCGGCGCGGTCGACGAAGGCGGCGGCGGGCGGTCGCCGGCGGCGGGGCCAGGACGGCGAGGCGGCGGACGGCGGCGGAGTCCGGCGGCTGCGCGGGTCGCGGGCTGCGGCGGCTGGCGGCTCGGGCCCGGGCGGGAGCCGGACAGCGGCGGGATGGGCCCCGCTGGCCCGATCCAGGCCACGCGGGCTGGCGGCGGGGCTGGAGGAGAGAGAGGGCGGCGGCGGAGACGTGGCGCCTCCTAATTGGCTGCAAGCGGCGGCGGACGCGTCCGGCGACGAGATGGACATGTCCGGTGGCGCGGAGGGAAGTTAGGGTAGGGTTTGATCTGCGCGGATTTTCGGGGGAGGCCACATATTTATAGGTAGAGGGAGCTAGGAGTGTCCAAATGAGGCACGGTTTTCGCCCACACGATCGTGATCAAACGACCGAGAGCATGGAGGTGAGTTAGATGGGTTTTGGGCAAGTTTGGAAGGGTGTTGGTCTGCAAAGAGAAAGGGGGGTTTCGGGCTACGCGGTTAACCATTGGAGTATCGAACGAACTCCAAATGGCACGAAACTTGATAGGCGGTCTACCGGTGCTGTACCAAGGTCACTTGGCAAGCCTCGGGTCATTCCGAGAACATTCAACACCCGCACACGAAAACAAGGTCTGAGAGGGGGCGACGGGCACGCGCGAATGGTCCGGACTCCGAACGGACAACGGAGAGAACCGAGAGAACCCGAACGGATGCAAGTTTTGAAAAAACATGCAGATGAAATGCAGATGATGACATGGCAAAATGCAACACGCAAGCAAATGACATGGCAACGACGACGAATAACTGGCAGACACCTGGCGCATCGGATCCGGGGCGTTACAACACTCCTCCACTAACAAGAGATGTCATCCCGAGATCTTAGGACTGAGACGAAAGGGAAAAGGATGAGGTGAAGCAAGAACTGAAGAGAAGAAGCAAAGAATCGAGAGCACTCGAGAAGAAGAGAGGAACGACGAGAATGACGAGAATCGAAAGCTCACGGAATCAGATAGACTATGAAACCACTCCGGTTATAACGAGATAAGAAACAAATAAGAGTGAAAGGATTTAGGCAGCACTCCGGTTGAACAAGGAAAGAATAGAAGATGAGCTTCACCCAAAGAGATGGCACTTGACGAGATGAACAATGCAATGCCTCCGGAAGAATTGAAAGAATTTAATGAAAAGAACTTAGCAGGAAGGGATGAACAGAGTTGTTGAGAAAATCAACAACGAAAGAATAAGCTTGTTGTGGTCTTATAGATAACATCTCAAAATTATGAGGTGATAACCGGCCACAAATGGAAATGATTGAATAGCTGAGAAGAACGAAGAAATGCAAAACTCCACTTTCGTAGAATTACTTGCACATCGAGATGCAAGAATCTTGATGCAAGAAGAAAAGACACTTGAACTCCAGCAACCAGAATCTTGATGAACAATTGAAGAAAAGAATTGAATCATGAAGAACCACCTTGAGGAACTCCGGTGACTAAAGGATGATGAGATAAAATTGAAGGATGAAAGAATAAGATGAGCCTTGCGATGATTTAGATGGAGGTTCCGACGAAATGGCTGAGGGAAATTTGAACTCCAGAAAAGAAAAGACAAAAAGACTTGGAATTAGAATTTATTCCACAAGAACAAACTCTGAAGGAAAAGGATTACTCACTTGGATGAAATAAGAATAAGATTTATTGTATGCTTATCCTTCATCAAATTAAATTGATGACAAGCAATGGACTTTTACATACTACTTATTCTTCTTGAAAAGGATTGAGAAGTGACATATCGCAAACTTGAGAAGGTCTTACTGAACCACCGGAAGGATTGAAAAGAACGAATGAATTAATATGATGATCAAGGAAAAAGAATGTTCAACGAACCACCGTAAGAATTCTGAAATGACTAATGAAAGAGACTGAATCACCGGGAAGAATTAGAGAACAAATATGCCTGAGGGGATTTACATGCAGAAGAACAAAGAGATAACAACTGATTAAAGAACACTTGAACGAAGCACCAGGATAAATAGAGAATGATAACTGGAATGATGGCCTCCGGTGAAAAGAAATGGAAAAACAACTCCTGAGAAACTCCGGATGGTTGAGAAAAGGAATATCTGACAAATGGAATAATTTGAGAGGATAATATGAAGCTAGAACCACGAAACTTCGAGAGAACGGACAAGATTTAGAGGAAAAACTCTTCTGCGATCTTCAAATGACGACGAGAAACACCACCAAAATTATTAAGATACTCCGGGAGAATGAAAAGCGAAGAGGTTGAGCCAACAAAGAAAAGAATTTGAAAGCAATCTTGGAGAAGGCATGTTACTGATGAAATCATACTTACGTCAAACCTCAAAAAGGATTTGAGAATGGCTCCGGGAAATCAGAAGAGTTAGGTAAGATCCTGGGAAAAGACCTGTGGGTTAGGGCCCACTGAAGAGAAAAACACCGTTGGAAAGGGATGTTGAACAGATAGATGATGCACCGGAACAATTGAAATATTTGAATGAGGTGACAACCTTGAATTAATTCGAACACAGATGAATCTCCTGAGATGTCTTGAACACTCCGGAAGGATAAACTGGCGAGAGGTGAACGAGCAAGGATAACACTTGATCCGAGGGAAAGAATATGATCAACACTGAATACTTGAATTGGGTCCACCGGAAAAAGAAAGGGATGAAGAATGACGAACAAGACGAGAATTCACCGGTTGAATTAATTTACGAAAGACTGAAGAGGCTCCACATGACTGAGATAGATGGTCGAGAGAGAGTCAGACTCCGGGAAGAAAAAGGGTGGGAGGGCGGGAAAACAAAATCATCTTGGAAGGAGAAATCGACGAATATCTTGAAGAGAAAACACCGGTTGAAATCATTGAGGAGAGAGAGCAAAAACTTCGCACGAGTAGGATGGATACTCGATTACGGACTCCGGCTTCGAGAAGAAAAAGGGTGGGAGGGTGGGAAAAGAAAACAACTGAGGATTGAACTTGGCAAAGATGAAGATGCTCGAGTCAACTTGACGAGAAATGCACCGGATGAAAAGAGTTGAGAACCAACGATCAGAAAACCAACTGCGTGATCCTAAAGAAAAATTTGAAGGGGAAGAGAAGTAATTCAAAAAACCTACGTCAAGATTCCTCACCAGAGCGACGAAGGGGCAGAGGAGTAAAAAGAATTCCTACTCTCTGATATAACTAGACTCCGAAAATAGTTTTCTTCTAGACTCAACAACGGCCAAACCACACGATCAATCAAGGGGGCTCCTAGGGTCGGTCGAGGCTCTAATACCAACTTGTCACGCCCAATATGCGACCCTATCCAAAAGGAACTCGAAGGTCCCACCAAGGATAGACCCGCATATTGAAACGCTTTTGCAAGGTGGATATCATTACATCAACATTACATAATAGATGGGGATACATACAAGAGGCATACAATGCCACACGAATACAACATCACAATACATAAGATCAACATCCGACTACGGATGAAACACAAACAGAAACTCAAATTACATCCACCCTGCTAGCCCAGGCTGCCGACCTGGAACCTATCCCTTGATCGAAGAAGCAGAAGAAGAACTCAACACAAGCAAGCATCGCTCTCGCGTCATGATCATTGCATAACCTGTACCTGCAACTGTTGTTGTAGTAATCCGTGAGCCACGAGGACTCAGCAATCCCATTACCATGGGTATCAAGACTAGCAAAGCTTAAAGGGAAAGGAAGGGGTAAAGTGGTGAGGTTGCAGCAGCGACTAAGCATATATGGTGGCTAACATACGCAAATAAGAGCGAGAAGAGAGAAAGCGGAACGGTCGTCAACTAGTAATGATCAAGAAGTGATCCTGAACTCCTACTTACGTCAAACATAACCCAGAAACCGTGTTCACTTCCCGGACTCCGCCGAAAAGAGACCATCACGGCTACACACACGGTTGATGCATTTTAATTCGGATCTGGTGTCAAGTTATCTACAACCGGACATTAACAAATTCCCATCTGCCTATAACCGCAGGCACGGCTTTCGAAAGATTATACCCTACAGGGGTGTCCCAACTTAGCCCATGATGAGCTCTCGCGATCAACGAAGGATATACCTTCTCCCAGGAAGACCCGATCAGACTCGGAATCCCGGTTTACAAGACATTTTGACAATGGTAAAACAAGACCAGCAAGACCGCCCGTTGTGCCGACAAATCCCGATAGGAGCTGCACATATCTCGTTCTCAGGGCACACCGGATGAGCAAAGCGTACAGGAACCGACGTAACCCAAGTTGCCAAGGGATGACCCCGCACGGTGCTCTAGTTTGGACCAACACTTAGACAAGCATTGGCCCAGGGGGCTATAATAAAGATGACCCTCGAGAGAGCGACTCCCAAGGGAAAAGTAGGTGGTGGTGAGGCAAATGGTAAAACCAAAGTTGGGCCTTGCTGGAGGAGTTTTATTCAAAGCGAATTGTCAAGGGGGTCCCATAAATCACCCGACCGCGTAAGGAACGCAAAATCCGGGAACATAACACCGGTATGACGGAAACTAGGGCGGCAAGAGTGGAACAAAACACCAGGCATAAGGCCGAGTCTTCCACCCTTTACCAAGTATATAGATGCATTAATAATATAAGAGATATTGTGATATCCCAACCAAAATCCTGTCCACCATGGAGAAATCTTCAACTTCACCTGCAACTAGCAACGCTATAAGAGGGGCTGAGAAAAAGCGGTAACATAGCCAAACAACGGTTTGCATAGGAAAGGTATCAAAGGTTAGAGGTTCATGGCAATATGGGAGGCTTGATAAACAGGTCATAGGTAGCGCAGCATAGCGATAGAACGAAACAACTAGCATAGCAATGATAGTAGTGATTTCCAGGGTAGCGGTCATCTTGCCTGAAATCCCGCTAGGAATAAGAACGAGTCCATGAAGAAGACGAACGGATGAAGCCACGAAGACGAACCAAGCATAGACGAACGAATCCTCATGATCGCAACGAAACGGGAACTATCGAGAGAAGCACACAACATGGTAAACACATCACACATGAACATGACATGATGCACAAACAAGTGGGAATCACGGCCGAGGAGGTTGCTGAAGACACGGGAGAATGCACGCCCAAGAAGGCCCCGACTCCTCTCCCCAACAAGCTTGCGAGCCTTCATGGCCTGGTCCTCCAGGAGGGTCACAATGTTGATGAAGAAGTTGAGGTGGCTGGCGTAGTCGTTCTCGTGCGGATGAGGAGTGCTCTCGTCATAGATGGTGCCCAAGGCGTGGTTAGCTCTGGCTCGGAGATCCTGGAACATCGAGCTGTGCTCGCGTTGCAGCGTTAGGCGACGGTTCGCTTTCTTCACATCTTTCTGCAAGGGATGCGGTGTCCTTGAATTGCTGCTGAAGGGAGGATAACTCAGCGCGGGCAGAGGTCAAGGCAGATTCGGAAGAAGCCAGAGCCTCCTTAGCGACATTCTCGCGTTGTTCTGCAGATTCCAACTTTGCCTTCACGGCGGTGGTCCTATCCTCAAGCTTGGCCTTGAGCAGCTCCAGATCCAGGTGGTGCCCTTCCGCCAAGTCCGTGCGCGCCTTCGCCACCCTCTCTCCACAGCCAGCTATACTCGGGCTTCTCGGGCGATGACGACATCCTCGGTTGCGGTAGCGTGGCGCTCCCTCACCTCCAACCGCTCCGATGCCAGGATATGCTCCACAACCTCCAGCGCCAGGTCATCTTGGTGCCTTAGAAGCTCTGCCTCGAGAGGCGCTTCGCCCGGTGATGCGGCTAGGAGGGCACACCGCCCCTCGATCTCCTTCTCAAGGGCAGCATTTGAAGACAGGAGCTCCCGCTCTCGCTCCTCAGCTGCCTCGCGACGGTGATTGGCAGCTTCAGCCTCCCCCAGGGCACGGGCGCAAGCCTCACGAGGAGTTGCGAGGGAAGCCGCCATGAGCGCATCAGCCTGATCATGCCGAAGCCGCCCAAAGTTGACGGCAACCTTCAACTGGTGCCACTCGTGTGCCAGTTGGCAGTCCTCTGCCTTGAGCCTGGTGTCAACATCGGCTAGCTCCCCACCAAGCCGGATCATCATGCGCATCGCCTCACCGAAGAGCTCGAAGCGGATGGCACTATGTGCACGTGTGAGCGCCAGCATGCTGCCAAGCCCTTCTTCGGCCCCGGGAGCCACCGAAGAAGCGTGGGACGCCTTGCCTGCGTCTGGCCGGGGGCTGGCCAATGCAGCTCCACAACCCAAAGAAAGAGACTGCCCAAGAGGCACCCAACTACCAGCAGTGATCAGAGGGAGAGTAGTTGATGCTTCCCTCGCCCCCAGGCCAGGTCGCGGGAGAAGGAGGCAGGAGACTCAAGTCCGAGGCCCCCCTACGGCGCCCCAGCGGCTGGGGTCGGCCCCGCACCTTGGGCGGAGCCCGGGCATGGGGGGTTGTGCACCGTGATCGAGCCAGGATCCTTGGAAGGGCGTCTCTCCTGAGGCTTCACCGTCGCGGGGACCCTGCGAGGCCCTAGTAAGAAAAGAGCATGGCGCACGGGGAATCACAAAATAAGGTACTTACTCGTCCACAGCCATGTATTTCCTCAGCTTCAGCGGTTGGCGGATGCCACCGCTATAGCTCGGAGATCCTTTCCTCTTGAGGAGCGCTTCAAGATTCAGGTGAAGCCGGCCGGGCCTCGAGTAACTATCCGCAGGAGTAGGAGCGCTCGGCGGGGCACCTTGGGTGGTGGCCTCCGGAGCAGAAGCACTCGGTAGGGTTCCATGGGCGGCAGCCTCTGAGGCACCAGGGGGCACCGCACCATCAGGAACCACCTCGGGACAATCATCCTGAGCCTCAGGAGCCCCTGCCTCTGGAGCATCGGGTTGTGCTAACTCCACAGTGGCCCCTTTCTGGGTCCCAGGAGTCTCGGCCTCCGGAGCCCCCGGTGGCACATGATCTTTGGAGGTCCCCTCGGCGGCAGCTAGCGGCATGCACCTCCCTGCTTCCACACTTGAGGCGCACGCTGCAGGATCAAGCAGCAGGGGAGCCACGAGGATGGGATTCTCGCGAGGCCCCTCAAGGCCCGCCGGGTGTAACCCCCACTCGTCGAATAGGGGCATCTGCCCCACGAAGGCCACCTTGTTCGAGAATTGGTAGAGGATGCAGCCATTCCCTGGAAGATCAGCGGGTTTGGAGTTGCCTGTCAGAAGCTCGAGTACCCTGCTCAGGGTCTTGGAGGGCAGCGACGGCTTCTGGAGCCTCATGGAGTCCTTGGCGCCGGCAAAATCCCACATCGTGCGAGAATGGCGCTGGAGCGGGGCGACGCGCCGCCAGACGAATTCCTTCACCACCATCGGCGTCGTCACCTCTAGCTCCTGCAGCCTGGCCAGCATCTTCCAAACGCGGGCAAGCCAGCGGTCGGTGAGCTTCACGTGCCCCCAGCCAGAGCTGGGCACAACTGGCGCTCGAGGGGTCAGAAGTAGGGGGTTGCGCGTACCAGCATCAACAAACAACCATTGCTTACGGAACCCCTTTGCGGCAGGCAATAGCTCGAAATCCCTGAGCTGGCAGTCGCCGCTACAGCTTCAAAGGTCACACACCCAGAGCATTAGCGGGCATCGACCAGTCGGAGCAAGAAGAAATGGCGGAATAGGGCCATGGAAGGAGCAATGCCGACCATGGCCTCGCAAAGGAAGGCGAAGATGGCAAGGAGGATGATGGAGAGGGGGTAGAGGTGTAGCAGGTGGATCTGGTAGTGCGAAATTATGGCATTGAAGAAAAGGGAGAAGGGCGGAATCAGGCCTGTGAAGAGAGCATGAAGATAGATGGGGATCTCGGTAGCACTCATGTCATCCACAAGCCAAGACGCGAGCCGGACGGCCGTTGATTTCCACTCGTTGGAATCAGCTGCGGGAGCAGGGCAGACCTTGTCCAGCCCTTCCTGATTGATCACCGTTGACTGCTCGAGGGCCAGCTCCAAGGCCTGCGGGGGATCGGCCGGCGCGCACGACTTCCCCTTCTTCTTCCTCTCCTCCGGAGCCATGGTGGAAGCCGGGAAGGGGGAATGCCGCCGGCACCAGATCTGCGCAATGGGTCACAAGCTTGGAAGAGAAGGAGCAAAGGCCAAGCGCGATGATCTACAAGGGCGAGCTGCTCTGGCAACGGACGGCTGCCAGGCTTGGCGGATTTCAAGGTAGCATGGGGAAGTGGAGACGCCCACGTCCCATCAATCTCCACACGTTGTTTAAGGCCGCAGGCAGTTAGGGCCAGCAGCGCTCCGAACTTGCCCTTTGGCTTCACCCAGAAGCCAAGTCCGAGCGCGCCTTGGGCCCGGGGGCTACTGTCGAATTTCTAGATATGGGGGTACCCAGTCTTGCCTGCCTACGGCCCACTGCATGGCTCCATCGATGGCCTGGTATGGCCCAGCTTCAGCATCAACAACTCAAGACCCTCGCGAGGCAGACGAAGCCAAGACCCCCAAAGGGATCCGCCTCCTCAGGGTGGTTCCCGATGGGCGGAGAGTTCTATGCAAGGTGCACATCGCGAGGCTCAGCTGATGTGAGCCGTGACAACCAAGGCCAGGCAGGCGCCAGGCGGGCACCAGTGGGCATAGGGTACCGGTTTCCTCTTTGGTGCAAAGGAGGCAAGCATCAAGCACAGAGTCCCAAGGAATCAGTCAAAGGTTTACATTCTGGTGCGACAAGACCAAGACCACCAGGATGGCAGGACGGAGGTCATCGCCGAGCCCACCGCAGTGTCACGAACAGAGGCTTTTCTTAGGCGAAGACCACTTTAGTCATGATAGGATGTACTTCATGTGCCACTTCAAATCTGGCCATTGTGGGATCCCTTCCCTCCACATTTGGGAAGAGACTGAGGCCACTATAAATAGGACTTAGCCACCACCAAAGAAGGGGCCGAATCGACAAGGAAAGAGTAGCTCCACCAGCTCTGTAGATCTCAAGAACACCTCACCTCCTGAGGCCAGTTCATCCACTATACTAGTTCATCCTCAGACCCTCGAGGCAATCCACCAAAACGCTGGAGTAGGGTATTACACCGCAAGGTGGCCCGAACCAGGATAAACTGCTGCGTCTCTCTTTCGCTTTGAGCTCGACGCGCTAGGCTTAGAGGTTCATGAGTAGGCAAGGTGTGTAAGTTGAGATCTCCGCACGCACCCTAGAGTTCGAACCTATCAAGGGTTAGCGGAACCCAAAATCCGACAAGATCTATCTAGGTGATGCATAGCAATGAGAGGGGAGAGTGTGTCCACGTACCCTCGTAGACGGAAAGCGGAAGCGTTTCAATAACGCGGTTGATTTAGTCGAACTTCTTCGCGATCCAACCGAACAAGTACTAAATGCACGGCACCTCCGCGTTCAGCACACATTCAACTTGATGACGTCCCTCGTGCTCTTGATCCAGTTGAGGACGAGGGTGAGTTCCGTTAGCACGACGGCGTGGTGATGGTGATGATGATGCTACCGGCGTAGGGCTTTGCCTAAGCACTACGATGGTATGATCGATGTGTGTAATTGTGGAGGGGGGCACCGCACACGGGTAAGAGAAACTTGTTTTTTCTAGGGTGACCCCTTGCCTCGTATATAAAGGAGCAAGGGGGAGGCCGGCCGTCCCCTAGGGCGCGCCCCAAGAGGGGAGTCCAGCAAGGGGGAGAGGGGGGGAAGAAGGAGAGGGAGAGGGAGTAGGAAAGGGGGGCGCCACCCCCCTTCCCTAGTCCATTTCGGACCCAAGGGGGGAGGGAGCGCGCGGCCTGCCCTGGCCACCCCTCTCTCTCTCCACCAAGGCCCAATGTGGCCCATTAGTTCCCCGGGGGGTTCCAGTAACCCCTCCGGCATTGGTTTTACCCGAAACTTTCCGAAACACTTTTGGTGTCCGAATATAGCCGTCCAATATATCAATATTTATGTCTCGACCATTTCGAGACTCCTCATCACATCCGTGATCTCATCCGGGACTCTGAACAAACTTCGGTCATCAAAAAAACATAACTCATAATACATATCGTCATTGAACGTTAAGCGTGCGGACCCTACGGGTTTGAGAACTATGTAGACATGACCGAGACACATCTCCTGTCAATAACCAATAGCAGAACCTGGATGCTCATATTGACTCCTACATATTCTACGAAGATCTTTATCGGTCAAACCGCATAACAACATATGTTGTTCCCTTTGTCATCGGTATGTTACATGCCCGAGATTCGATCATCGGTATCATCATACCTAGTTCAATCTCGTTACCGGCAAGTCTCTTTACTCGTTCCGTAATACTTCATCCAGTAACTAACTCATTAGTCACATTGCTTGCAAGGCTTATAGTGATGAGCACTACCGAGAGGGCCCAGAGATACCTCTCCGAAACACGGAGTGACAAATCCTAATCTCGATCTATGCCAACCCAACAAACACCTTCGGAGATACTTGTAGAGCACCTTTATAATCACCTATTTATGTTGTGACGTTTGGTAGCATACAAAGTGTTCCTCCGGTATTCGGGAGTTGCATAATCTCATAGTCCAAGGAACATGTATAAGTCATGAAGAAAGAAGTAGCAATGAAACTGTAACGATCATAATGCTAAGCTAACGGATGGGTCATGTCCATCACATCATTCTCCTAATGATGTGATCCCGTTCATCAAATGACAACACATGTCTATGGTTAGGAAACATAACCATCTTTGATTAACGAGCTAGTCAAGTAGAGGCATACTAGGGACACTTTGTTTTGTCTATGTATTCACACATGTACTAAGTTTCCGGTTAATACAATTCTAGCATGAATAACAGACATTTATCATGAAATAAGGAAATAAATTATAACTTTATTATTGCCACTAGGGCATATTTCCTTCAGTCTCCCACTTGCACTAGAGTCAATAATCTAGATTACAAAATAATGATTCTAACACCCATGGAGTTTTGGTGCTGATCATGTTTTGCTCGTGGAAGAGGCTTAGTCAACGGGTCTGCAACATTCAGATCCGTATGTATCTTGCAAATCTCTATGTCCGCCTCCGACACTTGATGACGGATGGAGTTGAAGTGTCTCTTGATGTGCTTGGTTCTCTTGTGAAATCTGGATTCCTTTGCCAAGGAAATTGCACCAGTATAGTCACAAAAGATTTTCATTGGACCTGATGCACTAGGTATGACACCTAGATCGGATATGAACTCCTTCATCCAGACTCCTTCATTTGCTGCTTCCGAAGCAGCAATGTACTCCGCTTCACACGTAGATCCCGCCATGACGCTCTGCTTGGAACTGCACCAACTGACAGCTCCTCCATTCAATAAAAATACGTATCCGGATTGCGACTTAGAGTCATCCGGATCAGTGTCAAAGCTTGCATCGACGTAACCGTTTACGACGAGCTCTTTGTCACCTCCATAAACGAGAAACATATCCTTAGTCCTTTTCAAGTATTTCAGGATGTTCTTGACCGCTGTCCAGTGCTCCACTCCGGGGTTACTTTGGTACCTCCATGCTATGCTTATAGCAAGGCACACATCAGGTTTGGTATACAACATTGCATACATGATAGAACCTATGGTTGAAGCATAGGGAATGACTTTCATTTTCTCTCTATCTTCTGCAGTTGTCGGCATTGAGTTTGCTTCACACCTTGTAACATAGGCAAGAACTCTTTCTTTGACTAATCCATTTTGAAATTCTTAAAAAATTTATCAAGGTATGTGCTTTGTGAAAGTCCAATTAAGCATCTTGATCTATCTTTATAGATCTTGATGCCCAATATGTAAGAAGCTTCTCCAAGGTCTTTCATTGAAAAACTCTTATTCGGGTATCCCTTTATGCTATCCAGAAATTCTATATCATTTCCAATCAATAATATGGCATCCACATATAATATTAGAAATGCTACAGAGCTCCCACTCACTTTCTTGTAAATCCAGGCTTCTCCAAAAGTCTGTATAAAACCATATGCTTTGATCACACTATCAAAGATTTTATTCCAACTCCGAGAGGCTTGCACCAGTCCATAAATGGATCACTGGAGCTTGCACACTTTGTTAGCACCCTTTGGATTAATAAAACCTTCAGGTTGCATCATATACAATTCTTCTTCCAGAAATCCATTCAAGAATGCAGTTTTGACATCCATCTGCCAAATTTCATAATCATAAAATGCGGCAATTGCTAACATGATTTGGACAAACTTAAGCATCGCTACGTGTAACGCCCCGGATGTAGCTTTCCATAATTGTTACTCCAACTCTTGTCATTTCCGTCTATGTGCTATGTTATTTCCTTTGTGGTTGGGTTTTATCTTTTGTTTTGCATTTTCTTCATGCCATGCATCTCATCTCATAGCATCATGCACATTGCATCTGCATGTTTTCATAAAGCTTGCATCCGTTCGTAGTTGCCGCGTTCCCCCCTTGCCTTTGTTATCCCTTTCGAGACCAACTGTTCATTTGTTGTCCGACCGTTTGAGCCTTTCTGCATAATGCACAAACCCCTCGCGCCCGTCCAAAACCTCTTCTGAACCCGACCCGCACGGTCATGACCGATGAGTCCGAATCATCCCCCAACATCTATAAAACATCTTCGTTTTCTCATTTGAACTCCCTAGACTATTTATTCTCGATTGTCTGATTACCATTGAAGGGTCCAACCTTAGTCTGTTTTCGCTATTTATAGACCACTTCATACCAAATCAGTCCAACCCTAACCTAACTCTATTCCCCCTTGCGCCGCCACCCACACTCCCCTGTTCCTCGGGATCCATCCCCGACCAGCCTCCACCTCCCTTGGGATCCCTCCCGATCAACCAATCTGCCCGACCAGCCGCAACCTTCCCCTTCCCCCATCCAGACAGCCAGTCCCCTCCTTCCTAATTCTCAGCGCCGCCCAATCGCCGCAGCCTCCTTCTCCTCCTGCCGAGCCACCACGTCCGCAGCCTCGCGCGCCCGAGCCCCGAGCTCCTCGTGCCCTGCAAGTAGCAGCAGTTCCCGCATCTCCGGCGAGCAGGAGCCACCTCTAGCAGGTTGTCCCACTCCCCTGCATGCTCCGTTGCTTCTCTTGGGTTCCTCCCATTTTCTTCTCTTGATCTCTCAAATCTCTCTTTCTGTCCTTCTCTATATAGGAGCGCCATGGCGCCACCGTTCGGACCTCCATCAATCGCTGCCGTCTCGTCCAGCCACCTCCCTCGTCGACTCTGGACGCGCCCACGGATCCGTCCGTCTGCTGCCATCTCCGCGCCGTCCCCATTCCCGACGTCGTTCACGTCCAAGCCAATCCCCGCCGGAGGCAACCACGGCAAGGACCGGCCTCATCCCGCTCCTCTCCTCCCCTGTCACTCCCGTCCTTCCCGTGCTTCCCTCTCTCTCACATCTCTCTCTCTCACGCATACAGGGATCCACCATGATCGCTGCCGTTCATCACCCCGCTACCGGATCCAGCTAGCTCCAGCCCGTGCCCGCCGGATCCGTGCCCCGTCAAGTCCGCCCCTGCGCCATGGGCGCCTCTCCTGATTCGGCCTCCAAGTCCAGCGCCGGCGCCCTGCTCGACTCCTCTGTTTTGCCCCTGTATGAGACGAACGAGCACCCCGCCCGCGTTGACCGCTCCAGCGACTGCGCGCTAGCCTCCAGATCCAGCCCAACACCAGATCTGGCCCAAGGCCTCTTTGGTGAGCACCCGCATGCTATCTTGCGCCCCCTGCGCACTATTGTTTCTCGCGCGGCCCCTGTGGTTCAGTTTCGGCCTGTTTCGGTTTTTTTCAGTCCTGCGAATTTGCTAATTATCCAGGGAATAACAGTTTTGTAGAAAAACCTCTAGCGTTCATGCATATAATAACTAATAAACGATGCATCAGATTAAAATGGTTTAAACATGTAAAATGCTTAGTTTTTTTTATCTAGTTTCATAATCTGCTACTTTCAACCACGTTTGAAATGTTTAAAATGCTGTTTGATTAAATTTTCTCAAATGCCATGTTAAAATGATTTACTTCATAACTAAATAACTGTAGCTCGGAATTAAATGTTCTTTATATGTAAATGGGGTAGAAAAATGCATAGATTAACATGGTGCACTTTATTTTCTTGTTTAACAACAATAAAATATGGTTTAGGGCAGAACAGTACCAATTCCAAAATATGCATATGAGGATTAACCGGAATTGTTGTTTGGTGTTTCGGCCTCATTTAAACTTGCCTAGATAGGTAGTTTCATTATGCTTCACCCCTTGCCATGTTTAACAACATTTAATATTGATGAGTAGCATAAACGAGAGCGAACTAAATGATTGAATGTGGTGTTTCGTCAATGTGTAACTCGTTGCATATTGAGATCCACTTACATTGTAGTGTTGTTTGTTGCACTTTGCCATGCCATGCCTCATTAAACCGAACATGCATCATACTTGATTGTGCATCATCCCATGATTATGCTTGTGCGTTTACCATGTTGTTTGCTTCTTTCCGGGTTGCTTCTCTCGTTAGCTTCCGTTTTGTTCCGGATTTGTGAGGATTCGTTCGACCACGTCCGCTTGTCTTCTTCATGGACTCGTTCTTCTTCCTAGCGGGATTTCAGGCAAGATGACCGTCACCTTGGATCTCACTACTATCATTGCTATGCTAGTTGCTTCGTTCTATCGCTTTGTCGCGCTACCTATCTCTTGTTCCTCAAGCCTCACAAATTGCCATGTTAGCCTCTAACCTTTTCACCCTTCCTAGCAAACCGTTGCTTGGCTATGTTACCCCGTTGCTCAACCCCTCTTATAGCGTTGTTAGTTGCAGGTGAAGTTGAAGATTGCCCCATGGTGGACAGGATTATGTTGGGATATCACAATATCTCTTATTTAGTTAATGCATCTATATACTTGGTAAAGGGTGGAAGACTCGGCTTTATGCCTGGTGTTTTGTTCCACTCTTGCCGCCCTAGTTTTCCGTCATACCAGTGTTATGTTTCTTGATTTTGCGTTCCTTACACAGTTGGGTGATTTATGGGACCCCCTTGACAGTTTGCTTTGAATAAAACTCCTCCAGCAAGGCTTAACCTTTGTTTTACCATTTGCCTCACCACCACCTACTTTTCCCTTGGGAGTCGCTCTCTCGAGGGTCATCATTATTTTAGCCCCCCCGGGCGAGTGCTTCTCTAAATGCTGGTCCGAGCCGAGCTGCCTGCGGGGCCACCTCGGGGAAAGTTGAGGTCTGGTTTTACTCGTAGCTAGTCTCATCCGGTGTTGCCCTGAGAACGAGATATGTGCAGCTAATATCGGGATCGTCGGCACATCGGGCGGCTTTGCTGGTCTTGTTTTACCATTGTCGAAATGTCTTGTAAACCGGGATTCCGAGACTGATCGGGTCTTCCTTGGAGAAGGAATATCCTTCGTTGACCATGAGAGCTTGTGATGGGCTAAGTTGGGACACCCCTAGAGGGTATAAACTTTCGAGAGCCGTGCCCGCGGTTATGTGGCAGATGGGAATTTGTTAATGTCCGGTTGTAGATAACTTCACACTTGACTTAATTAAAACGCATCAACCGCGTGTGTAGCCATGATGGTCTCTTTTCGGTGGAGTCCGGGAAGTGAACACGGTTTTGGGTTATGTTTGACGTAAGTAGGAGCTCAGGATCACTTCTTGATCATTGCTAGCTTCACGACCGTTCCTTTTGTTTCTCTTCTCGCTCTTATTTGCGTATGTTAGCCACCATATATGCTTAGTCACTGCTGCAACCTCACCACTTTACCCCTTACTTACCCATTAAGCTTTGCTAGTCTTGATACCCATGGTAATGGGATTGCTGAGTCCTTGTGGCTCACAAATTACTACAACAACAGTTGCAGGTACAGGTTATGCGATGGTCATGACGCGAGAGCGATGTTTGCTTGTTTTGGAGTTCTTCTTCTGCTTCTGCTTCGATCAGGGGTTAGGTTCCTGGTCGGTAGCCTGGGCTAGCAGGGTGGATGTCGTTTGAGTTTCTGTTTATGTTTCATCCGTAGTCGGATGTTGATCTGATGTATGATGTAGTATTGTATTCATGTGACTTCGTATGTCTGGGATGTATCCCCACTATGATGTAATGTTGATGTAATGATATCCACCTTGTGAAAGCGTCTCCAAGATGCGCTTCTATCCTTGGTGGGACCTTTGAGTTCCTTTAGATAGGGTCGCATCTTGGGCGTGACAAGTTGGTATCAGAGCCTCGACCGACCATAGGAGCCCCTTGTTTGTTGGCCGTTGTTGAGTCTAGAAGAAATCTATTTTGAGTCTTAGGATTATATATATCGGAGAGTAGGATTCTTTTTACTCCTCAGCCCCCTTCGTCGCTCTGGTGAGGACTCTCGACGTAGATGTTTTGTCTTTCCTCTCATCAATTTTTCACAATTTTTTTAGGATCACGCGGGTATCTTGGGATCGTTCTGATAGTCTTGTAACGAGAACATTGTTCTTGGTGCCTCCTGACATTTAGGGGTTGTGGCAGTGTCCCGGGGAGTTGAGCTCCGAGGTGTTGTCATCACAATTTTATCATTGCAGTTCTGGAATACCTGAGTTTTGCCGACATCGAAAATCTCTTTTATGAAGTTGTTGGTGAGATAACCTCGACACCACCCAGTACTGGGGAGTTCAGGAGTATTGCCATAACTCGTATAACGGATGCTTTTCGAAGGTTGAGGTACACGATTTCCAGAGTTTTCTTGGTTATGTGTTGACGGATGGATACAGCTGGATGTAGGGATTGTTAGTTTGGTTGAGATATATTGCTTCCCCTGTATCCCCAACACCAGATTGCATAACCAAAAAGTTTCGGGAGTTTATAGGTGGGAATTCAAGTAGCTCCTAGAATATCTTTTCGACAGATGCATGATATGGGATTGGGTAAATCACTATGATATGTATTTGTTCCGACTTATTCTGCAAGCCAAATCCTTTATTTTGTTTTATTTGTGGTATTCGAGTTGCTTCGAAGTCAAATGTTGAATCCATACCTTTCCTAAACGGTGTTCTCATATTGCTATGTGAATACTAATCCTTCTTGATCATGAAGGTCGTCATGTTAATTCTTTTCTAACCGGCGTGATTCTCTCCAGGCTAATACTATCATTTTCCCCATTCGCAATATCAATTCTAAGTTTTCCCAACGATGTTTGTTTCATCTGTCCTCAAGTTGCCTTTGTTTTCCCGCCCTCCCACCCATTTTCTTCAAGGACTTGGATATTTTAATCAAGTATCCTTTTATTGATGGGAAGTCTCTCCATTCTTTTCCGTCAATGCTCTTATCCGGTGATTCTCAGTAAGATACTAACGGAGCTTCAAGTTTATTATTCTTTATTCTCTTTTCTTCTTTGGTGGATCCAATTCAAGCTTTGTCAAGCATATCCTTTCCCCATTTCAAATGTTTTCCCATGCCGGTGCACCTCTTAATTGCTCACCTCTCTCTCTATTCGTATCCGGAGTGCTAAAGATATCTCAAAAGAATCATGTTTCCATTCTTAATCCGTTCGAGTTACTTCAAGGGTTTTCTCTCATTCAAGCTATTTAATTCTACCGGTGCAATCTCTGTTTCAAGCAATCCTTCAACGATGTTTCTTTTTAGTGGGCCCTAACCCACAGGACTTTTCCCAGGATCTTACCTGACTCTTCTATTTATCAGGAGCGATTCTCAAATTCTTTCAAAGTTTGACATAAGAATGATTTCTCATCAGTCAAATGTTTCCTCCAAGTTCGCTTTCATATTCTTTTCATCGTCGGTTCAACCTTTCTATTCTTCATTCCAGAGTGCCTCAACAATTCATGGTGGTGTTTCTCGTCGTCATTCTCAACATAGAAGACCGAGGAAGAGATTTCTCCTAAAATCTTGTTTCATTCTCTTGAAGATTCATGGTTCTAGCTTCATGCCATCCTCTCATAATTGTTTTCGACTATGTGAATTCCTTTCACCCATCAGAAGAATTTTAGGAGTCTTTCAGTTTGATTATCCGGAGGCCATCGTCCCAGAATGATTATTCATCCTCAACATTCTTATGGTGGTTCTTTCAACATCCCTCTTCCGTTGTTATCATATCAAATATTCGTTGTTTCCAAATCCCACCGGTGGTTCCATCAATACCTTCTCAAGTTTGCGCTATATCCCTTTTAATCCTTTCCACGGGAATAAGTAGTGTGCCAAATCCATTGCTTGTCATCAATTGAATTTGATGAAGGATAAGCATACAATAAATCTTATTCTTATTTCCTCGAGGTGATTCAATTCTTTTACTTCCGGAGTTCCAAGTTTTCTTGGTTATATTGTCGCAAAGCTCCATCTAAATCATTGCAAGGCTTCACCTTGTTCTTTCAACTTCTCTTCCTTTCTATCATTCTTTTATTACCGGAGTTCTTCATGGAGGTTCTACATGGTGCTTCATCAAGGATTTAATTCATTCTCGAATTGTTCTTCAAGATTCTTGTTGGAGGAGTTCAAGCATTCTTCATCTTACATTTCGAAGTGCAATTCCTTCTATATTATCTTTTGAGGTGGTGTTATGTCATTCTTGATAATTTCCCTTCAAGTTTTCTGATTCACAAGTTGTCAAGAATGAGATATTTTAAAAACCATCATTTTTCTCTTCGATCATGAGATCTTTTCAGCCCAGCAATTTCTTTGGTGGAGTATCTTGGGTTATATTTCACCTAAAGCCTTCCATTGGGAATGTTGCTATTTGTGGTGCTTATCAATGATCCAAGCTTTATCCATACCCTTCTCGGTGAAATAGGTTTTTCATCTCTTCATTGATCTCAAGCAAGCAATTGTTTTCCGTTAGTGGCCGGTTGTCACCTCATAATTTTGAGATGTTTCCCATAAGCCCACAACAAGCTTATTCGTTTCATTGTTGGTTTTCCAACAACCCCGTTGTAACCTTCTTGGAAGGGTGCTTTCCAAGCTCATTTGTGGCAGAACTTGGCATTTTCTTCTTCATTCTGTTATTCCAATGATCTATCTTCTATTCTTTCTTCCGGAGGCATTGTGATGTTGCTCTTTTCACTCATCATCTCGAATTGTGAGGATCGTGTTCTTTTTGTGCTTATCCATTTAACTGGAGTGTTGTGTCTTCTCTTCAAGTTCTTTTCATCTTATCAAGTTTTCCTTCTTCTATCAGTCGGAGTGCTGCCCAAATTATATCAATCTTATTCCTTCTCTATCTAGTTTTAACCGGAGGGGTTTCAATATCTATCTT
Source organism: Triticum aestivum (assembly GCF_018294505.1). Classification (NCBI taxonomy): domain Eukaryota; kingdom Viridiplantae; phylum Streptophyta; class Magnoliopsida; order Poales; family Poaceae; genus Triticum; species Triticum aestivum. The sequence continues at coordinate 407,950,866 of NC_057804.1, read as the reverse complement.
ATCACTAAACCTCTTGGTACTCGTCGTATCCCTTGTTCCTCTTTCTAACGGAGTGTTTTCAACTTTGTTCATCTTCGTTGTTTTCTTTCTTTCATTTGGCTCAACATCTCAAGGTTCATGGTTTCACTCGTTTGTCGAAGAAGCAACTTAGTTTTACCTCTTATCTTCCTCTTCCTTTTCCCTCCGGTGCCATATTAGATCTCGGGATGAGATCCTCTCGTAGTGGTGCAGTGTTGTAATGCCCCGGATGTAGCTTTCCATAATTGTTACTCTAACTCTTGTAATTTCCGGCTATGTGCTATGTTATTTCCTTCATGGTTGGGTTTTGTCTTTTGTTTTGCATTTTGTTCATGTCATGCATCTCATCTCATAGCATCATGCACATTGCATCTGCATGTTTTCATAAAGCTTTCATCCGTTTGTAGTTGCTGCGTTCCCCCCTTGCCTTTGTTATCCCTTTCGAGACCAACCGTTCATTTGTTGTCCGACTGTTTGAGCCTCTCTGCACAGCGCACAGACCCCTCGCGCGCGTCCGAAACCTCTTCCGAACCTGACCCGCACGGTCATGACCGATGAGTCCGAATCATCCCCCAACATCTATAAAACATCTTCGTTTTCTCATTTGAACTCCCTAGACTATTTATTCTCGATCATCTGATTACGATCGAAGGGTCCAACCTTAGTCTGTTTTCGCTATTTATAGACCACTTCATACCAAATCAGTCCAACCCTAACCTAACTCTATTCCCCCTTGCGCCGCCACCCACACTCCCCTGTTCCTCGGGATCCATCCCCGACCAGCCTCCACCTCCCTTGGGATCCCTCCCGATCCACCACTACAAGAAATATGTCAACTTATGACCTTCTGTCAGTGACCCTGGAAGAATTGGTCATAGATTTATGACCATTTGAGACCAATTGGTCAAAAGCTGTTCGAGGGGCTCCAAACCCTAAACCATTGCGACCATTTTGGTCAGAAAGGTCATAATTTCCTTACATGAAATGGTCATAAAGCTAACAGCGCTAGTCCGCTGTTTCTAGTTGTTAACGACCAATATAGATGGTCATAGCCTTGTAAATTGTGGTGGGTTGCTATGACTAGGCGCCACCTCATCAGTTTTGCCTATGTGTCATGTCCATGTGGCAGTTTTTGCCCTAGGTTGTGAAGCAACATATATTTCTGTCATTCCCAAAATTCCCAAAAAAATCTCATAAATTCTTTGGGTCATATCTTCGTCAAATATGTAAAAACCTTCCTTGCCTAGTTCAAAAATAATTCAAAAATATTCATTTTCCTATTCTGTTCAGAGTAACAGTTTGTGAAGGAAGTACCACTTTGGCATGTCCAAATAGTATCCATTTTCTACAGTGCTTTCCTATGCCCAAATAACCATCCTCCACCAAATGCCAGCTCAATCCATTCATTATTTTGAGCCGAGCTTCAACATTCGTATTTATGTCCAGTGTGGTGGTTTGCAAAGCAAGTACCACCTAGGCTCCTCCTTTTGAGCTGAAAATTTGTGAAAACGGTCTTCTTAGTAACTGATCATCCTCAGCCAAAACTCACGCCCATTAGCCATGTACATTTCCCGTACCGCTAATCAAACACTTGGCTGCTAATTCATGTTTGAGCATCGATTGGTCTCCTCGTGAGAATCTTATGTTGTAATTTTCTTCCTAGCACCAACCTGGGGAGTGCCCAACCCACTAGACATGCCTAGGCCGCCCAGAACACATGGCAACGCCACGGTCACGCGGTGACCACGCGGCGGGCATGCGAGTTTACGCGCTCTAGAGTTGGGGCCCTCGGCCACCGCCCAAACCTCGACGTATCGCCACCAAACCATGTATTTATGATTAAATAGGTCCTTATGTAACTAGAAATGATTTTTGGAAAAAATAAATAGCAAACTATGAGGCAGCTGCAGTTCAAATTTGACCCGCTTCCAGCTGAATCGGCAGAAATTTGTCTTTTTCACGAGAGGTGGATCAAAATTTTTTACACCAGACCATTTTGTCAATTGTGCATTAAATATGGCCTAGTATTTTATAAAAATGATTTGGTCCAATTTTGCAACAATTATTTGGTAGTTCCTTCACAAAAAAACCTCCTTTCGGGCACTCGAAAAATGGAAAATGGTTTTTTTCGTCCAACGAAAATGAAAACTTCCTTAGGCAACATTGTTTGCCATTCCAATATGCACCCTTGTGCACAATATGAGATCATTTGAACAAACTATGCCATGAATGTGGCCATAAGATTGATCATTTGGCTTGAAAGCCATGAATCTTCACACTTGATAGCTCATTTCTGAGAACACTTTTTTAAAATAATTACCGTATTACAAGTTTATTATTTTTCCTGGAAACTTGTTCACATATAATGACACAATGCGAAGGTTTTCCAATTTTTTGATTTTTTTAAATTTTTTATGCCCGTTTCAAAATGCGGTCAAAACGGCGGGCTTGACCGTTCCTAGCTAGTGGTTGAATATTGGAATTTTTTTGGTGTTTCTCTGATTAAATAGATACTTATGTACCTAGAAATGATTTTTGGAAAAAATAAATAGCAAACTATGAGGCAGCTGCAGTTCAAATTTGACCCGCTTCCAACTGAATCGGCGGGAATTTGTCTTTTTCACGAGAGGTGGATCAAAATTTTTACACCCAACCATTTTGTCAATTGTGCATTAAATATGGCCTAGTATTTTATAAAAATGATTTGGTCCAATTTTGCAACAATTATTTGGTAGTTCCTTCACAAAAAAACCTCATTTCGGGCACTCGAAAAATGGAAAATGGTTTTTTCGTCCAACGAAAATGAAAACTTCCTTAGGCAACATTGTTTGCCATTCCAATATGCACCCTTGTGCACAATATGAGATCATTTGAACAAACTATGCCATGAATGTGGCCATAAGATTGATCATTTGGCTTGAAAGCCATGAATGTTCACACTTGATAGCTCATTTCTGAGAACACTTTTCTAAAATAATTTCCGTATTACAAGTTTATTATTTTTCCTGGAAACTTGTTCACATATAATGACACAATGCGAAGGTTTTCCAATTTTTTGATTTTTTTTTAAAAAATTATGCCCCTTTCAAAATGCGGTCAAAACGACGGGCTTGACCGTTCCTAGCTAGTGGTTGAATATTGGAATTTTTTGGTGTTTCTCTGATTAAATAGATACTTATGTACCTAGAAATGATTTTTGGGAAAAATAAATAGCAAACTATAAGGCAGCTGCAGTTCAAATTTGACCCGCTTCCAGCTGAATCGGCGGGAATTTGTCTTTTTCACCAGAGGTGGATCAAAATTTTTGACACCCAACCATTTTGTCAATTGTGCATTAAATATGGCCTAGTATTTTATAAAAATGATTTGGTCCCATTTTGCAACAATTATTTGGTAGTTCCTTCACAAAAAAACCTCATTTCAGGCACTCGAAAAATGGAAAATGGTTTTTTCGTCCAGCGAAAATGAAAACTTCCTTAGGCAACATTGTTTGCCATTCCAATATGCACCCTTGTGCACAATATGAGATCATTTGAACAAACTATGCCATGAATGTGACCAATTTTTTGATTTTTTTTGAATTTTTTATGCCCGTTTCAAAATATGGTCAAAACGGCGGGCTTGACCGTTCCTAGCTAGTGGTTGAATATTGGAAAACTTTTGGTGTTTCTCTGATTAAATAGATACTTTTGTACCTAAAATGATTTGTGTGAAAAATAAATAGCAAACTATGAGGTAGCCGCAGTTCAAATTTGACCCGCTTCCAACTAAATCGGCGGAAATTTGTCTTTTTCACTAGAGGTTGCTCGGATCTTTTGACACCCAATCATTTGGTCAATTATGCATTAAATATGGCATAGTATTTTAGAAAAATTATTTGGTCTAATTTTGCAACTAATATATGGTAGATCCTTCAGAAAAAACCCGATTATTGGCACTCCAAAAATTAAAAAATGATTTTTTGTGCAAAGAAAACGAAAACCCCTAAAATCAACATTGTTTGTCGTCCCAAGATACACACTTGTGCAAAATATTGGGTCATTTTAAAAAATATAAGCGGGTAATATGTTGAATGTTTACCTAGAATAAGAGGGTACAAAATATAAAAAAACAAAAGAAAAAACAAAATTACACAAGCTGAATGATGATTGGTGGAATCTGGTGTGGCATGGATCAGTGACGTGGCAAACATCCATCCATCGATCAATTCATCCAGCCCACCGCAGAAAGCATCCATCCATCGATCCATTCATCCAGCCTCTCTCCCTCTTGCCCGAACCCTAGAGCTCCGTTCCTCCCTGCCGCCGCCACCTCCACCTCCCTCTCCCCGATCCACCAACCATGGCGCCAGCCAGAGCAGCCACCGGTGATGGCGACGACGAGGCTAGAGGCCGCCGGATCCAGGATCAGGGCGGCGCATAGCCCCTCCTCCCGTGAGATCCGGGACGCCGCCGCCTATCTGGATCGAGCAGCTCCTCTGCCCGCTGCACCGTCTCCCCATCTAGATCGAGCAGTTCCACCGGGCTCTCCTCTGGCCACTGCACCATCTCCATCGACCGGATTTGGTGCTCCTCGCGCGACCCACCCACCAGCATGCGGCTAACCCTAGCCGCCGCCACGGATGCCTTCTCTTCCCTGACGTCCTTGGCGAGGTTCGCCTTGTCCCCATCCCCTCCTCCTCCTCCTCTGCCTTTCCCTTCCCTCTCCGTCACCTTGCGGCCTCTGTGTCTCACAGGGAATGAATAGCAGCTCTAGCCAAGGCCATGGACGCCACCAGCAGAAGCTCCGCCTCGGATCTTGCGACCTCATCGACTGGATCCAGCCGGCCCCCGCCGCTGCGCCAAGATCCTCCCCTCCCTCCCAGAGAGGCCCTCTCTCCCACACGCTCTGCATCCGCTACGGCCGTCGCAGCTTCCACCTCTAGAAGAGCACCTGCTCCTCGTGCGGTTACCCGGCCGCCCGCATCCGCAATTGTAAGCTCCGTTCCATGCTCTTGATGTGCACTGGTGAAGAAATAGAGAGATCGTCTATACTATTCATCTTCAGAACTTAATGTTGCTGTACTGGCAAGAGTTCAGTTAGGATCTATGTGTGTTCAGTTTACTTCATATATCTTTGTGAAGAAGTGCTGCTGTATTGGCAAAGGTTTAGTTATAATCTATGTCTGTTCAATTCATACATGCTTGTGCAAAATTACTGTTGTACTGGTCAGAATTCAGTGCACTACCCCAGCTGAAGGGGCCGGCCTGGGCAGCTACTGTTGGCTTCTTCCCGTGCTTGGCCTTGTTGCTTTTATTATTGTTGCTTGCTGAGTGTATAGAGATGCTGATGCTTGATTGTTTGTTCATTACGCAGACCACAAAATTGAGATGAATTACCGTGCGATGGGCAGCAGCAAGGTGCAGCGGTGGTTGTGCAGCCATGGATTTGGGTTCCTCAAGGCTGCCTAATTACTTTACTTTGTATGGATCCAATAATTTTGTTTGCTACAGAATAGCACCACCCTAGTTTGTCTACAATTATGTTTACGGTGATGCCCCTGCACAGGATGTGCAGCAAGCCTTCCAATCTGCTTGTTTCGTTTCTGTTAGTGTGTGTATGTGCAAAATGATAGGCGCCTACCTTATATCTTTCTTTCTAGATAGCATTCTAGTGTGGTAACATATGATTTACAGTTGCCTGTTCATGATGCTATACAAACTCTGAAAGTTGGTACTTCAGTCAAATGTGCTTCCTTTCTGAACAATTGTTTCTACTTCTCCATCCTGGAAACCGATTGCATGCTATCGTAGATGGGTCTGGGTGTGCAGTGTTGCTGTTGTGTTACTACTGATGTGGTTTATGTTGACTGAAAATGGGCTGCTTTGTTTCAGAGGAGTGCCGCTGATCTGGTACTGCGGGATCTGCAAAATAACCCTGAGATGTGGCTGCAAGTGGTGCACATCCTGTAGAACTCCCAGAACCTCAACACCGAGTTCTTTGCCCTTCAAGTAAGCTTCTGCTCCAGAATGTTTTAATTTCAGTAGTTTACAAGGTTGTTCTCAACTGAATGAAGGTTGATCAATGTCGTGGCTGCAGCGGATCTTCGATTCGACCATGCATGTTTTGCATTCAGTACAGCCAGCACTCTCCATTAATTACACTCTATTGTGGTTCACCGATTATATTAGGAAATGGCGCTGCTAATATTTTTCTTGTCGAACTCGTAACCGGTTTTAAGCAGTTAAAATGCCCAGTTGCTTCGTATCCTACTGGGCCATCTTTGTTTGTGTTTCCCTATTTATTTCGTAGTCGACCAGTTCTATCCTTGCCAAACATGTATGTTCTGCACCAAGGAAACATTATATCCTGTTTTGTGTAATTGCAATTGACAAACAAATGCACATCAAAGCTAATACTAATGATATTATTGTTCATACCATTGCTCTTCAGCATACGTGCCATTGATACTTGAGTAAATTAGCTGTTTGCTTGATCAAAAGCTTTTGTGCATGAATCTGTTCGTATTCTTACAACTGAGATACAACATGATACTATGTGCATAAATCTATTTGCATTTCTTGATGTCATTTCTGGTACCAAATTCCAATCATATGACATGTCTCATTCTGAAAATGAATATGTAGAGATGCTTCATGATTTAGTCCCTAGCTGCTTTCTATATTTTTTTATTTTTTTTCTAACTCTTTTGATTTATTGGTAGGTGCCTTCGTTCAGCGTGTATGAACATATCGAGAAATGGTGTTTCCTCTCACTTAAGAAGCTCCAGCCTAAAAGTGAAAGTGAAAAAGTCAGGAGTGTAGTTGTAGTAGTTATATGTTGTGATAGTATCACATGTAATGGTGATGGTGAAATGAATTATGTAAAGATTGTGCTCTTAGCAAAAATTGGCATGTGGTTTGAGAATTTTCATTTCTTTGCTGTTCTGACTGAAATAATTGTGTGGAAATTGAAACCTGGTTTGTCTTTAATTAGAACCTGACAAGTGGGGCCTAATAGTATTTGGCATCTAAAATGGGCATTTTCCAAATAATATTCATAGGGAAAAAACTAAAAATTAAGGAAATGGACTGTAAAAAGGCTGAGGCCCAATTGAGAAATAGATGCGACCCAAAAAATAAATGGTCTAAAAAAGGATCACGCCCTGGAAATAAAAAGGCTGCAATGTTGGGCTTGGCCCATGAAGTCAACCCAAAATTGACAGACAAAAAAAACACAAATAGGCTGAATTGTTGGGCTCGGCCCATGTAGAAAATCGAATTGGACCGGGCTGAATCTTGTGCCACATCAGCTTGCCACGTGGCCTGGGGGAGGTTGCTAGTGACCAAAATGCCACAGTAGGAATATTTTGGTCGTAAACATCTTTGACCATTCCAGAAGAAAGGTCGCTATAGTCAGTTTACGACGCCCAGCTTTTGACCTTCTGTTTTTGGTCACAAAAAGGTCGTAAATGAAAATTTGTGACCTTTCAGTGACCAATAGTGGTGGTCACAAGTTGACATATTTCTTGTAGTGCACCAATCTGCCCAACCAGCCGCAACCTTCCCCTTCCCTGATCCAGACAGCCAGTCCCCTCCTTCCTAATTCTCAGCGCCGCCCAATCGCCGCAGCCTCCTTCTCCTCCTGCCGAGCCACCAGGTCCGTAGCCTCGCGCGCCCGAGCCCTGAGCTCCTTGTGCCCCGCAAGCAGTAGCAGTTCCCGCATCTCCGACGAGCAGGAGCCACCTCCAGTAGGCTGTCCCGCTCCCCTGCGTGCTCCATTGCTTCTCTTGGGTTCCTCCCGTTTCTTCTCTTGGTCTCTCAAATCTCTCTTTCTCTCCTTCTCTGTACAGGAGAGCCATGGCACCACCGTTCGGACCTCCATCGTTCGTTGCCGTCTCGTCCGGCCACCTCCCTCGTCAACTCTGGACGCGCCCACGGATCCGGCTGTCTTCTGCCATCTCCGCGTCGTCCCCATCCCCGACGTCGTTCACGCCCAAGCCAATCCCTGCCGGAGGCAACCACGGCAAGGACCGGCCTCATCCCGCTCCTCTCCTCCCCTGTCACTCCCGTCCTTCCCGTTCTTCCCTCTCTCTCACATCTCTCTCTCTCACGCATACAGGGAACCACCATGACCGCTGCCGTTCATCGCCCCGCTGCCGGATTCGGCTAGCTCCAGCCCGTGCCCACCGGATCTGCGCCCCGTCAAGTCCGCCCCCGCGCCATGGGCGCTTCTCCTGCTTCGGCCTCCAAGTCCAGTGCCTGCACCCTGCTCGACTGCTTTGTTTCGCCCCGGTATGAGACGAACGAGCACCCCGCCCGCGTTGACCGCTCCAGCGACTGCGCGCTAGCCTCCAGATCCAGCCCAACACCAGATCTGGCCCAAGGCCTCTTTGGTGAGCACCCGCATGCTATCCCGCGCCCCCTGTGCACTATTGTTTCTCGCGCCGGCCTATGTGGTTCAATTTCGGCCTGTTTAGGTTTTTTTCAGTCCTGCGAATTTGCTAATTATCCAGGGAATAATAGTTTTGCAGAAAAACCCCTAGTGTTCATGCATATAATAACTAATAAATGATGCATCGGATTAAAATGGTTTAAACATGTAAAATGCTTAGTTTTTTCATCTAGTTTCATAATCTGCTACTTTCAACCATGTTTGAAATGTTTAAAATGTTGTTTGATTAAATTTGCTCAAATGCCATGTTAAAATGATTTATTTCATAACTAAATAACCGTAGCTCGGAATTAAATGTTCTTTATATGTAAATGGGGCAGAAAAATGCATAGATTAACAAGGTGCACTTTATTTTCTTGTTTAACAACAATAAAATATGGTTTAGGGCAGAACAGTACCAATTCCAAAATATGCATATGAAAATTTTCCGGAATTGTTGTTTGGTGTTTCGGCCTCATTTAAACTTGCCTAGATAGGTAGTTTCATTATGCTTCACCCCTTGCCATGTTTAACAACATTTAATATTGATGAGTAGCATAAACGAGAGCGAACTAAATGATTGAGTGTGGTGTTTCGTCAATGTGTAACTCGTTGCATATTGAGCTCCACTTACATTGTAGTGTTGTTTGTTGCACTTTGCCATGCCATGCCTCATTAAACCGGACATGCATCATACTTGATTGTGCATCATGCCATGATTATGCTTGTGCGTTTACCATGTTGTTTGCTTCTTTCCGGGTTGCTTCTCTCGTTAGCTTCGGTTTCGTTCCGGAGTTGTGAGGATTCGTTCGACCACGTCCGCTTGTCTTCTTCATGGACTCGTTTTTCTTCCTAGCGGGATTTCAGGCAAGATGACCGTCACCTTGGATCTCACTACTATCATTGCTATGCTAGTTGCTTCGTTCTATCGCTTTGCCGCGCTACCTATCTCTTGTTGCTCAAGCCTCACAAATTGCCATGTCAGCCTCTAACCTTTTCACCCTTCCTAGCAAACCGTTGCTTGGCTATGTTACCGCGTTGCTCAGCCCCTCTTATAGCGTTGTTAGTTGCAGGTGAAGTTGAAGATTTCCCCATGGTGGATAGGATTATGTTGGGATATCACAATATCTCTTATTTAATTAATGCATCTATATACTTGGTAAAGGGTGGAAGACTGAGCTTTATGCCTGGTGTTTTGTTCCACTCTTGCCGCCCTAGTTTTCCGTCATACCGGTGTTATGTTTCTTGATTTTGCGTTCCTTACACGGTTGGGTGATTTATGGGACCCCCTTGACAGTTCGCTTTGAATAAAACTCCTCCAGCAAGGCCCAACCTTGGTTTTACCATTTGCCTCACCACCACCTACTTTTCCCTTGGGAGTCGCTCTCCTGAGGGTCATCTTTATTTTAGCCCCCCCGGGCCAGTGCTTCTCTATGTGCTCTTCCGAACCGAGCTGCCTGCGGGGCCACCTCGGGGAAACTTGAGGTCTAGTTTTACTCGTAGATAGTCTCATCCGGTGTTGCCCTGAGAACGAGATATGTGCAGCTCCTATCGGGATCGATGGCACATCGGGCGGCTTTGCTGGTCTTGTTTTACCATTGTCGAAATGTCTTGTAAACCGGGATTCCGAGACTGATTGGTTCTTCCTGGGAGAAGAAATATCCTTCGTTAAGCATGAGAGCTTGTGATGGGCTAAGTTGGGACACCCCTGCAGGGTATAAACTTTCGAGAGCCGTGCCCGCGGTTATGTGGCAGATGGGAATTTGTTAATATCCGGTTGTAGATAACTTGACACTTGACTTAACTAAAACGCATCAACCACGTGTGTAGCCATGATGGTCTCTTTTCGGCGGAGTCTGGGAAGTGAACACGGTTTTGGGTTATGTTTGAAGTAAGTAGGAGCTCAGGATCATGATCATTGCTAGCTTCACGACCGTTCCTTTTGTTGCTCTTCTCGCTCTTATTTGCGTATGTTAGCCACCATATATGCTTAGTCACTACTTCAACCTCACCACTTTACCCCTTCCTTACCCATTAAGCTTTGCTAGTCTTGATACCCATGGTAATGGGATTGCTGAGTCCTCATGGCGCACAGATTACTACAACAACAGTTGCAGGTACAGGTTATGTGATGATCATGACACGAGAGTGATGTTTGCTTGTTTTGGAGTTCTTCTTCTGCTTCTGCTTTGATCAGGGGTTAGGTTCCTGGTCGGCGGCCTGGGCTAGCAGGGTGAATGTCATTTGAGTTTCTATTTATGTTTCATCCGTAGTCGGATGTTGATCTGATGTATGATGTAGTATTGTATTCATGTGACTTTGTATGTCTTGGATGTATCCCCACTATGATGTAATGTTGATGTAATGATATCCACCTTGCAAAAGCGTCTCCAAGATGCGCTTCTATCGTTGGTGGGACCTTCGAGTTCCTTTAGGATAGGGTCGCATCTTGGGCATGACATTACAGGTGAGAAAGTCTCATCGTAGTCAACTCCTTGAACTTGTCAAAAACCTTTCGCAACAAGTCGAGCTTTGTAGACAGTAACATTATCGTCAGCATCGGTCTTCTTCTTGAAGATCCATTTATTTTCTATGGCTTGCCGATCATCGGGTAAGTTCACCAAAGTCCACACTTTGTTCTCATACATGGAACCCATCTCAGAATTCATGGCCTCCAGCCATTTCATGGAATCTGGGCTCATCATCGTTTCATCATAGGTCGTAGGTTCACCACGGTCTAGTAACATGACTTCCAAAACAGGATTACAGTACCACTCTAGTGTGGACCGTACTCTGGAAGACTTACAAGGTTCGGTAGGAACTTGATCTGAAGTTTCATGATCATCATCATTAGCTTCCTCACTAATTGGTGTAGGAATCACTAGAACTGATTTCTATGATGAACTACTCCCAATTCGGAAGAAGGTGCAATTACCTTTTCAAGTACTACTTTCCTCCCACTCACTTCTTTCGAGAGAAACTCCTTCTCTAGAAAGGATCCATTTTTAGCAACAAATATTTTTGCCTTCGGATCTGTGATAGAAGGTGTACCCAACAATTTCCTTTGGGTATCCTATGAAGACGCATTTCTTCGATTTGGGTTCGAGCTTATCAGCTTGAAGCTTTTTCACATAAGCATCGCAGCCCCAAACTTTAAGAAATGACAACTTTGGTTTCTTGCCAAACCACAGTTCATAAGGCGTCGTCTCAATGGATTTTGATGGTGCCCTATTTAAAGTGAATGCAGCCGTCTCTAAAGCATAACCCCAAAATGATAGCGGTAAATCAGTAAGAGACATAATAGATCGCACCATATCCAATAAAGTACGGTTACGACTTACGACGTTCGGACACACCATTTCGCTGTGGTGTTCCAGGTGGCGTAAGCTGTGAAACTATTCCACATTGTTTCAAATGAAGACCAAACTCGTAACTCAAATATTCACCTCCATGATCAGATCGTAGAAACTTTATTTTCTTGTTACGATGATTTTCCACTTCACTCTGAAATTCTTTGAACTTTTCAAATGTTTCAGACTTATGCTTCATTAACTAGATATAACCATATCTGCTAAAATCATCTGTGAAGGTAAGAAAATAACGATACCCGCCACGAGCCTCAATACTCATTGGACAGCATACATAGGTATGTATTATTTCCAATAAGTCAGTAGCTCGTTCCATTGTTTCGGAGAACGGAGTTTTAGTCATCTTGCCCATGAGGCACGGTTCGCAAGCACCAAGTGATTCATAATCAAGTGATTCCAAAAGTCCATCAGCATGGAGTTACTTCATGCGCTTTACACTGATATGACCCAAACGATAGTGCCACAACTAAGTTGCACTATCATTATCAACTTTGCATCTTTTGGCTTCAATATTATGAACATGTGTATCATCACGATCGAGATTCAACAAAAATAGACCACTCAGCAAGGGTGCATGACCATAAAAGATATTACTCATATAAACAGAACAACCATTATTCTCTGATTTAAATGAATAACCATCTCGCGTCAAACAAGATCCAGATATAATGTTCATGCTCAACACTGCCATCAAATAACAATTATTCAGGTCTAAAACTAATCCCGAAGGTAGATGTAGAGGCAGCGTGCCGACGGCGATCACATCGACCTTGGAACCATTTCGCACGCGCATCGTCATCTTGTCCTTAGCAAATCTTTGTTTAATATTTAGCCCCTGTTTCGAGTTGCAAATATGAGCAACAGAACCAGCATCAAATACCCAGGCACTACTATGAGCATTAGTAAGGTACACATCAATAACATGTATATCAAATATACCTTTCACTTTGCCATCCTTCTTAGCCAAACACTTGGGGCAGTTCCGCTTCTAGTGACCAGTCCCATTGCAGTAGAAGCACTCAGTTTCAGGCTTAGGTCCAGACTTGGGTTTCTTCTCTTGAGCAGCAACTTTCTTGTCGTTCTTCTTGAAGTTCCAGTTCTTCCCTTTGCCCTTTTTCTTGAAACTAGTGGTCTTGTTGACCATCAACACTTGATGCTCCTTCTTGATTTCTACCTCCGCAACCTTTGGCATTATGAAGAGCTTGGCAATAGTCTTGTTCATCTCATGCATATTATAGTTCATCACGATGCCTTTATAGCTTGGTGGCAGTGATTGAAGAACTCTGTCAATGACACTATCATCAGGAAGATTAACTCCCAGCTGAGTCAAGTGGTTATGGTACCCAGACATTCTGAGTATGTGTTCACTGACATAACTATTCTCCTCCTTTTTGCAGCTGTAGAACTTGTTGGAGATTTCATATATCTCAACTCGGGCATTTGCTTGAAATATTAACTTCAACTCTTGGAACATCTCATATGCTCCATGACGTTCAAAACGTCTTTGAAATCCCGATTCTAAGCGATAAAGCATGGCACACTGAACTATCGAGTAGTCATCAGCTTTGCTCTGCCAGACGTTCTTAACGTCATCAGTAGCATCTGCAGTAGACCTGGTACCCAACGGTGCTTCCAGGACGTAATTCTTCTGTGCAGCAATGAGGATAGTCCTCAAGTTACGGACCCAGTCCATGTAGTTGCTGCCATCCTCTTTCAACTTAGCTTTCTCTAGGAACGCATTAAAATTCAAAGGAACGGTAGCACGGGCCATTGATCTACAATAACATAGACATGCAAAATAACTATCAGGACTAAGTTCATGATAAATTAAAGTTCAATTAATCATATTACTTAAGAACTTCCACTAAGGAGGTGTTTGGTTGGGGCTCTGTTAATGTAAATGGTAACGTAATGAGGTTACCCCACATTTGTGGCTGTAGTGGGACTGTCGCTGGTTTGTTTGGTTCACTCACTCAAGTAACGGTAACAAAGAGACGAGAAAAGGAAACTGCTATTAGGGTTTCCCCTGCGTGATTCTCTTGTTCCACGACCAAGACCTAAGGACATTGCACGCGTGGTTTGAGGACAGATTTGCTGCGGCAGCCAGCGGCACAACATCAATGGAGACGGTCATGGTGGTACGGCGACAACGGAAGCGGCCGCGGCAGTGGATGATAGCCATGGTGGTACGGTTGCAGCGAACGCGGACGCGGAGGTGGACGGCAGCCCTGGTGGTACGGCGACAACGGCGGTGGCGGTGCTCCATCGCCAACGTCCGTGGTGGTACGGCAGCAACGCTGTGGTGGCTCGTGCGAGGCAGACGCAAAGGTGTTGAGGAAGAAGAGGAAACCGACGTAGGCAAGAAAGGTGGATCTGGGATGGATGGGATCGCTTAACGGCTAGGTGTGGGCGTAATCGTTTTTGTATAGCGCTGTAACCAATTACGTGGTTTGCGATTTCAGCCCGACTCAAACCAAACACACGTAACGGTAATGGATATCGCCGTAATCAGGTCCCGGCCAAACACTGACGAAACAAACACCTGTCGGCGTTCTGGGAACGGGTTTCCCCAGACTTGCCTGCCTGCGGCCTGCAGCATGGCTCAAGCAGTGGCCCAGTATGGCCCATCTTCATCAACTCAAGTTCAAGACCCTCGCGAGGGGCCAAACCTCATGGGGCGGACGACACAAGGCCTCCTCAGGGGCGGCCTTGTGTTGACGCTCAAAAAGGGCATGATCGCAAAGAGTGACTTGAGGCTGTAGCAAGATGAGGTCAAATTTATGAGTTCATGTCACCATTTGATGGCTCTCTTCAAGATAATCAAAGTAAATGTGAAGATGGATCAAAACGGAGCTCAAGTGTAAAAGATATGCCAATTTCGGAGATACTCGTGTTGACACCAGATTATAAAATGGCATGAAACCTAACCAAGATGGCCTCTGATGGAAAAAGTTACCACAGAAAAGTTCTTCGTCTCGTCGAGACGAACGATTTTGATATAAAGATCGTCCCCATCCGAGTTTGTATGCAAAAGTTACAGCCAAAAGTGTGCGCTGCAGCACTGTATGGCCGGATCATCCGGACCGGGGTCCAGATCATCCGGCCGAGGGCCGAAAAATTTACCAAAACAACAGAAGCTAAAAGTTAAAGCCGGATGATCCGAGTAAAGGCCGGACAATCCGGGAAATCGTCCGGGTGTCCGGACACGTTTTTCTGCTGCAGACTTTAGAAAATGGCCCTAAACACCATCAAGATGGCCTCGGATGAAAAAGTGTTCAACATGAAAGTTGTGCGTCTCGTCGAGGCGGTTGATTTGGACATAAAAAACGTCCAAATCCGAGGTCGTATGAGGATTCTAGAGCCAAAACAGTAAGCTGCTGTCAAGAAACTGGACTAGGCCGGATCATCCGGGCCTTGAGCCGGACATCCGGGACGAGGGTCGTGAATAGTCCGGTTTTACTAGGTTTTGATGATTTGGACGGCTAGGCTAGTCCTTTTCTTGTACGGGAAGTCCACCCGCCTCTTATATAGACAAGAGGTGACGGCCGATTGAACAACAACACACAATCGCAAAACTCATCTACTTTTTACCCTAGTTTTACGTCCCTCCCTTGTTCTTTCTCTCTCGTTCTTCGTTTGTTCTTCATATTGGAGGGCAGCGATCCTCGAGGCTCTAGGGGCGGGCGAACCGACCTAGGGCAGCCCATAGCCGCCGCGCGTCCAGACGGGGTCCCTCCCGGGCGCGTGGGGTTTCGGGTGCTCAAAAGCGTCCGCCGGATTGCTTGCGTACCGCGCCTCCGGACGGGTCTCCTTCGACGTGAGCTGCGGTGCATCACCCTCGGCATTGGAGGTACACGGTGACGTGTTCATGTGCGAACACACTTTTTGGCGACTCCGCTGGGGGCGAAGCTTTGAACGGTCTCCGGCCCGTTCTTGCTACGAAGAGATCGTCATCTAGGGTTTGCAATCTACAAAGGTAACATGAATACCCAATTCACTTATGTAGATGCAAATAATACATATGTTGTTGCTAGATCGTCTAATGAACATATTGTATCGGCTAGCCCTAGTTTTATCAATCATGCATCTAATTATGTGCAACAGCCGATTCAGAATAATCTTCATGCTTTAACTTCATATAATTTTAGCAACATGCAACATATGTATCCCAACTCCCATACATCGGCAACCCCACAAATCTATATGCCGATGAACAACATGAGGAGTTCGGTTAATCATGTTGAGACACCCCATGTAGGAACTTCCAATAGTATGCAACAAAGTGTTTCGACTTTTTATTCATCGGCAAATAACTTGCAGTATGTTAATCCAAACGTGCCGGTGGATAGGGGAATTGGCCATGCCACTACTAGTTATTCGGCCAATTACCCTCAAACATCGTATGCTACACCTCATGCTACGAATTTTTCGGCACCATACGCAATTGTAGATATTCGTGATTCGGCTCCGCACCTTCATGCTCATGGCCGAATAAGTGAGAATTCTACCAGAGCACATGTGTCTTTACCTAATAACGTAGCATATCATGTTGCCCCTGCACAATTACAGAAATTCGGCAACACACCATTGCCGAAAGCGTCTCAAAGTATTGGGGGGCAATCCGATGAAGATAGGGCTGAAATTGATCGAAAAAAGCTTAAAGATAGACTAGCTACAATGTTTGCTGAATTTAGACAAGAACAAGCAACCTTGCAAATCAAAGAAAGAAAGAGTGGTGATTCGGGTAACAAAGTTAATTCGGTTATTAAAAAAGCCGAATCAAATAGTATGTGTACCGAATCTATCAAATAAAAAGAGGATGCCAAGGCATTGGAGAGTCATTCAAAAGTGGAACAAAGTATTATTCAAGTGATACAACCATCATGCTCTCCCAACGTAATTGAAGAGGTATGTCTAGCAAGTGACTTTCCTATCTTCCGATTTGGTCACAAATTTATTGTCGATGCTTCTATAAGAAAAATTCTAATAAGTAATTTTGAAAGACCAATGAAGAAGGGTAATTTACTTGTTAGCAACAAAATTTTTATAGACTATATCGATCAACCCATTGCACCATTTATAAAGACCTATAATGACTTATTGTTGTGGCCAAAGCTTTCCCCGTTGCTTTATCTAAAGTTCATATCTAGTTGGGTAGCTTTGCTTATTTCTTACTTGGCTTGCACTTTGTCTCAATTGAGACATGTGTGTTCTAAATATTTTCGTATCGGAAGTTTAAAGCCAAGGTTAATTTCTTTTGAGAAATCCGATGCTAATATAATATCTTATCCAAAGACACCGGAGATAGAGTGGAAAACACAATGTATAGCCGAATGGGAAGATTCTAAATATGAACCATTCGTTTGCTTATCTTCAAAGCCGTTCACACAGCAAGATCGGCTAGAAAGCAAGAAGTTTACCTTCAATTCAAGCATGTGTGACCAGATATTTGATTTATTGCTGAAAAATAATTACATAAGAATTCTTGATCACCATGTCAAGCCATCAGTTCAAGGACGAATGTATTGTAGGTTGGATCATTCGTTCAAACATAATTTTGAGGATTGCAATATGTTTCGTCAAATAGTTAAATCGGCCATTGAAAAAGGACGATTGAAATTTGTTGAGACACCAAGAGATGACCAGTCTATTCCGATTGGTCTCGATGGCAAAAAGTTTTTGCATTGGCTGCTTCAAGCCGATTCATTTAAAGAGGAGGTAAAAACTGCAGGTGATGGGGTCAAGCTTTCAAGTAAAGAAGTTGTTGAAGAGCATAATGAACATAATTTTGAGGGCGAGAATTCCATCGAAGCTACAATGGAGACGCCAAGGACTGGGGGGCAGCAAGCAAATCCAATGATTGGTGCAAGCACAACCAAAGGAAACAAAGGCCGAAATAAGCGCAAGTGTAAGAGATCAAAAATCACCTTCGCTGAACTATTGGATAAATATCAAAAGAAGAGTGAAGAGAAGAATACTTATCGGCCAAATCATGCAAAGAAACCAAGATCACCCCCCAAGGCGCAAATATGAGGATTGGTATTGGCAAAGTGATAATTTTAATGCAACATATTCATATCCTTATTTTGGGCTGCCAATGCCAATGCCGTGGATGCCTCCCTATGCTCATATAGATACATATTCATCATGGGACAGGTATGATACAAGGGCACATTCTCCATCTTATTCTAGACCATCTCACCAATACTATGCAGCTCCAAGGAGATCAACATTTAAACAATCACGCGTCAAAGACCGTTTCAATCATAAAGAATCGGTCTGGTGCACAAGGAAGAATAAGGAGGTGGTCGAGCAAATCTACCGCGTCAAAAGAGATGGTTGTAAGAGTGCCACTTCAGATATGATCTCAAATGAAAAAGAGCCAATTAAAGTGTTGACATTGGCTACAAAAGGCAACGAGGCAAGTCAATCAAGTGCCAAATCTGAAGGGAAGAAGTTGAGAGTGCACAAGGTAAAACAAGAATTGCCATTACTTCAAATAAAATCGCAGCTGGGATGCCCACTAGACTTATCGTATTGGCAACAGAAGGAGTTGCGGAAGCTTAGTGCACTAGAACTTGAAAAGAAAAATATGGCGTGGGTTCCCAAAGTAAATATTCAAAATAAAAATTATGTGCGAGCTTCCTTTACAAAGAGTGCGACAATTGTGAAGAAGGAAAAGAGTGAAAGCTACGAAGGACCAAGCCGAAGGTTTCAACATCTTCGGTCCACACATTATCCATTTTCTTCAACAATGCCGTTGATGCCTATGACATGGAATTCTTCATCAGGTATGATTGGTTACCCTCAATGGGCTTATTTTAATCCATGGATAAAATATAATTTCTTACATCATGAAAGGGTATTACCAAATCATTATATGTTCGATTAGCTTCACTTTTGTTGCTAATCTAAATGGCCGATATATACTTATCATCTTAAGAATATGCAAAATGGCCGATGGAGTGTTGACATCGTCCTTAGACAAACGTTTTGCAAGTTATTTTTTGGCGCGCTAGCTTTGCCGAAAAACAGGGGGGCATGTGTTGACGCTCAAAAAGGGCATGATCGCAAAGAGTGACTTGAGGCTGTAGCAAGATGAGGTCAAATTTATGAGTTCATGTCACCATTTGATGGCTCTCTTCAAGATAATCAAAGTAAATGTGAAGATGGATCAAAACGGAGCTCAAGTGTAAAAGATATGCCAATTTCGGAGATACTCGTGTTGACACCAGATTAGAAAATGGCATGAAACCTAACCAAGATGGCCTCTGATGGAAAAAGTTACCACAGAAAAGTTCTTCGTCTCGTCGAGACGAACGTTGATATAAAGATCGTCCTCATCCAAGTTTGTATGCAAAAGTTACAACCAAAAATATGCGCTGCAGCACTGTATGGCCGGATCATCCGGACCGGGGTCCAGATCATCCGGCCGAGGGCCGAAAAATTGACCAAAACAACAGAAGCTAAAAGTTGAAGCCGGATGATCTGGATCAACTCCCGAATGATCCGGGTAAAGGCCGGACAATCCGGGCAATCGTCCGGGTGTTCGGACACGTTTTTCTGCTGCAGACTTTAGAAAATGGCCCGAAACACCCTCAAGATGGCCTCAAATGAAAAAGTGTTCGTATCGTCGAGGCGGTGGATTTGGATATAAAAAACGTCCAAATCCGAGGTCGTATGAGGATTCTAGAGCCAAAACAGTAAGCTGCTGGGGGGTCGTGAATAGTCCGTGTTTTACTAGGTTTTGATGATTTGGATGGCTAGGCAAGTCCTTTTCTTGTACGGGAAGTCCACCCACCTCTTATATAGACAAGAGGTGACGGCCGATTGAACAACAACACACAACGCAAAACTCATCTACTTTTTACCCTAGTTTTACATCCCTCCCTTGTTCTTTCTCTCTCGTTCTTCGTTTGTTCTTCATATTGGAGGGCAGCGATCCTCGAGGCTCTAGGGGCGGGTGAACCGACCTAGGGCAGCCCATAGCCGCCACGCGTCCAGACGGGGTCCCTCCTGGGCGCGTGGGGTTTCGGGTGCTCAAAAGCGTCCGCCGGATTGCTTGCGTACCGCGCTTCCGGACGGGTCTCCTTCGACGTGAGCTGCGGTGCATCACCCTCGGCGTTGGAGGTACACGGTGACGTGTTCGTGTGCGAACACCTTGCCAGGCATGCTCGCGAGGAGGCGGAGAGATCAAGGCAAGGGGTACCTCGCGAGGTGCTCATGACGCAAGCCATGACGATCAAGACCAGGCGGGCGCCAGCCTGCGCAGTGTCCTCGTTTCCTCTTTGGTGCAAAGGGGGCAAGCGCAGGCGCGAAGTATCGAGGCATCAGGCAAAGTTTTCCATATCGGTACAACGAGACCAAGACTAGCAGGACGGCATGACGGAGGTCACCGTGGAGCCCAAGACAGCGTCATCACCAGTGCCTTTGGCAGTCGAAGACCACCTTTAGTCAGGATAGCTTGTACTAGTTGTCCCCTTTCAAAATGGTTGTTGTTGGCTCCCTTCCCGCTCAATATTTGGGAAGAGGACCAGGGCCTCTATAAATAGGGCTAGCCACCACAGTAGAAGGAGAGAGATCCGAACCTAGCTGATCCTCACACCACCACCAGAAGAACACCTCTCCTCGCGAGCCTGTTCTTCCTCTGTACTGTTCATTATCAGCCCAAGAGGCAATCCACCAAACCACACACTGGATTAGGGTATTACACCACAACAGTGTCCCGAACCAGTATAAACCTCGCGTCTCTTGTGTTGTTCATTGTGCTAGCTTAGAATCGCGGCGAGGTGTTGGGCGTGTTCTGGTAGGGAGAAGATCTTCGTGCGCACCCGAGAGTTCGAACCTTAAGGGTTTTGCAGGAACCCGATATCCGACATTTGGCATGCCAGGTAGGGGTGCGCAAGAATCTTTTCTCCGCTAATCTGCGTGCCATCGCTTCGTCGCATCCATGGCAGATGATTGCCGAGCTCGCACCGAGTGCCGGGCTGCTCTCGCTGCCCGCGTCGCCCAGATGGCTTCCGTCGGTGGGCCTCCTCGTTGTTCTCCATCGCCTGCCACCAACGCCACCATCGGCCCGGCGGGGAACGAGCAGCAAGCATCTTCGCTGCACCCCTCGGTGCGGCGGGAAGGCCGCACTGCCACTCCGTCGCTGACCCCAGCTGGCTCGTCGTCTCATGCTCGTCGCGCCCCCACGGACGCGCAGGCCGCGTTGCTCCTGGCACGTGAGCTCCTGCACTACAACCCCATCAATGACCTCTACAAGGAGTGGCTCGCTCGCATCACCGAGCTTGTCAGCACCGCAGGGGGCTCTCCTGCGCCGTCCCTCTCGTTGCCTCGCCTTTCGTCCTGCATGGGCGATGCGGATCAGGGGGTACCTCAGCCACCTCCTCCCCAAGAAGGCACCCTGGCTCCAAGGCGCGCGGCTCCTGGACGTGACCCACCGCGTCCAGCGCCCACGCGGCAAGAAAGAAGCTGTCAAGAAATCCCTCAGCCTCAAGAAGGCGCTCATGTGCTCCCTACACCAGCACGGCAAGACCGCATCCCTGCACCAGCATGCCAAGACCCCGCGCTGACCCTGGCGGCAGCGCGCGAGAACCATCAAGAGCAGGCCCGTGTTTTCAAAAAGCTCCGGTGGTCCAGCAAGTTCAAGCCGGACCCGCCTCCTCGCTACGACAGCACTGCCGACCCCGCGGAGTTCCTGCAGCTCTACGTGATGGGCATCGAGGCGGCCAACAGAGATGAAAAGGTCATGGTGAACTGGTTTCCCATGGCGCTCAAGGATGGTGCCCGCACCTGACTCCTGAACGTGCCTCCCGGCTCGATATCCTCTTGGGACAAGATGCATAGCCGCTTCATCGCCAACTTCCAGGGCACTCGCGACCGCCCTTCGGCCGTGGGTGAACTGCGTCGCATCGAGCAGCAGCCTGGAGAGACCCTACAGAAGTACATCCAGTGCTTCAACAACGCTCGCCTCAAGATCCCCAAGGTGATAGAGGAGGCCATCATCTCAGCATTCTCTGATGGCGTCCGCGACGTCAAGATGAAGGAGGAGCTCGCCATCCACGAGGATCTGTGCACATATCTGGAGTTGTTCAACCTGGCGACCAAGTGCGCAAGAGCTGAGGAATGGCGCCTCTCCCTCCTCGAGCTTCCAGCTGCTGACCCAGAAGAGAAGAAGGCTAAGGCCAAGGACGTGAAGCGCAAAGGAGCAGCCGTACTCGTAGTAGAGCCAGACACGAAGCGCAACAGGGATCAGTCGGAGTCGTCCAAGGGTAACCGCTTCTGTGCTTACCACAACCTCTACACCCACAACACCAACGAATGCCAGGAGCTCAGGGCCGTTCGAGAAGGACGCATCAGTCCATGCCCCAAGCGCAACGACTGGGGCTATGGCCGAGGAGGAGGAAGAGGCGGAGGACGATGGGACGACCGAGGCCCTCGCCAGGAGTGGCATGACTGACCTCACGAGGATTGTTGGCAGGACCAGCCTCGTGAGGGAGCTTGGAGGGATCTGCCTTGTGAGGATCGCCCGAAGGGCAACGCAGGCCTTCCTCCTCTGCCGCCACCGCCAAGAAGGAACGATGACCACCACCAGGACGAGGGTGCTGGGGGCTTCAAGGAGCCATGTGCTATCGCTTGCATCTTAGGCGGTGCCCAGGCCCCAGCCTCTCAGCGCATCTTCAAGCAGTTTGCTCATGAGGTGAATGCAGTCCTCCCCAAGCTCGAGGTCACGCGCCCGCTCTGATGGTCCACGTGCGCCATCACTTTCAGGTCAGCAGATCAACTCAAGTGTGCGGCTATAGCTGGCGTCCTCCCACTGCTTTGTTCCCCAATCATCAGCAATGTGCAAGTTACCAGGACTCTAATCGATGGCGGCGCAGGACTCAACGTTCTGTCCGTCGAGATATTCAACAACCTTCAAGTGTCATATGATCAACTTTAGCCTACCAAGCCTTTCTCAGGAGTTACTGACGGCTCCACCACCCCGATAGAGCAGGTCCGCCTCCCTGTCACTTTCGAACAACACAATAATTACCGTACCGAGCTCATCGACTTCGACGTTGCCCACATTCGCCTACCATACAATGCTATCCTCGGGTATCCAGCCCTGGCCAAGTTCATGGCAGTGACCCACCATGGTTACAACGTCCTCAAGATGCCAGGGAGCGGCGGAATCATCACAGTCCCCTGCAAAGAGAAGGATGCGGTGTGCTCCCTCGAGCACACCTTCCAAGCTGCATCAATCAAGGACCCAGACAACAAGAGCAAGAACCCTCCTGAGGCAGTTCCCAAGAAGAAGAAGACATCGCCCAGCTCAAGGCCTCAGGAGGTTGGCATCTCCGAAGCTGTCGCATCAGGATCCGCGCCCGTGCAAGGGGCGCCTCCCTCCATCGCATAGGAAGGCGCGCCCGGCGCCCTCCTCGGGAAGGGCTCGAGGGCTCTCTTCTGGAGGGCCTCCGACTTTGTCAAGATTACGAGGGAGGCGCTCGAGCACCACTGGGGGCGTACTTCGCAGCACGTTTCCCTCAGGAAGGCATGGGGCAAGGAAGGCCCAACCCTCAGGAGTTCATCACCAAGACCGCTCAGGAGCTTCAGGAATCAAGAGCCATGCGCGGCGATCGCCGTCTGCCCGGCGTAGCTCCCCATCCAGGCAAGGATGACGGGCTGCGCATCTGCATTGACTTCCCAGGGCTCAATAGAGCCGCGTCTTAGGAGAGCCTCTGGCCTTTGCATGTGGGGCGTTGCGAGGGTCCACCGCACAACTACGTTCACATGCCTTTCGGCCTGCCGAACGCGGCCGCTACTCACCAACGCCATCTACGGGGCAATCTAGCGGCACATGAGGCCAGGCATAATGCGGTCCTGGCGGAGATGGAGATGGTCCTTGAGGAACCGCCAGGACCCCCAGAGCCTCTCGAGGCTCAGGGCTCCGGTGGCTCGTGAGGATCGGCTTCTTCACCGTGCATCTTCAGCTACTCCAACACCCCCTCTACAATGGTACTAGGTGACATCCTCCAAGTTCATTTCAGCTGGGAGCGCCCTCAGGGTTGCATCATTACCAGGTCACGTGGGTCTGTCCCTACGGCATGTATCCCTTTTGCTTACATCTTTAGTTTACCTTGCTGGGGGCGCCCCTCGGGCTGCATCATCCCCAAGCTGCTCGGGCCTAACCCAATGGCATGTATCCCTCCTGCTTTTATCTAAGTTGATTTTCCCTTCATGCCTAACCTGCCTGTGATTATCGCTTGCTCGATTGACATCTACCTTTGGAGCCGCTCGCTCGAGCACGGCGCTTGCGCATGGGTCCATCCCTGCAATCGACAAATCTAAGTGGCCGAGCTCTGACCCGCGGCAGCCCCGCAAGCGTCACCTCACCAGGCCCTCAGTGCCCTCACCACTCTCTCGGAGCAACCAATGGATGGCTGGCAATCATAATGGTAACCCGTGCTTCTCTCGTGTTGGTTTACAGGAACTTCCTGAGGCCTAAAGTGGGTGGCACCGCGAGCTCTCTCTCTCTTTCCTGTGCGATCCGCTTGTGTGTTAAAAGGGGGGCTCCTGAGCATCGCGACTCGGGAGCTCTTACTGGCTCTCCACCCCTCACCCCCTGGCCTTGTCCACGGCATCGTGACCTGGCATACCAGCGGCGGCTGAGCTCGCTCGAGGGCTGGGACCTGAGGATGTAGAGCAATAAGGAGAGTGTGGGGAAGAGAGGAGAAGCTCGCGAGGGCCTAACCCAGCTAGATCCCAACTGATGACGTCCAAGTCCGGCGCAATGCGAAGGAACGACTCCATGCTTTCAAGATAAGTTTCGCGCCTGGAATAACTAATTGATGCGACACAGAATCTCTGCCTAACGCGGCTCTGTAACGGAAACATTGCCTTCCTTTCTCAACTTTTGATGGCTGCTTGAGTGCTAAAGGGGACCTCCTGAGCATCGCGCCACAGGGGCTCTTACTGGACTTCGTGCCACTCACCTCCTGGCCTTGACCACAACATCGTGACCTGGCATACCAGCGATGGCTGAAGCCTACCTGGGGACCAGAACCTGTCAGCATAGAGCACCGAGTCGTCGCGAGGTTAGAAAGGGGGAACCAAGCCGGGACAGGACAAGCGTTCGCACCGTTTCATAATAAGGATAATATCAACAAAAGACATCGCAGACCCTTTACAAGCCCCCATGGGGTGTTTTACCGATACCT
The DNA here is from genome assembly GCF_018294505.1 of Triticum aestivum. NCBI lineage: Eukaryota > Viridiplantae > Streptophyta > Magnoliopsida > Poales > Poaceae > Triticum > Triticum aestivum. The sequence goes on along the minus strand of NC_057804.1, from coordinate 407,925,866 downwards.
CGCAGGGAACAAAAGACGCGAATCCTAAGGATCCCTAACTACGCGTGCCTCCATGGCCGACGCCATCATCAACAGTGGGCCACGGGAGGCCGATGCCAACCCCATCCAGATCAACTGCGCCGACGTCTTGATGCAGCTGCCTTGCTCCGGGCACGACTTGAGCTCGATGGCACGTAGCTGTCGTCGCTCGTCTTCGGAGTCAGAAGAGCTCGGGAGAGTCGCTGGACTCCCAAGCATCACCGCTGCTGCCAGAGGAGCCGTTGGGGAAGTGGGTGGCAGGCCTAGTCCTTGCCACGTCGATGTCTTGGCTGCCTCCTCTGGGGCAACACTCCAGCCGACGGCCTTCTGCGTCGATGACCTTGAAGAGCATCAAGGAAGCGCCATCGTATTCAAAGTGAATCACGAGGGCACCCCCTGTTCGGCAGACCCGGGCAATCTCGCCCCAGCCTCGGGTCATGAAGACCTTGCCCAGAGCGATGACTTCAACCTCCACTCTGGTCGCCGGGGCACCGTAGTCGGTGTGCTACAGCCAAAGCTCGAGAGGCCCCCTCGGTGGCATCTCGAAAGTGAAGAATGGAGGGAAGCGGATCCAGGTGCTTGGAGGCATCGCGACATGGAGCACGAGCTCGCGAGAGGAGTCTGCGGTGTGGACTCCAGGAGCAACGGCTCGCACCGCCATGGCTCGTCGACCTCGCCTGCGGCACGGACGGCGTCGCTCGTCGTCTCCTTATCTAGGGCCCTCGGCCCGGGATTATAGGGGTAGCGGGAAGCCAAGAGGTGGCCGCTTGCACCAAGGCCTCGTCATCTCCGGCCTCGCAACCTCGGTGCGGCGGCACAGTACCGGCCGTTTCTTCGGCGAGAGCGGGTCACGCCCCTCCCGGGGGGCCTTTCCTTTCTCTTCAGCTGAGAACCGGTAGATCGGTGCCATTTGCGTCAAGAATGGAGGAGGAGCAAGGGAGAAGAAGCAGGAGGAGCAAGGAGAGATGGACAACGGGGGCTCACGCCCCTCCGTACTTATAGTCCATTGGAGGCCAACCGTTGGCCTCCAGGATCACAGTTAATGATGACTCTTTTTTGCATGCAGCAGGGACTCATCAAATTGGGCATTTGTCGAGGCAGCGTGGGGACGCGGAGACGCCCATGTCCAATCAACCGCCACGCGATGACCAAGGCCGCAGGCTGTGGGGGCCCGTGGCGCTCTGCACTTGCCCTTTGGCTTCGCTGCTAAGCCAAGTCCGAGCACGCCTTGGGCCCGGGGGCTACTGTCGGCGTTCTGGGAATGGGGGTCCCTAGACTTGCCTGCCTGCGGCCTGTAGCGTAGCTCAAGCAGTGGCCCAGTATGGCCAGTCTTCATCAACTCAAGTTCAAGACCCTCGCGAGGGGCCAAGCCTCGTGGGGTGGATGACACAAGGCCTCCTCAGGGGCGGCCTCGCCAGGCAGGCTTGCGAGGAGGCGGAGAGATCAAGGCAAGGGGTACCTCGTGAGGTGCTCATGACGCAAGCCATGATGATCAAGACAAGGCGGGCGCCAGGCGGGCGTGAGCCTGCGCTGCGTCCTTGTTTCCTCTTTGGTGCAAAGGGGGCAATCGCAGGCACGGAGTTCTGAGGCATCAGGCAAAGGTTTCCATATCGGTGCAATGAGACCAAGACTAGCAGGACGGCAGGACGGAGGTCACCGTGGAACCCAAGACGGCGTCATCACCAGTGCCTTTGGCAGTCGAAGACCACCTTTAGTCAGGATAGCTTGTACTAGCTGTCCCCTTTCAAAATGGTCGTTGTTGGCTCCCTTCCCGCTCAATATTTGGGAAGAGGACCAGGGCCTCTATAAATAGGGCTAGCCACCACAATAGAAGGAGAGAGATCCGAACCGAGCTGATCCTCACACCACCACCACAAGAACACCTCTCCTCGCGAGGCTGTTCTTCCTCTGTACTGTTCATCATCAGACCAAGAGGCAATCCACCACACCACACGCTGGATTAGGGTATTACACCACAACGGTGGCCCAAACCAGTATAAACCCCGCGTCTCTTGTGTTGATCATCGTGCTAGCTTAGAACCGCGGCGAGGTGTTGGGCGTGTTTTGGTAGGGAGAAGATCTTCGTGCGCACTCCAGAGTTCAAACCTTAAGGGTTTTGCCGGAACCCGATATACGACAACACCTCCTTAGATAGACACCCCTCTAGTCATATAAATGATCACGTGATCCAAATCAACTAAACCATGTCCGATCATCACGTGAGATGGAGTAGTTTTCAATGGTGAACATCACTATGTTGATCATATCTACTACATGATTCACGTTCGACCTTTCGGTCTCAGTGTTCCGAGGCCATATCTGCATATGCTAGGGTCGTCAAGTTTAACCCAAGTATTCTGCGTGTGCAAAACTGGCTTGCACCCGTTGTATGTGAATGTAGAGCTTATCACACCCGATCATCACGTGGTGTCTCGGCACGACGAACTGTAGCAACGGTGCATACTCAGGGAGAACACTTATACCTTGAAATTTAGTAAGGGATCATCTTATAATGCTACTGCCGTACTAAGGAAAATAAGATGCAGAAAAGATAAACATCACATGCAACCAAAATATGTGACATGATATGGCCATCATTATCTTGTGCTCATGATCTCCATCACCGAAGCATCGTCATGTTCTCCATCATCACCGGCGTGACACCTTGATCTCCATCGTAGCATCGTTGTTGTCTCGCCAACTATTGTTACTACGACTATCGCAACTGCTTAGTGATAAAGTAAAACAATTACATGGCAATTGCATTGCATACAATAAAGCGACAACCATATGGCTCCTACCAGTTGCCAATAACTTTGTTATAAAACATGATCATCTCATACAAAAATTTATATCACATCATGTCTTGACCATATCAGATCACAGCAAGCCCTGCAAAAAACAAGTTAGACGTCTTCCACTTTGTTGTTGCAAGTCTTACGTGGCTGCTACGGGCTTCTAGCAAGAGCCGTTCTTACCTACGCATCAAAACCACAATGCTTTTTCATCAAGTGTGATGTTTTAACCTTCACCAAGGACCGCCGTAGTTAAACTCGATTCAACTAAAGTTGGAGAAACAGACACGCGCCAGCCACCTATGTGCAAAAGCACATCGGTAGAACCAGTCTCATGAACACGATCACGTAATGTTGGTCCGGGCCGCTTCATCCAACAATACCGCCGAATCAAAGTAAGACGTTGGTGGTAAGCAGTATCACTATTATCGCCCACAACTCTTTGTGTTCTACTCATGCATATAACATCTACGCATAGACCTGGCTCGGATGCCACTGTTGGGGAACGCAGTCATTTCAAAAAAAAATATTATGATCACACAAGATCTATGTAGGTGATGCATAGAAACGAGAGGGAAGAGTGTGTCCACGTACCCTCGTAGATCGAAAGCGAAAGCGTTTCAATAATGCGGTTGATGTAGTCGAACTTATTTGCGATCCAACCGGTCAAGTACCAAACGCACGAGACCTCTGCATTCAGCACACGTTCAGCTCGATGACGTCGCACATGCTCTTGATCCAGTTGAGGACAAGGGTGAGTTCCGTCAGCACGACAGCGTGGCGACGGTGATGATGATGCTATCAGCGCAGGGCTTCGCCTAAGCACTACAATGGTATGATCGAGGTGTGTAACTGTGGAGGGGGGCACCACACACGGTTAAGAGAAACTTGTCTATTCTAGGGTGCCCCCTTGCCCCCGTATATAAAGGAGCAAGGGGGGAGGCCAGCCGTCCCCTAGGGCGCGCCCCAAGAGGGGAGTCCTACTAGGACTACTAGTCCTAGTAGGATTCCACCAAGAGGGAGAGAGGGGGAAGGAAGGAGAGGGAAAGGGAGTAGGAAAGGGGGGCGATGCCCCCCTTCCCTAGTCCAATTCAGACCTAAGGGGGAGGGGTGCGTGGCCTGCCCTGGCCACCCCTCTCTCTCTCCACCAAGGCCCAACGTGGCCCATTAGTTCCCCAAGGGGTTCCCGTAACCCCTCCGGCACTCCGGTTTTACCCGAAACTTTTCGGAACACTTTTGGTGTCCGAATATAGTTGTCCAATATATCAATCTTTATGTCTCGACCATTTCGAGACTCCTCGGGATGTCCGTGATCTCATCCGGGACTCTAAAAAACTTTGGCCATCAAAAACACATAACTCATAATACATATCGTCATTGAACATGAAGCGTGTGGACCCTACGGGTTCGAGAACTATGTAGACATGACTGAGACACATCTCCGGTAAATAACCAATAGCGGAACCTGGATGCTCATATTGGCTCCCACATATTCTACGAAGATCTTTGTCGGTCAAACCGCGTAACAACATACGTTGTTCCCTTTGTCATCGATATGTTACTTGCCCGAGATTCGATCATCGGTACCATCATACCTAGTTCAATCTCGTTACCGGCAAGTCTCTTTACTCATTCCGTAATACTTCATCCCATAACTAACTCATTAGTCACATTTCTTGCAAGGCTTATAGTGGTGAGCATTACCGAGAGGGCCCAGAGATACTTCTCCGAAAACAGAGTGACAAATCCAAATCTAGATATATGCCAACCCAACAAACACCCTCGGAGACACCTGTAGATCATATTTATAATCACCCATTTACGTTGTGATGTTTGGTAGCACATAAAGTGTTCCTCCGGTATTCGGGAGTTGCATAATCTCATAGTCTGAGGAACATGTATAAGTCATGAAGAAAGTAGTAGCAATGAAACTGTAACGATCATAATGCTAAGCTAACAGATGGTTCATGTCCATCACATCATTCTCCTAATGATGTGATCCCATTCATCGAATGACAACACATGTCTATGGTTAGGAAACATAACCATCTTTGATTAACAAGCTAGTCATGTAGAGGCATACTAGGGACACTTTGTTTTGTCTATGTATTCACACATGTACTAAGTTTCCGGCTAATACAATTCTAGCATGAATAATAAACATTTATCATGAAATAAGGAAATAAATAATAACTTTATTATTGCCTCTAGGGCATATTTCCTTCAGTTACATCCGCTTACGACAATCATATCATCCCCCTCACCATCCTTGCATACCTCCCAACCCATCTCTCACACGCACGTGCATAGACAGACATGCATCCCCTCTCTTATTGATATTGCACTCGTACCCTCAGTTTTTCTAGCAGGCTTCTCCCACCATTTGTGAGAAGCAACTCCACCACCAACCCTCCAACACTCTACCTTTGTCTTTCTCCCAACCTTATTCCTTTGCTACACATATGCATGGATGCCGATCGATCTTCCTCGATACATAGCTAGGTCTCTCTCCTTCTCCACACATATACTAGTCGATCTACCTCTCTATAGTTAGGTCTCAGCCCCTCCCCCTCCCCCCCCCCCCGCCCCCCACACCGATAGTCAAACGTTGTAGGTAGGTATCCATGCCATAGAGAAAAACTGCACCCACTACAAAAAAATACACTTACGTGATGATACGTGTTTGTCACAGTAGGTCACGTTTTCTGTCATGCATGTACATCCATGACGATTTTATGACAGAATCAAGATAGTCATACATGTGCTGTCGTAGAAGTGTTCCATGACATTACCAAAACTATCATCATGGAAGTGTCCACTTCCATGACGATAAACCGTGCGTCATAGAAGTGCTTTCATCAAGGGTGACCGACACATGGCATCCACCATAACGGAACCCCGTTAAGCTATTGGGTCCAGTTTTGGATCCGATAACCCGTTAACAGCCCTGACCAATGGGGATTTTCCACGTGTAAAATCATCATTGGCTGGAGGAAACATGTGTCAGCTCACTGTTGGGGCAAATGCCATCCACTCATTGGATCGAAGGCGCCTATGATACACTGACACGTGGCATGGCCCAACAGAGGCCCATTCCTGTGAAAAGGCTGGACCGTTTGACTTGGTCAAAAGGTGGCGGGCCAGCCCACGAAAAGCCTGTTAACGACATGTTCGCATATAGCCCATTTACAGCCCGCTAACCTAGGGCCCATTACGACCTATCCAAATTAGGCCCAGTAGCGTCATTTGGGCCGTCCAATATGATTCTAGACCGTTTTAACTTCTGGCCCATGTATGGCCCATGACGTCTTTTGGCCCATATGAGGCCCTTTGTAACTCTTGGCCCATTAACGGCCCGTGGTGAAACTGGCCCGTAATAAACAGTGTATCACTTTATACCCATTAACGGCCCATTTTTCCATTGGGCCGTTTCCAGCCCAAGTTATCTTTTGGCCTTCTCAGGGCCCATTTATTCTTGGGCTCATTTCCAGCATTCGGTTACTTACGACCCGTTATTGTCATTTTCTGCTTGTGGGCCAAATTCAGCCCGTCGTTACTGTCGGCCCGTTAGTGGCCCGTTAATACATTGGGCCGTTTTCATGTAAAAAACCGTTGGGCTGTTTTCATAGAGTTATCAAATATGGCCTATTAACGGCCTGTTATGGTCCACGAATAGTATGGCCCATGATTGGCGAAATTATTATATGCCCCGTAGAAGGCCCATGGATCCTACGGCCCATAAAAGGCCCATGGATCGTACGGCCCGTAGAAGGCCCATGGATCGTACGGCCCGTAGAAGGCCCATGGATCCTACGGCCCGTAGAAGGCCCATGGATCCTACGGCCCGTATAAGGCCCATGGATCCTACGGCCCGTATAGAAGGCTAATGGATCCTACGGCCCGTAGAAGGCCCATGGATCATACGGCCCGCATGAGTCCCATGGTTACAATAGTCCATGTGTTGCCATGATTATTGTGGCCTAGTTACCAAAAGTAGGTTATTGTCGCCACTAGAAAAACATAGAAAAAGAACTGAAGTGACTACAAGCAAACAACTAAACAAGACAATAAGGAAATAAATAAGCAAGCAATTAACGCTAGCCTATTACCGCTATTACACATATTACATCCACTGGGCATCAAAGTTCGCCACCAGTGCAAATATAGGGAACAAAGCATCATATTACATACACTGGCCGTCAAAATGGCCACCAGTACAAATAAACACGGCAGCAAAACAAGAGTATAACTGTAACAACTTCAGAAGAGGTCAAGAAACATTATCCTAGGTATCCACCATGCAGGCAATAAGCTTAGAATGCTTATTAGCTTTGTCCTGTTTGGCGCTAAAATCCTCCAACGCTTGTTGTTGCACCGGAAAGTATGCATCTGAATGCTCCAGGGACTTCCACAGTCCTTCCGCTTCTTGTCGCAGCACAGCTGATCGATACCTTTCAGCTTGTAGTTGAGACTCAAGAAACCGAACCGATTTAGACAGTGAGTTTGAATAGCTTGTGCAAGCGGTAGTGGCCAATAACTCGAACACTAAACCAAGAGAGGACTTTGGGGTTGTCTTACTGTCTTCAAGATAGTCTTCCTTAGCTGTTTTATCAGCTTTGTTGGATACGAACAAGGATGTCTCACTATCCTGAACCTTATCTGCATTACTTCCTTTCCCATTGCTTAATAAGGCGCTCTTCCACAATATTCTGTCAACATTCTAAAAGAAGAAACAAGCAGACACATAACAGTAGCATGTACTAGTAAATGAAACTCATTTCGGTGAACCATTTCATTAGTAAGGTGGACAGGATTAAACTACCAAGTCTTCTATTGCCAAGTACTAGTACATAATAAAAGAATCAAACAAACATATATCTATGTCCTATGGTCACTGCATTGTCTTGCCAAATAAAAATAGAGACACGATTCAAATCATATCAGTTCAATACAAAGTAGCAGCGAAAGAATACAAAGCGTGGGAAACTACACGGCACAACAAGATTTCAGATGGGTACCACGGGTCTACATGTACAACAACACTATTGGCTCTGTTGTGATGCTAGTAATGTGCATGATATGAGAAGTAAACTGTATACACAATTGAAATTGAAATCAACAGAGCTATTGATAAGAGCAAACCTGTTAAAGAAACATGCATGAACATACCTGCTATGCCATCAGAGTTTCGATTGGATCCATCAATTTAAAAATAAGTTTGTATGAGTAAATACAGTGATACAAGAGCAAAGCACTATGCACGATAGCAATTATAGTTTAAAAAGGCGCGCCTAAGCGAGCGCTTAAGCGCGCCTAGGCTCTAGGCGTTGGCAAAACGCATTGCGCATAACTACGCTTAATCTATGCATAACAACGCATAAGCATGCACTTTGGTCAGTAAAGTGCAAGGCGGTGGCAAAACGCATAATTAACGCCTAACACTTTTTTGAACTATGATAGCAATGGAATCTTAAATTAGAACAGTTGTTCTTCAGGTTTAGGCACTTGTTCTACATGAACAGAGTATAGTAAGACGCAAGAATATAGTACTTAAAATAGAAAATGAGCTCATCGACCTTACCACATTCTTGGTTCGGGACCAGTAAAGAACAAGGCGTTCCCAGTCATCGTCCAGTAAATGTGTGTCAGGAGAATGTAAGGGAGTTTGATGAGTTTCTTTGCCGGTGAAGTACGTTTTCTTCAGGTAATTCCGATACTGCCACTAAGCATTCTTGAAGATAGCAGAGGTATTAGCACAGGTTACCTCATCCCGAGTTTCCAAATTGATCCTTCTCTGTAGAGAAAAATGGGATATTTTTTGTATTATAACCATCATGGAGGTAGGATGTATGGGACAAAGCAAAGTAATTGCCATGAATATTACTTACACATAACTCCTGGACAAACACCTGCAACTGGCATTTTCCTTCATCCTCGGTATAGTATTTCCAAGATGGGAAGATACACACATAGGATTTAACAACATCAAATGCGATAGATGATAAACTACGACTAGCTGGTTGTGCTTCCTCCACAGGAAGAGGTGTACTAACTGGTGGAGTTGGGGTTCGCTGTGGTAGTACTGGCTCTTTGGGCACTGGAACTGCCTTACTAACTGCTCTTGTTTGGGAGCTCTGTGGTGGCGATGGTGCTGTGTCAACAGGAACTGAGTTACTATCTGCTGGGGTTGGGGTTAGATTGGGTGAAGCTGGCTCTCTGTCCATCGCAGTAGGGGTACAATCTATGAGAGTTTGGGTTAGGTGTGGTAAGCCTGGTTCTCGTGCATGTACAACCGGGGTGCTATCTCCACCAAGAGGTAGCACTGTTTTATTTGAAGACCGTGTTTTTACTCCGCTAGATACTGGCATCACCCGCTCCAATTCAAATGCCTGATAAACAGGAAACATAGTTGAATGTACAGACATTGTATGAGAGACATATGCAATAGATAGTTGTAGCGACCAGACCTCAAACAGTCCGATCTCTGTGCATTAGTGTCATCCCTGCATCAGTAATGCTGACACACACAGTACTTGAAGGATTTATAATAGAGTGACAATCACACACTTATTACATCAAATGGCTCAAAAGAGAGCTTATTACAATAAATATGGCTTAAGGCCATCTAATAACGATAACAGCGGAAGGCTTGGAAGATAAGTGAGTCCATCAACTCCAACGGCATCACTGAGTATAGGACCACGATCCTAAGGCATCTTACTCGTCGCCTGAAAAGTCTGCAACATGAACGTTGCAGCCCGAAAATGGGTCAACACATGGAATATGCTAGCAATGTAACACATAGAGAGTAATGAAATGACATGGCTATTCTACATGCATATATGGCTGGTGGAAAGCTCTATGGTTACAGTTTTGCATAAAGCCAATTTTTCCCTACTGCAAAGGAATACATTTTATTGAACTATCATGGTGGTTGTTAAACATTGAGAATGGTTGACAGCATTCTCAATCCCAATTAAAAGTAATCATTAACAACCCAACAAATTAATTAAGTAACGTGATGAGATTCACATGATAATCCAAGTACTAGATACTCAAAACGTCCATAAACGGGGACACGGCTAATCATGATTAGTTTGTACACTCTGCAGAGGTTGCACACTTTTCCCCACAAGACTCGATCTCCTCCGTTAGTTTTCTCGCACTACATGGTGTTTGAGAAACGGATGACCGAGACATAGTCTTTCAGAAGTGCTAGCACCTTACGATTGGGTAGACTGTACCACCTACATCCCCTACATCTGCTAGTCTACCACTATAAGAGTTTGCACGACTTACTCAGCTATGCTAGAGCCCATAATAGCATGTGGCTGCACACGGAAGTTTCTAGCATGAATAATCTTATGATCCCTTTGAGCCTGGGTGGCGGTCCAAAAACAAACAGGCAATCCTGGAATACCCAAGTGCCTCAATCCACTCAGATGTGTATTAAAGTTGCCACCTTAAATAAACCATAAATTAACGATCTCACATCTGTCATGGTTACACTCACCCAATCCACGTCTACTAGCATAGCATGGCAATATAAGCAAACGTAGAAGTAACTCCCAAGGGTTTGATAATAAAACAGGTAATAGGTACTACCTCATCTACTTCCCAAAACACACATATTAATCAGAACCTAATCATGCAACTGTTTGAGGATTGATCTAATGCATAAAAACTAGGTATGAAAGGGATATGATCAAAGTGTTACTTGCCTTGCTGATGATCCGTGAAACCTAGGGATTCGAAGTAGCAAGCGACGCAATCCGGGTACTCTACTGCAAGCAAACAAACAAACAACCATACAATAAGTACTCATCTAATGCACAGGCAAAACTCAAATAAGAGATCTAACTAGAAAGTTCAACTTAAGAACTCCGGTTGGCAAAAAGAATCAAATCGAACAAAGCAACGAAGATCAACCTGCGAAAGAAACAAACTTCATTTACTAATTTGGACCTAAGTCAAATTTTACAGTAGCAAAAACTTGTTTGAGTTGATTAAATCGAAAGAGGGTTTCAAGACGAAACTCTAGGCGCTTGAATCGCCTGATTCTGATAAACGAGCGAAAAGTTATACTAAACTGAAAATCAGATCAGAAATCGCGATCAGAAAATCACGGAATAAATCCGAGAAAAAGAACACGACGAACAGATTAACGAACGAACGTTCGTTATCTGGATCTAAACGATGAACGCGTTTGTTAAAACGAACAAACGAGCGAATGTTTGCTAATTAACCTAAACCAAAAAAAACCGATCTAATAAAAAAATGGATCTAAAAAAAAGCAACGAAAACCAACGGAAAAACCGAATGGTTTTACTAAAAATAATGGCGGCGGCGGGGTCAACCTCGGCGTGCGGGTCCGGCGGCAGCGGCGGCAGCGCAGGGCGGCGGCGGCAGCGGCGTCGGCGGCTAGCGTTTGGGGCGGCGATGGCTTGGGTGGGCTGGGGCTGGCGGCGGCCCGGGGTGGCGCTATATAAAGGCCCCGGCCAGAGGAGTCCTGGCCGATCCCGGCTCATAGTCGATTCGGATTTTTTTTAAAAAAGTTTCGCGCAGAAAATCAAACGAAAGAAATACCAAACGGACTCCAAAAATACCGAAATATAATTTCCCCGACTTCTAAAATCAAGCCGGACAAGATGTACATTTATTTGGGGCCTAAATGCAATTTTGAAAAATGCACATTTTTCCTATATTCAAATAAAATAGTAATAAAATCCAAAATAAAAACTTATTTGATTTTATTATTAAATCCCCAATATTTCTTTATTTTGGGAAAGTCATTTTATTCCCTCTCTCATATTTTTGTAATTGAAATAATTGAAGATAAAATAAATAAAATCAAATGATCCTATTTCCAAAATTTGAGAAAACTCAAATATGAAATTTTCGAAATCCCCAACTCTCTCCGTGGGTCCTTGAGTTGCTTAGAATTTCTAGGATCAAACCCAAAATGCAATAAAATATGATATGCAATGATGATCTATGTATAACATTCCAAATTGAAAATTTGGGATGTTACAAAGCTACCCCCCTTAAGTTGAATCTCGCCCTCGAGATTCGGGTTGGCTAGAAAATAGGTGAGGGTGGTCCTTCAGCAGATCTTCCTCTCGCTCCCAGGTGGCTTCTTCTTTGGTGTGGTGGCTCCACTAAACTTTGCAAAATTTGATAACCTTGCTGCGGGTGACTCGGCTGGCATACTCAAGAATCTTGACTGGTTTCTCCTCATAGGTCAAATCATTGTCCAACTGAATCGCCTCTAGTGGCATTGTATCTCTCAGCGTTATATCAGCCATCTCTGCATGGCACTTCTTCAACTGAGAAACGTGGAACACGTCATGAACTCCTGACAATCCTTCGGGTAATTCCAAGTTGTAGGAAACTTCTCCCATACGCTCCAAAACATGGTATGGTCCCACAAAACGTGGCTCTAATTTACCCTTAACATAAAAACGCTTAACTCCTCGAAGTGGAGATACTCGAAGATAAACTTTGTCTCCGACTTTGTAAACTTTCTCCTTGCATTTTGAATCTGCATAGCTCTTCTGCCTGGACTAGGCTACTTTCAGTCTATCGCGAATCAACTTCACCTTCCGTTCAGACTCCTTAATCAAATCTGGTCCAAACAACTGGCGGTCTCCAACTTCATCCCACGACATCGGGGTCCTGCACCTCCTTCCGTATAAGGCTTCGAAAGGGGCCATCTTCAAACTTGATTGATAATTGTTGTTGTAAGAAAACTCTGCATATGGCAGGTTGTCATCCCAACTTGATCCATAATCTAGGCACAAGCTCTTAGCATATCTTCCAAAATCTGATTAACTCTCTCTGTCTGTCCATCTGTCTGCGGGTGAAAAGCCGTACTGAACTCTAGTCTGGTTCCCAAGATTTCATGCAACGGATTCCAGAACTTTGAGGTAAACTGGGTTCCTTTATCTGATACAATGCTCCTTGGAACTCCATGCAGACATACGATCCTGGTCATGTATATCTTAGCCAACTTAGCACTGGTGTAAGTGGTCTTCACTGGGATGAAATGTGCTACTTTCGTCAAACGATCGACTATAACCCAAATCAAGTCATAGCCTGAACGAGTCCTTGGCAATCCCGTAATGAAATCCATGCCTAGCTTATCCCACTTCCATTCGGGTATTGGCAATGGTTGCAACAGTCCTGCTGGCTTCTGAAGCTCTGCCTTTACTCTCTGACATACATCACAAACTGCTACATATTCTGCAATATCCTTCTTCATTCTGATCCACCAAAAAGTATCCTTCAAATCCAAATACATCTTGATATTTCCTGGGTGAATAGAATATGGTGAATCATGGGCCTCTTGCAGAATCAACTTCCTGATCTCCGGGTCATTAGGCACATAAACACGATCCTCAAACCATAGGGTATCGTGCTCATCCTCACGAAATCCCTTAGCTTTGCCTTTGCTCATCCTCTCCTTTATATCAGCAATTTCCTTGTCAGTCTTCTGAGCTTCTCTGACCTTATCCATCAAGGTAGACTGAATCTCCAATGCTGCTACATAGCCTCTCAGAACTATTTCCAAACATAGCTCACGGAGGTCCTCGGCTAACTCCTTCGGTAACTCTCCGGTCATAAGTGTATTGACATGGCTCTTACGGCTCAACGCACCGGCTACTGCATTAGCCTTTCCCGGGTGGTAATGTAATCTCATATCATAATCTTTGATGAGTTCCAACCATCTCCTTTGCCTAAGATTCAACTCCTTCTGCGTGAAAATGTACTTCAAACTCTTGTGATCCGTGTACACTTCACAATGATTTCCGATGAGAAAATGTCTCCAAGTTTTCAATGCATGCACTACGGCTGCTAACTCCAAATCATGTGTGGCATAATTCAACTCATGAGGTTTCAGCTGTCATGAAGCATACGAAACAAGTCTCCCCTCCTGCATAAGCACTTCTCCAAGCCCTCGATGTGAAGCTTCGCAATACACCTCGTAATCCTTACTCTGATCTGGCAGAATCAACACTGGTGAGGTAACCAAACATTCCTTCAACTCCTGGAAACTGGCCTCACACTCCTCGGTCCAATTGAACTTGGTATCCTTCTTCAACAATTCTGTCATAGGTTTTGCAATCTTCGAGAAGTTCTCAATAAATCTCCGGTAATATCCTGCGAGTCCAAGAAAACTCCAGATCTCTCCAACCATTGTTGGTGCTTCCCAGTTTGTCACGGTGACAACTTTGGTGGGGTCTACTGCTATACCTTCTCCGGATATAACATGTCCGAGAAATCCAACTTCCTTCAACCAAAATTCACATTTGCTAAACTTGGCGTATAACCTGTGTTCTCTAAGCTTCTCGAGTACCAAACGCAAATGCTCCTTATGCTCTTCTTTGTTCTTCGAGTAGACCAAAATATCATCAATGAACACCACGACGAACTTATCCAAAAACTCCATAAACACCTTGTTCATCATGTTCATGAAATAGGTAGGTGCATTAGTGAAACCAAATGACATAACGGTGTACTCATACAGCCCATACCTGGTGGTAAAAGCCGTCTTAGGTATATCCTGCTCTCGAATCTTCAACTGATGGTATCCTGATCGCAAATCGATCTTGGAAAATACCTTAGCTCCTCGTAATCGGTCAAACAGATCATTTATCATCGGCAGTGGGTACTTGTTCTTGATTGTTACTGCATTCAATCCTTGATAATCGACAACCATCCTTAATGATCCGTCCTTCTTCTCCACTAGAAGTACTGGTGATACCCAAGGCGAAGAACTCGGGCGAATATAACCTTTATCCAGTAACTCCTTAATCTGCTTTTCAATCTCTTCTAGATCCTTTGCGGGCATTCTGTATGGTCTCTTCGATATTGGCCCTGTGCCTGGCAAAAGCTCAATCAAAAACTCAATGTCTCTATCTGGTGGCATGCCTGGCAACTCCTCTGGAAACACGTCAGGAAAATCCTTCACCACTGGTACTTCTTCCTGCACAACTCCTGTTAACGAGTTTACTTGTGTCCTCCTCGGCTCATGCCGGGATACATACTTGATCCTTCTTCCTTCTGGCATTGTAAGCAAAATTGTCTTACTGGCGCATTCAATGTTCCCTCCATACTTCGATAACCAATCCATGCCTAATATCACATCCAATCCTTGCGATTCCAATACTATTAGGTCCGAGGGAAACAAGTAGCTACCAATCCTTAATGGTAACTGATCACAGTTAAATAAAATTTATTCCTTTGCAGTAGGGAAAAATTGGCTTTATGCAAAACTATAACCGTAGAGCTTTCCACCAGCCACATATGCATGTAGAATAGCCATGTCATTTCATTACTCTCTATGTGTTACATTGCCAGCATATTCCATGTGCTGACCCGTTTTCGGGCTGCAACGTTCATGTTGTAGACTTTTCAGACGACGAGTAAGATGCCTTAGGATCGTGGTCCTATACTCAGTGATGCCGTTGGAGTTGATGGACTCACTTATCTTCCAAGCCTTCCGCTGTTATTGTTATTAGATGGCCTTAAGCCATATTTATTGTAATAAGCTCTCTTTTGAGCCATTCGATGTAATAAGTGTGTGATTGCCACTCTGTTATAAATCCTTCAAGTACTGTGCGTGTCAGCATTACTGATCCAGGGATGACACTGATGCATAGAGATCAGACTGTTTGAGGTCTGGTTGCTACAATAGTGTGGAAAAAAGAGGGCATGAAATAGTTGACATGTATATTGTTTAACTAAAACGGATAACATGGCATAATTTCACATATATGATGTCTATCTAAACTGGATAGCATAGCATAACATAATTCAAAGATATGATGAATAACTAAATAGGATCGCATGACATAATTCACCTACATGTTATCTAAGTAATCAGGATTGCATGATTTAATTCACATATGTGATTTATATGCTAAATAGAGGGCATTCGATATGATGTCTGAACTAAGAACATGGTGTTGAATATTGTGTATATGATGTCTAAACTATGCAATGCAAGACACCATATGCATGATATGAGCATTATAACCGTGCCAAGTTAGAGCATAAACCTCGGTGGGGGAATAGGACTGGTCATCTGTCTCTGAATCCATCTCTGAGGAGCTATCGGGACCCAACAAGAGATCTGCTTCGACAGGTAGCACTGTCTGCTCTAAAGGCCTTGTTTTCACTCCAGATTTTCCCATCTCCCACCCAAATGGCTGATTCACAGGAAGAGCAGTTTAATGTACCAACATTGTCGATAAATGTAAATGTAATGAAGAAAAAGGATGGGTAAGATATCATTCAAATATATGATGCCTGGTTAAATAGGATGGCATCGCACATTTTGCATATATTATATTATGGTTGGCTAAAAGACACGAGACTGCATAATTCCCGTATATGATATTAGAAACTAAACAGGTTGCATTACAGAACATGTCTAAACTAAGCAGATGACATATATGATGTCAAAAGTAGGCACTGCAAGGCAACATATGCATGATATGACTAACATCATCATGCCAAGGTAGAGCAAACACCTTGGGGGGTAAATAGGAGTGGTCAGCTGCGCCTGAATCCGCCTCAGAACAGATATCTTCCTCTGGATTACAATCTAGAGAGGGGGGAGGGTTTGCCATTGAACCCACCATGGAGCGATGTATGCATGACATTGTATTGCCGTGCAAAACTCTTCTCTTTTTCACTACATGTTCAGCATGACTGTGTACAATATCTGACATGCATACGAAAAAAATATGGTGAGATTATGTAAGGAGAGCATGCAGAAATTTAGAGTGATGGTAAAAACTAGTGGATGGATCCAAAAAAATGATAGCAGACTGATGATTGCTTTAATTTAATAAAAAGACAAATGATGATTGCTTTACTATTTGTTTCCCACCCAAGATGAACAACATAGGCATACCCTAGGTGAACCAGACATTAGACAGAGATACTATTCATTGATGCCTCGATATGTGCCCCACAACTAATTTAGAAATCAAGTTTGAACATTAATTTGGACCTGACTTGGAGTCCAAGAGGTGAACGGGATGATAAAGTAGCAGGTAATTTTAAGCAATGCATAACATAAGCAAAAACAAAAGAGTGTGAGCTCTCTTGTGGACCTGTGTACTCCTCAGGTTCATCTGCTGAGTCGATGATGGTGATGCTATTGCGGTGGGTGCCGGCGGCAGGGAAGGAGATCTGAGGTGGCGAAAGACTTTTAGGAGTCGTGATGTCTAGTTTGGTGGATGCTTCTGTGGATGGAGCAACTCAGGTGAGGTGGATGACTTTGCGGCAGGAGCAGGACAAACCACACAAAGTTCCCTTCGACACCTACCTGTAACTGAAGTAATTCTGTAAGGGCTCATTTGGCTTGCATGATTCTAAAAATGCAGGGGTAGGAAAAACACCGAAATAGGATAGGAATGCACATGGTAAACAGAGCATTTGTAAATACATGATTTCTGTCAACTTGGGTGTTTGGTTCACAGGAATTGGAAGAGCAGAGGAATGCAAAGAAACATGGCCAAAATAAAGTGAAACCATATTAAAGCGTGTATAGTTAGAATGTTATTCTACCACTAATGCACTTTGTCTTGTTTTCATGCATAGGATTTTGAAAAGTAGGTCCAGGTGGATGTTTTGCTCCGTTCCTTTCAACAAAATGCATGAATAATTGAATAGTAGAGTGCCATAGGATAATTCCCTATTGCTATATTTTTCCGTTGAACCAAAATATCCCTAATGGATCGACATGAATGTATAGTAGTAAGTGATGCAACAAGTGTACAACCTCTTTGCCGTAGCCGTGTCGACCTCAACATCATTGGGTTGGTCGCTTAAGCAGTTGAGGCAGAGGTGGTTGTTGGAGGTGTGGAGGAAGATCTGAGGAATCTGTAGACGACGTCTAGGGCACTGCCCTGTTGTGATGGATCGTTCCGTCATTGGAGCAGCTCCGGTGAGCCGTAAGACGTCAAGGCTGAAGCAGCACAAGGAAGACATCATCAATCTCAAGTGGGATTCTAATAGCATCTCCAATAGATGATGTAAAATAGATGTAAAATTTACATCACCAAAAACCACCTGACTACAATAGACGAGGTAAAAACTGTTGACTCTGAACTTAACTGTCGAAACTGAAATTCACTGTGTAATCTGAATGTTACTATCGAAACTGAACGCAATGATATCAGAGAGGAACTTGGCATGTAGTTTAGGGAGGGCCTGCAGTTCATCTTCAACCTGCAGCCCCTGAGCCGCCAGCCACCACCGGCCGAACTACCGGCCCCACCGCCGCCTCGCCGCCACAAAACAACTCTCCACCGCCGGTCCGCCGCCGCCCCGCCGCCCCGGCCAGCCCTCTAGGCCCCCGCCCCCCCACCCTGAACCCTAAGATAGATAGTGGGGTACCTCTCCGGCGAGCCCCCGTCCCCATTGCAGGTGGTTCTTCCTTAACTCCCGCGAGCCCCCCACCCCCTGAAAATCGACGGATCCAAAAGTCGACTTAGTCGACTGAAGTGTAGCTAAATCAGAGCAGAGCAGCAGCACGAGCGAGGGGGAGAGCAGCAACGCGAGCGAGCGAGCGAGAGCCGGAGCAGCAGCAGCAGTGCGAGCGAGCGAGAGCCAGAGAAGCATCGGCTGGGTGAGCGAGCGAACGAGCGAGAGCTGGAGCATCAGCAGCAGATCTGGCTGGTATGGCTGCCGCCGCAAAAAGGGCCACGCACTGGGGGAGAGCCGTCATGGAGATGTCGCCCGCGGCGCCGGCTTCAAGGTAGCCGCTCCATGGGGGTGCGAGATGGAGCACCGTCGGCGCCGGGAGGTCGAGTTAAGGAGAAGGTGTGATGCGATGAGTGTACAACCTCTTTGGTGGCGCCGAGTAGGCCTCGGCTTCGTCTGAGGAGTTGGTGAGGATGCTGCGGTTCCGGTGGAGCAGGTTAAGGCGGCGCTGTGGGTATGGAGTAGCCGCGATAGATGAGGCGATCATCGAAGCAGCTCCTTGGAGGTGGAGGTTGTAATTTCGGGATAGCAAGGCGCGGGTTCTGAAGGCGCCAGTTTTGGGAGCACGATATCTGAATTTTCGGGATATAACAAGGCACGGGTTGAATTTTATGGACAAGCCTAACATGTAATATTGTACTTGTACATACCAAATCATTTCGTACTTCCCTCAACTAAAAAAAACTATTCACACCACACAAAGAGAGAGTCTTGCCCCGTTTTACTATACAAATGCTATTCAAAGCTACTCCCTCCTTGCATCTATATAGGGCCTAATGCGTTTTTCGATGCTAACTTTGACCAAATATTAGAGCAATAATATATGACATGCAACTTACACAAAGCACACCGTTAAATTCGTGTGTGAAAGGAGCTTTCAATGATATAATTTTCACATTGTGCATGTCATGTAATATTAATCTGTCAATAGTCAAAGGCGGTCTTAAAAAACGCATTACACCCTATATAGATGGAAGGAGGGAGTATGAATCCATGTTATGTCCAATTAAATTTTTTCGCTGGCTGTATAATGCATGTAACCTACTCATACCAACATTTTAGTGCATTCCTAATGTCCATACTACCGCTGCAATTCGAACTGAATTTGAATTCGTTTCTCTATTTCAATAAGAAGATACAATCATGATTGTTGCCAACTTCAACCATCATTCGTGTATTACCTTAATAACACACCACATGATTACTATAGAGATAGCTATGAACTATGTGTACTACATGAACTCGAATTCTATTTTTTTAATACACTTGATGTTGATTGCAAATAATAGTACATTTGATGTACTAAATATATATTAATAATCTAAACTATGTTCCATACGTACACCGTGTTTATCACACAGAGTATAGCGCCCCGCCCCCTACATTATGACAAGTATTTAGACCTGAGCTGCAAAAGCCACACATTAGCCAAAATTATAATCAATGTTCTACATCATGATATCTTCTTCAAGTATCCGTATCCACTTTTTTATAATGAATTATGATCTTTGTTCGTCTTTTACACCTTCATGATCCTCTTCTATTTGTAGCTAGCTAGCGCTAACTTTCTATCGTGCATGCACACGCCCGCCCCCTCTCACCCACCCTTAGCGTCCCCTCCATCGTGCATGTTTGTTATTTCTCTTTAGGTCGTTCACCCGCGGTGTGTGTAGGCCCCGGCTCCTTCTTTCCGGCACACATCGGTCGATATACCTCTCTAGCCAAGTGTGCCTACCACAAACACATATATACTTCCCCTCTTCTCTTCTCATCGTCCATGCCCCCTCATGCCCAATACGGTTCCATGCAGGTGCACACTCCCGCCCCTCTTTTCATTGATCTCATACTCGCACACTCCTCCCCCTCGACATGGTAGGCCTCTCGCACCACCTCCTAGCCGCACCCCTCTCCCCCTATCCATCTCTCCGGACCTTATTTGCTTCTAACACATGCATGCGTGTATACATACCGATCTCCCTACATATAGCCAGGTCAACTATAATTCGTTTTCCCCACGCACCGATACACTTACCTCACTAGTTATGTCTCTCCCTTTCTCGGACACATGACGATTGATCTTCCTATGTAGTTATGTATGCTTACCACAACTATATCATCTCCTCTCATCATCCTTGCATACCTCCCGACCCGTCTCTCACACGCACGTGCATAGACAGACAGACATCCGCCGCCCTCTCTTATTGATATTGCACTCGTACCCTCCGTTTGTTTAGCAGGACTCTCCCACCATTTGTGAGACGCCACTCCACCATCAACCCTCCGACACTCTACCATTTTCTTTCTCCCAACCTTATTCCTCTGCTACACATATCCATGGATGTCGATCGATCTCCCTCAATACATAGCTAGGTATCTCTCCTTCCCCACACATATACTAGTCGATCTGTCTCTTCCCCCTCGCCCCCCATACACACCGATAGTCGAACGTTGTAGGTAGGTATCCATGCCACGGAGAAAAATCGCACCTTTGCCCTCTCAAATTACAGTAGGCCAGCCGCCCTGTATCTTTGACGTGGGCAAACACAAATTCGATGGAACTCTTTATCGATCGCGCAGCCACACACTTCATCCTTGTTTTCAATTCTATCGATATCTCACATCCATGACTCTGTTTCACACACATTGCATATGTTACGTTTTTTTGTTTGAGATATCATCAACAAATTGCCTCTGTTTCGCACAAACCATCTCACTCACACCCACCCACGTACGTACCTGCACCTAAAGAAGAGGTGCACGCAGGACGCACGTACTCACGTCTCGTTCCCGGCCACACCCGCGGGGGTACACGGTGGAGTTCGTTTCTGTACGAAAAGGCAGCCCACGTGATAATTTGACGCGTATAGCGGTTTTTTACTCGAAGGAGGGTCGGGTACCACGCCTAGACAGAACAAAGTTCGACTTGATGTGTTAGTATTAAATAAAGTTATATATTCCTCAATGGCACGTACAGAATATAAAACGATTGCCGTGGGGAAAATGGAAAAACGGGTTTGTCTCTCGTCACACCATCTCACACAAGGCGGCGGTGGCCTCTCTCTCTCAGCGTTGGTCAGTGATCCAGCCGCATCCCGTCCTCCGGTGGAAAGGGAGGATGTGCATCGTCTCTCCGTTCGACGATGTTGAGGCAGCATGTCCCGATCTGCGGTTCCCGTCGTTCTCTCTAACCAAGCTCCGGCACTGTAGGGCCTTCGCCACTTGCTCACTGCCGCAGTATGGGCAGATCCCGGCGACCCTCAGGTATAGCTCCCTCCGACCTTGCTCCACTACCCATCTTCCCATGTTGCTGCATGTCGATCTTCTTTAGTTGTTTGCTTAAATCGTATCTCGGCCGACGTACTTTATATCTTGGAATCTCGTCCTCAAACCATTTTTGATAAAACACCATGTGCTATCTTTCCCTTATTACATGGAATATGCTGCTTTTTTGTCGGCGTATGTGTCTTCAACTCGTGTTATTGGGCAGTAGTTGTTTCCTTTCTACCTCCTTTTGCAAACAGGGTTATCCATTTTCACCTCGTTGCTGTTGTGAC
This sequence comes from Triticum aestivum, assembly GCF_018294505.1. Lineage (NCBI taxonomy): Eukaryota > Viridiplantae > Streptophyta > Magnoliopsida > Poales > Poaceae > Triticum > Triticum aestivum. Next base: position 407,904,001 of record NC_057804.1, on the reverse strand, counting down.
CTTTTGGTGAACTGCACAAATCACTTTTTTCTTAAGAGTGTTATGTGCAGTTCCGCCAAAATGTCACACGGGCAACGTTTTTACATTTCTGTGGGACTGCAGAAAGGGAGATTGGTTTTGCTATCCTCCTCATCCAACTCCGTGCCTAATCTTCTCCAACAAGTAGTTACTCCTAAAGAGAGATTGTAGAGGTAATGGGCTTCTATTTGTCTATGTCATGTTTCATCATCTAGTTCCACTATTATTGTAATCACACTGACTAGATATCTTTGCAAACAGGGATGGTCCACTCGATTTTAGTGGAGCTGCAAAAAATGATCGGATTGTGGTGTCCTCCACACACCTCTTTTTTGGCTACAGAGCTGGGTGAAACTAGCTGCCAAGCAATGAACATTGCGCCAAGGAAATGGAGCCATGCCTATGAACATCATCGATCAATTATATTTCTTTCTTTATTTATACACCTTCTCACAACTTTGTCTTCAGTTGTGATGTGAATATTGGCGCTGGTCTGTGAACCATTGAGATGCATTAGCAGCCATGGTAGTTTTATTTGTATTTGATGGAATGTTGTAACGAGATAATCTTGAGACAAGATACATGAATCCTAAGTTGAAACCTTTTTTTCTATGGGAACCAAAGTTGAAACCTTCATAGCATCACAGTACAATTTCATTAAAATTATGCGTACATATAAACAAATCCTGAAGGATTGATAGCAATGCCAGAAACAATTCAACTTCGTTTTGCGACATCCTTCATCCGGCTCCACCTGCCCTGCAGCAATATTGAGTGCACAACACAACTGCAGGGAAAGATTCACCCCGGTCATTGCGCCGCAGTAGTAATGACTAGTGAGCAGTCAAATCACAAAGCCCCACCTTCGCCACAGTAAGTTGCTCGGACGAAGCAACCATCATTTCTCTGTTCCTTGAATCAGCTGGTACTCCCATATTCCCACAGTAATAAGTTGCTCGGGCGAATCAACCATCACTTCACCTTTCCTATAATAAGTACTAGTACCTCCTTTTTTTACTCTAGAAACAACCACACACGAATATTGGACGCTAGCAGCACAACAACTGAATCAAAAAATCTATAGTATGAGAATAACTTTGAACGTAAGCCATTGATTCACTCTATCCAATGGTCATAGTTGGAAAATCCAAACAAAACCAAGCATTGGATCAACTCTTTTAGCACTCAGGTTGTTGCTGCCTGCCCACCTAGCCCACGTATATATCCGCTCACGTGTGATGACCACAGGAGCTATCCACTTAGATTGTATGTTAAAAAAATAAAGGTCTATAACTAATGTGGCACCTCGGGCCAACGCGGCCAGATCACATTTTGCACGAGAAATTACACACCATGTTTTGTTGACATGTGGTCCCGTTTCAACATGTCAGTGAGACGACAGCGAGTCCTTTTCTACTATTTCCGAACGGACATGTAGGCCATGGCGCCTCTTCTTGTACCGTGGCAAACTGGCAACCGTCCACCGACTCTTTGCCTTTCCCTCTCGATTTTGAACTGTTGTCGCACGCTCTTCCTCCCTCCTCCATTTGCCTTCACCCTTCCTTCTGCCATTGTTTGATCGTCTTCTCCATGGAGGGAACAGGCCGGAAACGACCCCGTTATTCTTGCCCCGATCTAAAAGATGACGTGGTGGAGGAACTCATTGGTCGGTGCGACGTCATCACCTCGGCTAGCATGGCAGGTTCATTCAAGACCATTCTCGACTCAACTAATAACATCATTACAAGGAACCCAAGGGTCCAGGAGCGGTTTGATCTCCCCTATCTTCTTCGATGTGACCCTGCTGACTGGCGCGGGGACGACGGAGGCCTTGCCTTGTGCAAATTGATGCCGCTTGATAATGATATGTTTGATGTTAAGATGCCATCGCTTGAGGGCAAGGCTTGGGCAGGCGGAAATGGATATTTTGGGTTGTTTATATTGGATACAAATGCAAGTGGGAACTTGTGAATGTGTACACTCGTCACCGGGTTCCACTTTGAAAAATCTCAGCAGATTACCCAGAGGTTGTACACATCGGTATTCTACGCATGTTCAAATACAATCATGGTGACTGTCTTCTATGGAAGATAGCAATTTGTCGAGTTCCCAACCGCTCTTGGAATTACAAGAACTATGAAGTTGTTGCTATCTTCGACAAGCTTGTTGCCATCCTTCGTGGTTCGACTCGATGGATATTGCTCAAAAATCAGTTTCTATACACGGATGTGTACTGTGATGCAATTCAATACGAGGGTCTTGTGTTTGCTTCCACCACTCATGCACTGTTTTTGCATGGGATCCTCGTAGTTTCGGTACGTTTGCCTTCCACCGTAATAATAATTGTTTCATCCACATGCATGCGGGTTAGCAAGTTTCCCTTTACTAATTAACCTTCTTCTTGTGTTTCCAAGGTCCTCTGAACATTCCACCACCTATACTTGAAAATTTTTATAACCAACGGGGAGATGACGGTGGTGATGATTACGGGCATAAGGACGAGCAGGGACCATATACTTAGTGGCGCCTGGCAACTTATTCCGATAGATCTCCCCTTCTTGTCTGTATACAGCGCACTATTGATGTTACTACTAAGGAAGCATGTGTTGTATCCCATGGTCGCATTCTCCGGACCTATTCCAACACCCATTGCATGGTATTCGGGATGGATACTAGTGTGCTAGCGCCAACACCTTCTCCCTGGTACAGTATTGATAGTCTTGGAGAAAACTCACTCTTCCTTGGACAAAACTATCCAATGATGGTGAAAGGCGATCCAACTGCTGTTGACACAATGTTACTACCATTTATGAGAAGCAACTGTATCTATACCTCGGACATTTTGGTGGTTCCCTACCCTGAAACTGATATAGTAGGCCGCTTTAGCCTGGATGATCTGTCCTGCGTTGGTCTCAAGATTGATAATAGATGGCCCTTCCGAGAGAATCACTTGTGGTTAAAAGCAAGCATTTCCAACGCCGAGGATTGGTTGAGTTGAAATTCATTTCATTGCTTGTTATTTGTTGTGTGATGAAAACTTTAGTATTTATAATGTATCCTCGTTGTCATTGTGGGTTGATGACCTGTTGTATGTAATAAAATGATATGCCTGTGATAAACTTACTAAATTTATGAATGGCTTTCGAGTCGCTTCTCTGAGTGGGTGCTGCGACGAGGAAAAAAAATATTTTCCAAATACATAATTGTACATGCATTGCAACATGTTATCGGATGAGGCCAATCAACAATAGTAGTACACTATGTGTACTAGCTTCACATGCTTCGTGCGTCGGGCGGGTGTTTTTTACTGTAGCTGCGAATCCCATCATCCTAGGTCCTCCAATGAGTCCAGTAGAAATTACATTCTGATGTTTGGGTTCAAACTTTCAGAACTGCTACACTATCTCTACGTCTACGTATACGTAATACAACAACTTTTAAACTTGAGACCAGCCACCCACCCTCACAAAGAACACTTTTTAACCTAGCAGAGACTCTAGGAAATTTGGCCACAATGTGAGGTGGGCCATGTGTTAATGTGTTTGCTGTACGTAACCAGCACCTCGAATCCTCGATACTAGTACTAGTAGGGTGGTATGGGCCAGAACAAGCATTCACGTCCAGGAGTATGGCACACGCCACCAGCACGACTTCCATCTGACACGATATTTCTTGGAGTCCGTGCTACAGCTATCTCTTCAACCTCGTCATTTCTCTAATTCAGCCATCGCGCGGTGGGCGAGGTGGAGGTTTGCCGATAGTCGGTTTCCTCAACTGCGGTCCCACTTGTAAGGCCAACACCAACGCACGACACCAAATGGACCTCCATTTTGCTCGGATTCTATCCATTTGGGTAGGGCAATGGGGTCGTGTTCGGGCCATTTCTCGGATGCGGTGGCCGTGTGCCGAACACGCAGACGCATCCCGGCCGCGTACATTTTTCTTTGCAAACACATATCTTTTTTTATCATTGATTTTTGGTACATGGAAATACATCACCAAAATTTGATAAGAAAAGCAAGACCAAAGAAAACAAGAACCACAAGAATACATTTTAGAATATATCCAACTTCCATAACTGCTTCTGTAAGTTGGATTAGTGCCTTCTCGATGCATTCATTGTTGATCTGCGGAGGCTCAATCTTGCGTGCTTCTTTCTTCTTCGAGTGTAAAGTAGACGTTGCTTCCTCGCATCTAGTCTCATGTCTAGCCTCTATTTTATCAACAAGTGCACTAGTCTCATCTCTAGCCTCTATGCTAGCTAAAAGTGCTAGAACATCTACTAAATTGCGCTCTATCAATATATCAAAGCACTCTTCTTCCCAATACCAAAACTTCCATCCATTCTACACAATAAAAATTTAAGTTAGCACAACTAGTCTAATCCGAGAGCACAACCGAAGATTTGGTCGAGTTATTCCTCCTTTTGCCAACACGTGGGACATCCAGCATCCAGGTCGTGTCATGCAAGAAAATAGAGTGGTAGTTGAAGCCACGTGATGTGCATCTTGGGTTAAACTGTAAATAGAATCTTACTACTCTTGAGTAACTCCTAAAGCGGCCATCGAAGATCTTTATTGGATTTGTTTTTCATCACCAACACGTCAAGGTGAAAGATGTGCAGGTTCAGTGGGTCCTCTTGCGTTTTCACTGACATGTGGGATCGCATATGAGCAAAAAGACGATGGGCTCGACTCGTCTGCTGGCTGGCTGAGAAGAGAGATAGAGGAGGGCTGAGCACGACTCCAGGAAATTTGTTCTATGTAACTAGGACCTCGATATTCGCGTGTGGATGTTTCTAGAATAAAAAAAGGAGGTACCCCTACTTATGTTACTCCCACTACGCCTAGCCTAAGGTTAGTAGGTGACCTTGCGCTTGGCTCTTCGCCTCTTCCAGAAGTCGATGGTTCTACAGTAGTACTTCTGGCAATCTGACACCAAATGAACTGTTGCATGTCCACCGCTTGTAAGCAAAAGTTTCTCCTCGTGCTGCGAGCCCCCGCGCACGCGTTGGCGACGGAGAAGGCGTAATCAAGCTTCTCGTCGTTCTGCGAGTTGACGGGACACATCAAAGTTATTTAGTACGTACTCTCTCCAAAAAAGGGCTGACCATGTCATGGCTACCATCGCGTGCTCCGTCGTTGAGTATGTGCACTATTCACGTGCCATCGAGGAGAAAAAATATTGCATAGTAGGTGCCATCGAAGTGCATGACTCACTTACGCATTGCTTATCTGATTATCTCCATTTTCTTGCATGACAGGTGCACCCTTATGCTAGATGTCTCGCGTGTTGGCAAAAGGATGAACAAAGCTCGCATAAAAGGAAAAAGTTGAAGAACATAGATTCCCAACAACCGAGAAGGAGCAAGGAACCTTGCAGTGGAGCATCTGCAAGGAACCTTGCGCGTTTTCCCCTATTTTTTGCTGCCTGCCCACCTATAAACAAATAAAAGAACATGAACTCTTCGCTAACCAGTAGAAACGATACATCAGGATGCTAAGTTGAGATGTTTTATAGTTTATATTGGTAACCACGCAACAAGCCACACATGTACAGGACGCATGCAACCACGCATGTACACACGCCAACGCACTAACTCCATCCGATCTAACTCATGCACATACGCGCACAGCATGGAGCACACAATTCACGTACACAACACGTGCATGCACACACACTCAGCCACAGAATGCACGTGAATAACACATGCAAGCGCACACACTCGGCTGCATGGAGGCGTGCGCCATCTGCGGCGATGTCTGGTTCGTCATGCTACGGCAAAGCTCGCACACAATAGCGCCTATGCATATCTTGCAGCACCTCTTTGCCGTCATTGCTCAACGACTAGTTGGAGACGAAAACGACCGCAACCTCGGCCTTAGAGCTAGCATCGATGGAAAACCACGCATGTTGCACGCACACGGGCACGTACGGAGTGCCCACAACGTGGTGCGTCCCCAGTCGCCTCTACTCCTTCTGCGCATGTTGTCTATCAAGGCGGCTGCATGCCTAATGATGATGTGGGTGAGATCTTCTAGGACTTAGATGATGACGAGGAAAATTATGAGACACAAGGTGACGTACACCGTCAAGGTACACGGTCAAGGGGGTGCTAAGTGCTAAGTGCTTAGATGTGCTTAGATGAGGTGCTAAGTGCATTAAATGTCTTAGTAACTCAAGTCTCCAATGCATAGGCGCTTAGTTTATTGTTGCTAAGCTTGCTTCATCTAATTAGCTATAGACTCAAAACTGTCTTTCCACCGTTTCTTCCCGCGGTTACCAAACTAGTATCTCTCTTCTTAATTAACTTGCCACATCATATTTTATGCCTATGTGGCAGGCTTAGCAGCTATACATGGTGGACCACTGGGAGTAACTTATACTGTAACATATTACAATGTTACTCTAAACATCTCTATAAACCGGAAAAGAGGGAGTAGTAACATAGACTAGTGTCATATGCATGAAACTACTAGTGAGTATGGGAGCACATGATATTTCCCCGTCCGGACCAATCCCAAGTTGGCTTATCACCTTCTTGGCCCAACAAAAACCCCTCCCCCCTCACATGCGCACTTACCGCCCGGCGCCAGCTGAGCCCGCCGCTCCACATTGATGGCAAGTCAGGGCGACGCGACCTCTCACTGCTTCCGCTGTTGAAGCGGCGCGCCGACCGAGGGCATCGCCCGCTGCACACCCGGCATTTCAGACTACATAGTGGAGAGTAACTTTAGAGCAAGTGCTACAATTAGATGACATAAGCAGGCTATAAGGATTTAAATATAGTATTTGTGCTTAGTTAAAGGAGAGAGAAGAGGAGAGAGAAGAGAAGCGGATTGTAAACTTGTAGCCGGTTGTAGCAGGAGCCCCAACATACTTTGTGAGACAAAAGGTGGGGCCATTATTAATGATATAGTATTTATACTAAAGGGAGTAATGGACGCCTTAATTACTCCTTTTTTAGACAAACCTTTGTGGGGCTATTATTGAATTGGACGCGGGGTTTGGGGGCCAAAGGCCTACTATTATACTTGGTCTTACTCGCACAACCGATCTGACATGCTCTACCCTAGCCGCCGCTGTATCATATGGTTTCGCACCATTCCAGATCTTAGCGCCGCCACGCAATTCTTCTCCAGCCCTCCTTACGGCGTGCACCGCGAGAAGGGACAATAGTCCTCCGAACCCCGTCTTTCATGATCTTGTACGGGAGAGGGGCGATCAGGTTTTTGGGGAGCACACTCCTGTGATTGCTGCTAGCGACGACTTCCTCAACGACAGCCTTCTTCCCCGACCTCGGTAACCTCTTCATCAACGACATGAGTGACAACATCAACCACAGCGGTTCTGCTCCTGCTGTACAGTATGTGATTCTATCCTCCTCGTTTAGTCCGCATCATTACTTTGATGTTTGCAATTGTCATCATGGTCTATTTACTGCTGATTCGGATTAAATCTCATAGTAAATTGCTCATATATTCAACAATCCAATCAAAAAACCTGATTATAGGCAATTTACTCCGAGTGGTTTTGCTGTGCTTTTGAAGCCGCCTACTTTTAAGGGGGGTGCAATATAAAAGGTGGCGCACAAGAGCAGTATATTAGTTTCAGATCATGTACTGCTATGACGCCACTAAGGGTAAGCCTGAGGGTGATCTTAATCCTACAGCAGGAAGCTTTTGAGAACATGGATACCCTCTTCAAAGCCGCCCTACTGAGTGTTCTTGACGATTCCATTGTGGATTCATATATGTCGTTTGATAGCGGCAAAGACATGTGGGTTGTGCTCGAGGCCATGTTTGGGGCCTTGGGTGCTGGCAACGAGTTGTACGTCATGGAGCAATTCTATGACTACAAGATGACTGATGAGCACTCTGTTGTTCAGCAGACTCATGAGCTACAGTCACTCTCTAAGGAACTTGAGTACTTTAAGTGTGTGTTGCTGGAATTTTTTTTTGCTGGGACCATCATTGCCAAGCTTCCACCTTCGTGGAACGATTTTGCTACTTCTCTGAAAAACAAGAGACATGAGTTTTTTGTTTTGGATCTCATTAGCACTCTTGATTTTGAAGAGAAGGCGAGAGCAAAAGACACACGTGCTCGGGTCACTGAAGGAGCTTCCAGTTCCCACATGGTACACGAGAAGAACTTCCAGCCCAACCAGCCCCAAAACAACAAGAACAAATCTCAAGGGAAAGGCAAGTTTGATGCAAATAACAAGCCGTCACATTCTACCAACTTCAAGAAGAATTCCCATAACGGGAAGGGATACAAACCCCAATTTTGGTAGCACCGCAGAAAATTTATATGGCTGCATCTACCTGCTGTCAGCTAACCTCATGGTGCTCCAGGTATTCCGACATTCATAACTAGGTACAATGATAACCGCAAGATGAAATTAGCTTATTCGTATGTTGACATGCTGATTGCAGTGCGGAACGATCCTGTCATGTGTGGAGGAGCAAATAATCAGTGCAACCAAAGGTGGAAATCGACCAAGGACTTATGAAATTATATATAATCTTCCTCAGGCAGGTCAGTCTCCCCTTCGTCCAGATGATCTTGTTTTGTCATGCCGAGCTATTGATATGTGCTACTGTTTTGCAACACAGTTTAAGTATAGCCGTTTTCCTATCTTTTCAGATTCAGGACAATGAAGATGATTTCAGAGGAACTGCACAATATGGACTCATGTTGAGTCATCTCTATTGCCTCATGTGTTTGCTACAAATGTGTGAGCATCAATTGCAAGATGAGGCAGCTAGCTAGCTCTGGAGTTGCCAACATGCTCAAAGTGCTCGCAACATTGAGAAGAAACAAGCATGACGAGGAAATTAATGTGTCCGCGGGGAGGCCCTTTGCTTAGTGAAGCATCGGCCATTTTTCTTTATTTCCACACCTTCTCACAGCTTTGTATTGGTTATAGTATGGTGAATCATTGAGATGCAAAAACATGCTGAACTTTTGTTCTTCTGAATGTTAGTATGCATACCGTATCTTCTGAAGCTTAGTTTAATGTGAGTGTCTTCATCCAGTACCGCATTCTCTAATTTGATGGATGCCAAGTTGAAAAAGGTTACTGATGAGTAGCCATAAGCTGGAGGCGTCTCTTTTTTTCTTTTGAATGGGCACTAAGCTAGAGAGTGTCTCGGGCTGCCTCTAGCACAAGGCCCTCCAGTATGAAAATGGGTAGCCGACTGGGCCGATACAAAAGCCTATCCATCTTAAAGCCCATTTGTTTTTGTTTTTTGTGAGGAGAAGCCCATATTTCTTGAAGAGGGGGCGATCCTAGAAAAACCCTCCTTCCTCCTCGCTTCCACTTATACTCCCTCTGTCCGGGTTTATTAGGCCCATGAGCCAATTGCTAAGACCAAGAATATGCACACAGATTCGCTCAAAAAGAAGAAGATGCACACAAAGAAAATAAATCTCCTTAATTTACTCCATAACCACCCTATTTAATAGGCCTAGTAACAAACCAGGCGCATGCAGTGGCCGGTGGGCACATGCATCCTGCATGCATGGTCAGTCAGCAAAGTCCATGCGCCAGCTCCAATGCAGCAACACAAAAGAAGAGAGCGATTCTTGGGGAAAAGCGAGTAGTTAGTGAAGCGGGCCTTATAAACACTAACAGCTCGCTCTCCCGCTTCCATCTCCCCCCAATTCCCCCTGCTCCCCAATCTTCCTCACTCGTCCAGAAAACTCCCGCTCACCTTCTTCCTCACTCATACAGCAAACGCCTGCTCCTATTCTTCCACTCCTACAGAAATCCCCAGCCCTCCTTCTTCCCCACTCGCACTGCCACTAGGCTCGTCTCTGGCTACTCTGCTCAAACCCGTGAGCTCGGTGCAACGCCCACAAGGAAAATGGAGTCGGCTGGCCCCAGTGCCAAGAAGATGAGGCTCCCACCAGCGACGATGCCCATTGTAGATCCCGCACCCAGTAGCGTGGGAAGAAGCGGCGAGCCCCCCGCCCCCCCCCCCCACCCAGATATGAGGAACTGGTAGAATCTCTGGTGGAACGCATCAGCGATCTCCCGGACGTCATCCTTGAGGAGATCATCTCGCTTCTCACCACCAAGGATTGCTGTCGCACACAAGTCCTCTCAACTCGGTGGCGCCCTCTATGGCGCACCGTGCCCCTCAATCTCGACTGTCGTCAGATATCTGTCCTTCCTGAATTTGATCTCCACAGAGCCATTGTCTCCTCTCAGCAGCAGGGCCCCGTTCAGTGTCTCTGCATCCCGACACGCTACCTGCTATCCATACCCGGCACGGTGGATGCTTGGCTGACATCCCCTGAATTCGGAAAACTCCAGAAGTTTGAGTTGTACCATTACCACAAAAGTTTCATACCACGAACACACCAAGAATTTGTGCCCACACCACCATTGCCCATCTCGCAGTTGTTCTCCTCTCTCCACACCGCCACCTTCACCTGATGCCATCTACCAGACGATCTGGTACAAATGCTTCAACTCCCACTGCTAAAAAAACTTTTGCTTGTGGTGGTTTATCTGTCGGAGGCCTCACTACACAGCATCATCCACTCCAGTTGCCCTGCAATTGAGCGCTTGCTGATTGTTTTGGGAATTGAAATCCATATTAGTTGTCTCCAAATAAAGTCGCCCCATCTTAAAAGCTTTGGAATTTGTTTTAAAGGATAGCAGCACATCATTGAAGATGCCCCTTCACTTCAAAGGTTGCTCCTTGATAATTGTTATAGACCTTCACAAATAACTGTCGTGTCTGCGCCCAAACTGGAGACCTTGGGTGTAATTCGTGGCCCGTTTAATGATCACAAGGAGTTGGTGTTTGGCTCCTCACTTTTTTAGGTACCGTATATTATCATCTACACATTTGTAATCATAAGCTGCATTTTTCATTTGTGCGCATAAGTTTTATATCATCTTGGAGTACACTTTGGGTACTAATATTATGTTATGTGCTCAATGAAGAGTTCGTCCATTGATAGCCTATCAATGCCGCTGGATTCTGTCAAGATCATATATATCAGAATGTTTAGTTTTGATTTGAACATAATTATTGGCTTGCTGCGATGCTTTCGATCTCTGGAGAATTTATATATAGAGGTGATGATTTCATGCACATTGAAAGCCCGTATATATTGTACTAGAATTAACTGTTCAGCTGTCATTCTTTCGACATACTCTTTTTTCAAACATTCACTATTTTCAATCTTCGTGTCTACTTAGGCACAACCACATGGAGCAAAACATATAACCAGTCGGTGGTGCAATAAGCACCAGGATTTTCTCAGTTCTCATGACATTCATTTGAGGACAATAACGATGGAAGGATATGCATCCAACTAGGCAAACAGAAGTTTTGTCACATTCTTCCTGTTGAATGCGAGGTTACTATTATCCATGAGGCTTAATTTTTACCGCAAGAGATTTCTCATGGACGAACATCTTGAACAGAAAAAAAAGAAGTTTCAGGTGGACAAATGGGCTTCTAAACGTGCTCGGCTTCTATTTACAACAAGTTGTAGTCATCCTGAAATAAATTTTTTTGCACAGGATGTTGATTTTATGGATCAGACTGATCCATTTGTTTGTGACTGCAAAAAAGAGTGGTTGGGTTAGATGTTACTACCATGTTCAATCTGGGTTTTTGTCTAAAAATTTGATGAACAATTAATCCTTGGGCTTTTTGTACCATTTATATGCTTGAGTTGCATGTTGTTGCCCTCGTACTCCCATCCACCTGCCACTACACTGCCGCATCTTCCACGGCTGATGTTCATTCCCGTCCGAGGCCTCGCCGTCGTTCTTCGCCTTGGTTCACTCGCTGTGCCCGCCGCCATCTGGCATTGTCAACATGGTCAACAACCAAGAGGAATCAGGAGATGACTGTACGTGGAGAGGTTGACCATAGGGACCCACCAGGGTCACTGCATTTCACAAGCAGGTGCCTCATTATTACAAGCAAAAAAAATACTTCCTCCTAATTGTTTGACAACTAGGTCCCACACCATTGTCAATGTAGTCAATAAACGAGAAAATTACATAACAAGCGGATAACACCGGGGACCCAGCAGCTCGCCCAGTTGTTTTTTAGTTTCAGAGACGGAGCTCAACTGCGTGTTGTGTGGGGGTTGTGGCCCGTCTAGCCCACGCTTACGCTTTTATTAAGCACATGACGAGCCCAGTTGATATACTTTTTCTTTCTGAAAATGGCTAGCCCAGTTCTTTTTCTTTGGAGAATACGAAAACCGAGGCCTACTTGCTTTTCTCAGCCCTGCTGGGCTGCAAATCTTTCAAGACGAGGAGGGATGTAAGTAGTAAGAAATGGGCTTCCCTAGAAAATGGGCTATAAGTTGTAAGAAATGGGTTGTAAATTGTTAAACCAAAGCCAACCGACAATTGCATTAAAATATCATTTTTCAGGATTTCTCTACTCTCTACTCTTATAAAAACCAAAGCCAACTGGCAATTACATTAAAATATCATCTTTTCTCCCACAAGATAAACTACTCATACAAATGCATCTTCATGTTCCGTGCAATGAACGGGCATCTTGCTAGTGAAGATTCTAGATTTCATTCATTTTTTGCGGAGAATTGTTTTTTGAATTTTATTTTGAATAATTTAAAAAAAATATTTTTAACGTGACTCAAAATTTCGTGATTAAAAGTGTTCGAACCCCACCGAAATATGCAAAATTTTGTTGAATTTTTTAGCAGTGCCCAGAATATATGGTTTGTAATGCTAATAAAAGAATATGGGCTTCAAATATCCTTAAGAATTAGCAAATGGGCTGTAAATTACTGAAAGAAATGGCTAATGGGTTGTATGTTGTTTTCCACAAATTTGGAGGCTCACTTCTGGGCCTACTAGGTTGACGATAACGATGTCCTAAAAAATAATTTGACGCATACGCAAGGCTTTGTCAACTTAGTCAACACAGAGCAGTGACTGTTGGATGTCCATCAAATAGCCGTCGTGCTTCTTCAATCTCTGATCTTCCTGCTCCAGCCGCCCAAACCAGCGTCGGCGGGACTGCCTGCTCCCTCCTCCCGTGGCTGGCTGTGTTGCCGCCAGGCCATCCCTCTAACCACCCACATCCTGTTGTTTTCCAGCGATGTCAGCCTCACCCCGCAGCCGACCACTCAGCGCTCGTACTCCCCTCAGCGTGGGCATCTACTGCGATGGCTTCGCCGGCTCCGGGTGGTTCCCTTCCTGGGCCTCGCCCTCGTCCATCGTGTTTGTGCTCTCAGCGCGGCGAGGTCAACATGGTCAACAAACAACAGCCATCGGAAGAGGCTGACAGTAGGGGCCCACACAAGGAAATGCCTCCTTATTATAGACAAAATAATGATTCCTCCACCTAATAGCTGGGACCCACTAGAAGGGCCTCTGTATTTTATGAAAAAAAATGTTCCCCCCGCTGTCAACTCAGACACACCGGAAGTGCCTCCTTATTACGCACAAAAAATTGAATACTCCCCCTGCTAGCTGGGACCCACCTTGGTGGGAAGCTAACTTGTGGGCCTACTAAGTTGACGGGGATGGAGGGCTTTGTCAACTTAGTCAATATGAACGATTCTATCTCCAGTGACCGTACGATGTCCATCCAACGGCCGTAGTGCTTCTTCAACCTCTGGTCTTGTTGCTCCAGCCGCCCAAAGCAGCGCCGGTCGTGCCGCATGCTCCTGCCTCCCATGGCCGGGTGTGCTACCGCGGAGGCCTCACCTCCCCCTACTATTCCCACCGCTGGCCAGGCCCTGCAGCAACGACAACCTCACACTGCAGCCGAACCAATCAACCCTCGTACTCCTCTCCGCGCGAGCTTCTACTGCCGCGTCTTCCCCGGCTCCATGTCGTCCCCTTCCTAGGCCTTGCCGTCGTCCACCGCCCTGGTGCTCTCGGCACGGCGTGGTCAAAGTGGTCAAGGAACGACTTCCATCGGAAGAGTACTGTACGTGGAGAGGCTGACAGCTGGGTCCATGGTGGCCGCAAGGAAGTGCCTCCTTATTACGCGCAAAATAATTATTCCTCTAGCTGACAACAGGGATCCACGATATGGGCCACCGTATTTCGCGAAAAAAACATTCCCCCCTGACTGCTGGGACCCACTAACTACATCTTCACATGCAAGGAAGTGCGTTCGGGCAATAAAACGATTCACCCCCCCCCCCCCGACTGCTGGGACCCACCAGCTACATCTTCACATGCAAGGAAGTGCGTCCATATTACGGGCAAAAAAGTGATTCGCCCCCCTAACTGCTGGGACCCACCAGCTACATCTTCGCACGCAAGGACGTGCTTGACAGTCGGGACCCACCTGGTCGAAGTGTACGTAACATTGTCATTCTGGTCGCGAATGTGTACGTACATACTAGTCGATGTAGAGGCGTGCACGTGCCATAGTAGAGGCGCGCACGTGTCATAGTAGAGGCCCGCCCATAGCATATACATGTACGAACAACGGCCAGGGTGCAAGAAAGTAAGTACGGCCACGTACGTACATATGGGCGGGTTCTCGAACGCCTACTTGCGCATACGTATGGCTGGGTCGGAACGGGGAAACTGCGTCATCGTCGTGTTCATGGGGAGGCAAAAAATGCGTCGTGTTCATCAGGAGGCGACGGAACGCGTGGGAGCCAACCGTCTTGGACGGAACAGCCGATGGAAATGAGGCCTAGCATGCCGCAGAACGGAGGAAAAGGCCTTGTGTTCGACTAGCCACGTTCGAAACGGGATCCTGTTCATCAGGATGGGTCTGGCGTACCGCAAAACGGAGGAAACAGACTTCTGTTAGACCTCCTACGGTCGAAACGGGGTCCTGTTGATCGGGAGGGGTGTGGCGGACCGCAAAACGGAGGAAACGGACTTGTGTTGGAGCGCTACGGTCGAAACGAGGGTCATGTTCATCAGGAGGGGTGTGGCGTACCGCAAAACAGGACTCCACGGGATACTGTTCATCTCCATCGTCGACCTCCTCCAGCCTCCACGGGCTACTGTTCATCCACCGTCGACCTCCTCCGGCCTCCACCTGTGACTGTTCATCCACGGGCTCCTATTCATCCAGCCTCCACCGCGTGCTACTCCACCGGCTACTATTCAACAACCCTCTCCACGGGTTCCTGTTCAACCACCTCTCCACGGGCTACTGTTCATCCAGACCTCCACCGGCTACTGTTCAACCAGCCCTCCACGGGGTCGTCCTGTTCATCCAGCTCTCCACGAGGTCCTGTTCATCCAGCCCCAACCGGCTCGATCGATCGGGGTCCTCTTCATCCAGAGGCAACACGCGGGGTCCTGTTCATCCACCCCCATCGGGAACTGTTCATCCAACCCACCCCCTCCAGGAATGCTCACTGTTTATCCAACCCCCCCCCTCCAGCAACGCTCACTGTTCATCCAGAGGTAGCATCGATCGGCTTCAGTTAGCAGCAGTAGCGAAGGAATCGCTCGATCACTCGGGTTCAGTGTGCGTAGCTTGGAGTGCAATCGCTCGGGTTCAGTTAGGCGACGCCTTGCTCGGGTTCAGTTAGAGCCCAACGCCTCGCACCCACGCGCGTAAGGTACGAGAGAAACGCACATCGCTCGGCCCCCGACCACCCACCGTAACTGGGAACTCCCCAATATTTTCCTCGCCCTCGCTTCTACCATGGTTTTTTCCGTTATGGACGGCCAAAAGAATGCCATGCAGCTGCATCTCCGGCCCGCCCAAGACGAAAAGCCCAGTTTCTGTCATGATTTTTTGTCATAGAAGTAAGGGCCCACCACATCTATGATGATACCAAGTTTTGTCACAATTCTCGTCATATAAGTGT
Organism: Triticum aestivum; assembly: GCF_018294505.1. Lineage (NCBI taxonomy): Eukaryota > Viridiplantae > Streptophyta > Magnoliopsida > Poales > Poaceae > Triticum > Triticum aestivum. The sequence goes on along the minus strand of NC_057804.1, from coordinate 407,888,176 downwards.
CATAAGTATGACAGACAAAAAATCGTTCGGCCCAAAATGTCACGGATGTGTCTTTTTTTTGTAGTGACCTTTGCCCTCTCACATTCCAGTAGGCTAGCCGCCTTATATCTTTGACGTGGGAAAACACAAATTCGATGGCACTCATTATCGATCGCGCACCCACACACTTCATCCCTGTTATCGATTCTATATCTCACGCCGATGATCCCTCCACTATCTCTCGTGGATCGCTCCATCTATATATGATATATCCATGACTCGGTTTGACACACATTGCATATGTTAAAAAAATTCATTGAGATATCATCGACACATTGCCTCTGTTTTGCACAAACCATCTCTCTCTCACCCACCCACGTACGTACCTGCACCTAAAGAAGAGGTGCACGCACGACGCACGTATACGTCTCGTTCCCGGCCACACCCGCGTGGGCACACAGTGGAGTTCATTTGACGCGTGTAGCGGTTGTTTACTCGAAGGAGGGTCATGTACCACATGTAGACGGAACAAAGTTTGACTTGACGCGTTAGTATTAAATAAAGTTATATTCCTCAATGGTACGTACTGAATATAAAAAGATTGTCGTCGGGAAAAAAGAAAAATCTGCTCCACTATATACAATGGAGGCTGCCTGTCGGTGTTTGTCCCTCGTCACACTATCTCACACAAGGCGGCGGTGGCCTCTCTCTCTCTCTCACTGTTGGTCACTGACCCGGTTGCATCCCGTCCGCCGGTGGAAAGGGAGGATGTGCATCGTTTCTTCGTTCGACGGCGTCGAGGCAGCACGTCCCGATCTGCGGTACCTGCTGTTCTCTCTGACCAAGCTCCGGTGCAGTAGGGCCTTCCCCACTTGCTTGCTGCCGCAGTATGGGCAGATCCCGGCCGCCAGTGCCCTCCTAGTTACACCCCGATGACCCTCAGGTACAGCTTCCTCTGGCCTTGCTCCACTGCCCATCTTCCCATGTTGCTGCATGTGGAAAATCCTGCATGTGGATCTTCTTTAGTTGTTTGCTTAAAACATATCTTGACTGGCGTACTTTCCATCTTACAATCTTGTCCTCAAATGTTTTTGATAAAACCACCATGCTACTATCTTTCCCTTATTACATGGAATATGCTTCTTTTTTGTCGGCGTATGTGTCTTTAACTCGTGTTATTGGGCAGTAATTGTTTCCTTTCTAACTCCTTTTGCAAACAGGGCTATCCATTTCACCTTGTTGCTATTGCGACCTTTTGGTGAACTGCACAAATCACTTTTTTCTTAAGAGTGTTGTGCTGTTCCGCCAAAATGTCACACGGGCAATGTTTTTACATTTCCTTGGGACTGCGGGAAGGGAGATTGGTTTTGCTATCCTCCTCATCCAACTCCGTTCCTAATCTTCTCCAACAAGTAGTTAGTCCTAAAGAGAGACCGCAAAGGTGATCGGCTTCTATTTGTGTGTGTTATGTTTCATCATCTGGTTCCACTTTTGTTGTAATCACACTGACAGAATATCTTTGCAAACAGGGATGATCAGCTTGATTTTAGTGGAGCTACACAAAATGTTGTGATGTTGCTCCATACACCTATTTTTTAGCTACAGAGCTGGGTGAAACTAGCTGCCAACCAATGAATATTGTGCCCAGGAAATGGAGCCATGCCTACGAACATCATCGATCAATTATATATTTTTCTTTATTTGTACACCTTCTCACAAGTTTGTCTTCAGTTGTGATGTGAATATTGCCGTTGATCTGCGAACCATTGAGATGCATTAGCAGCCATGGTTGTTTCATTTGTATTTTATGATGGAATGTTGTAACACGACAATCTTGAGGCAAGAGGACACATGAATACTAAGTTGAAACCTTCATAGCATTACAGTATAATTTAATTAGGCTAGCCATAGTGGGAGTAACTTAAGTAGTAACATAACATATCCCAAGAAAAAATTGCTTATGTGGTATGGATTTAATGCGGAAAGAGATGCTTGTGGTAACATAATATGTTACTGTAACATAACACACCCCGAGGTAAAGTGAGTCTATATCTCAATTAATGAATACTTACATGTTACCATCCATATATTTACTACCCAGTATGAAGGTAGTAACATAGACTACTCCACTATGCATGTTACTAGTTTAAGTTACTCCCCACTATGACCAGCCTCATGCTGGAAAATTATGCGTACATATAAACAAATCTTGAAGGATTGATAGCAATGCCAGAAACAATTCAACTTTGTTTCGCCGACATGTGGGATATCCTTCATCCAGCTCCACTTGCCATGCAGCAATATTGAGTGCACAACTGTAGGGAAGATTCACCCTGGTCATTGCGCTGCAATAATAATGACTAGTGAGCAGTCAAATCACAAAGCCCCACCTTCGCCACAGTAAGTTGCTCGGACGAAGCAACCATCATTTCTCTCTTCGTTGAATCCACTGCTACTCCAATATTCCCAGAGTAACAAGTTGCTCAGGCGAAGCAACCATCACTTCACCTTCCCACGGTACGTATTACCTCTTTTCTTTATTCTAGAAAAAACCACATGTGAATATTGGACGGTAGAAGCACAACAACTGAATCAAAAACCGAAACCAACCAATGAACTACTACTAATGGTTAGTGTTTGCTAGTATTTTATGTACTCCATATGTCCATGTATATAGGGCTTAATGCGTTTTCTGAGACTAACTTTGGCCCTGTTTGGATCCATGGGTTAGAGTTAGTTTGAGCTAGTTGGGGCTCAAATATCCCTAAAGTATCAAAACATGAGGGTTACTAGCAAGATGCCCATGCGTTGCACGGAACATCAAGATGCATTTGTATGAGTAGTTTATCTAGTGGGAGAAAAGGATGAACGAGGGAACGCCTTATTTGCAAATGTGGAGAGGGGTGTGGGTATATTTTTGCAAAATTGCCATTGTTTCCTTCCTATCCGTCAGATATAAATCAGACGGCCTATATTGTAGAATGGCAGGCACACCATCATCACCAACTCTGTTTTTTACTAGTTAGTTTCAAATGCTTTGCATGTTTGTGCACATGTAGATGCACGCTTGACTGAATTATGTACGGTAGACCAAATTGTACAAGTTCTCCTCTTATATACTACGTAGTACATTTCGCTTCCTACTCGTCAATGGCAGCCACATGCTAGGTAACAGAATTGGCCGTGGATGCGATTCGAACATCTCGCCACACATGGTTGTTCATGTCTATCGGCTGATGATAGGAAGAGGGGTGTGTGGGGCTAGTGCGTTCTTTTCAAAAATAGAAAGAGGTCGGTGCTGATTCACGGTTGTTTCTAGAACAATGTAGAGAAATGTGCTTTGTACTGTAGCCATGAATCCAAGCATCATGGCCGTTGGATGGGTCCAATCAATGGTAGAAAATGTGTTCTATTGCTTGGATTCAAACTTTCAAAACTGCTACACTATATAGTAGTATAGATAAGAGTAGAGAAATTGGAGCAAGTTGCACCAAACCCACCAAAAAAACTATCCCACCCAAGAGGTGCTAATTGGATCTCTATCCCGCTAGCCAAGTCGTGTTAATTGGAGCTAGTTCTCGTGGGGCCCAGTGAAAAATCACTTTTCTCTCTCCATCAAGTGCATTTATTGTCAATCTAACTCTGTCATCCAAACACCTCTTTGGCTAGAGTTAGTTCAGGGTTAGTCATGAGTTAGTCTAACCTCTAGCTAAGTTAGAGTATCCAAATAGGAGCAGTATAGGGCATGCAAGTTGCTCAAAGCATACCGCCAAATTCGTATGTGAAAGAGTGTTTTTTTAAATGGAACATGAAAGGATCTTCGAATGATATAATTGGCAAATTACATAAAATCTTATCAATAGTCAAAGGCAACCTCGAACAATACATTAGGCCCTATATAAAATATTATATCAATAGTCAAAATCAAGTGTTACTACTACACCAAACAAGTTCAAAACGAGAAACTGGACCCACTCACGGCATGACACGCATGTCTCGTTTGGTCCGTCGGTCAAAGCGCTTCCTCTTCTTAGCATAACAATGGAGTACAATAAATTTTTTAGAATGCTCTTGGCCTGTCTCTAATATGTGATGAGTTAACCAACCTCAATAGATGGCAAAATTGCGAGCCCGCCGCACTTTGAGAGAGACGAGAAGTGAGAAGCGATACGGGCCGGTGGATTACTAGAGCTAGGTGTCGCACGGAGGCCAAGAAATATGGTGATAGCATGGGATGTCCATGTATGATGTAACTACACTGGGCTGACGTGTTTAAAAGGAATACGAGCATGAAGAGAAGAGGTGCAGGCACCGACGCAGGTACTCTTTGCCTCTTTCCCTAATACTCACGCGCAGGTACACGGTGAGCTCATTTCTATACAGAGAGGCAGCTCACCAGATAATTTGGCGAGTGTAGTAGTTGTTCATGGGAACCACGCATGGACGAATCAAAGTTCGATCATGATGCGGTGGCGTGTTTTTTATAAATTAAGTTATTCTATTCAATGGCACGTACGCAACATTATTTTCTCAATGGAACGTGAATCATGCACGCACTGAAAGACGGAGCACAGGATGGTAGCCATGGACATGGTCAGCCCATTTTGGAGACTAATACACTACTTTTGATGTGTCCCGTCAACTCGCACACGATGAGAATTTTTCTTTGTTTTAAATAAACGAGGAGAAGCTTTACTTACTACTAGTACGACCTTTCCCTCGCTCACGCGCGCGCGGTGGCTCACAGGACGAGGACAAGCTTTTGCTTTACGACAGTTCACTTAATATAGGCGGTGGACGTGCAACAGTTCATTCGGTGTCAGATTGCCAAAAGTAGGAGTATACTGTAGTACCATCATCATTGTTTGACTTCCGGAAGAGGCGAAGAGCCAAGCGCACGGTCACCTACTCACTGTATAATCGGCCGTGTTTGCACGAATTTTTTAACGTAATACAATTTGAGTGGATTGCTCCAGTGGTCATCACACGTGAACCAATCAATTAGCACCCTTCCGCCGTGCTCCATTTTGTCTTGCGTTCCTTCCTCCGTCCAGCACGCTGACAAGTGGGCCACATGCTCATTTATGCCAATGTGGTAGTCAATTATTTTGCCAGACTCAGCTATCACACCCTTTCGATGCCACGTCAATGTACCCGCTAAAAACAAGTTAGACTTGTTAGGTTCAACCTCCTCCCTAGGTGTTTGGAGAGGAATTGGCCGTCGTGAGGCGGTTCTATAGGTGGGCAGGCGGCAAAAAATAGGGAAAAATGCGCGAACCAGCTAGACAAGAGATTTGGTTGATTTTATATCGCTGAATAATATAAAATATTATGAGTGCAGATGCTCCACCGCGAGGTTCCTTGCTCCTTATCAGTCGTCGGGAATCCATGTTCTTCCACTCTCTTTTTTAACGTGAGCATTGTTCATCCTTTTGCCAACACGCGGGATCAAGGTGCACGTGTCATGCAAGAAAATGGAGATAAGCAGTGCGTAAGTGAGTCATTCACTTCCATGGCACGTACTACACAATAATTTTTCTTCTCGATGGCACGTGAATCATGTATGTAGACGGAGCACGGGGTGGTAGCCATGGACTAAATAAGTAACTTTGATGTGTCCCGTCAACTTGCAGAACGACGAGAAGCTTGCTTGCTACGCCCTCTCCCTCGCCCACGCGCGCGCGGTTGCTCGCGGCACGAGGAGAAGCTTCTGCTTACAATTATAGTGGGCTTTATAGTACAAATGGTGGACGTGCAGTAGTCATTCAGTGTCAGATTGCCAGAAGTACATATATATTGTAGTACTACCATCATCATATTGTTCGTATTCTGGAAGAGGCAAGGATCCAAGTGCATGGTCACCTACTCACAGTATAATCGGCCATGTTCACACGATTTTTTAACATACAATATGAGTGGATAGCTCCTGTGGTCATCACACGTGAGCGGATGTATAGGTGGGCTAGGTGGGCAGGCGGCAACAATCTGAATGCTAAAAGAGTTGATCCAATGCTTGGTTTTGTTTGGATTGTCCAATTATGACCATTGGATAGAGTGAATCAATGGCTTACATTCAAAGTTATTCTCATACTATAGAATGGTATAGGAACGTGGATAGATTTGGTTGATTTTATATCGCTGAATAATATAAAATATTATGAGTGCGGACGCTCACCGCGAGGTTTGTTGCTCCTTCTCGATCATCGGGAATCTATGTTCTTCCACTCTTTTGTTTAAGACGTGAGCTTTGTTCATCCTTTTGCCGACACGCAGGACATCTAGCATCAATATGGATGTGTCATGCAAGAAAATGGAGATATGCAGTGCGTAAGTGAGTCGTGCACTTCGATGGCACCTAGTACTACGCAATATTTTTTCTCCTTGATGGCACGTGAATAGTGCATGTACTCAATGATGGAGCACGAGATGGTAGCCATGGACATGGTCGACCCTTTTTGAAGAGTGTATTAAATAACATTGATGTGTCCCGTCAACTTGATGAGAAGCTTGCTCACTATGCCTTCTCCCTCGCCAACACATGCGCGGTGGCTCACAGCACGAGGAGAAACTTTTGCTTACAAGCAGTGGACGTGTGGTAGTTCATTTGGTGTCAGATTGCCAGAACTACTATTGTAGTACCATCATTATTGTTTGACTTCTGGAAGAGGAGAAGAGCCAAGCGCAAGGTCACTTACTAACCTAGTATAGTAGTATACTATAGCCAAACCTGGTCCACCTTTTTAGAGTATGGTTAATTAATATAGGTGGCTCTTGCAGTGGCACATCATTTAGAGCAAGTACTCTCTTCGTAGGAACAAAGGAAGTGAAAAAAGTTGGAGTGGATGCTAGATTGCCAATTAAAACATGATTACATAGGGAAAAAATCCTATAGCATTCTATCCTATGAATCAAACGACCAATGTAGGAAAATTATGAGGGGGGTATCTCCAACATTGTTCCTCGGCTCGCACCTAGCATCACGGTGGTCGGACTTGGAGTCATTCATTTGGTACACGTGGCATCTCAGATCTGGACACAAGGTGACGTACACCTTCAAGGATAATGTTGTCCTCAAAGCCGGACATACACGGTCAAGGTCCACGGTCAAGGGGGTAAGGGCGGACGCGACCTCTCACTCCGTCCACCATTTGAAGTGGCGCGTCGGCCGAGGGCTAGCATACTTCAATATTAGGTTGGCTCTATGTAATGTGGCAACTTCATATACTAACCGGATGCTGGCTATACTACTACGGTACTCACACCCCAAGAAGTGACTCGAAAACCATTTATAAATTGAGTTTATGACATGCATTTGCTAACGTACCATTCATTACATACAACAAGTCATCAACACACAACGACAACGAGGATACATGTTGGATTATAAATTATTTCCAAAAAAACATTCTACAAATACTAAAGTTTTCATCACACAACAAATAACAAGCAATGAAATGAACTTCAGCTCAACCAATCCTCGGCATTGGAAATGCTTGCTTTGATCCATAGGTGCTCTGGGAAGGGCCAGCTATTGTCAATACCGACAGCAACGCGGGACTAGTCATCCAGGCTGAAGCGGCATATATCAGGACCAGGGTAGGGAACCACCGTAATGTTCGAGGTATAGATACAATTGCTTCTCATAAATGGTAGTAACATTGTGTCAACAGCAGCTGGATCGCCTTTCACCATCATTTGATAGTTTTGTCCAAGGAAGAGCGAGTTTTCTCCAAGACTATCAATACTCAACCAAGGAGAAGGCGTTGGCGCTAGCACACTAGTATCCATCCCGAATACCCTGCAATGGGTGTTGGAATAGGTCCGGAGAGGGTGACCATGGGAGACAAAATGTGCTCCCTCAATAGTAACAATATCAGTGCACTGTATATAGACAAGAAGAGGTGATCCATCGGAATTAGTTTCCAGGCGCCACTGAGTATATAGGTTCTGCTCGTCCTCATGCTCATGATCATCACCATCATCATCTCCTCCTTAGTTATAAAAATTTTCAAGTATAGGTTGTCGAATGTTCACGGGACCTTGGAACCACAAGAAGGTTAATTACTAAAGGGAAAATTGCTAACCCACATGCATGTGGATGAAACAATTATAATTACGGTGGAAGACAAACGTACCAAAACCATAATGATGCCATGCAAAAACAGTGCCAAGAGTGGTGGCAGCAAACACAAGACGCTCGTGTGCAATTGCATCACAATACTCATCCATGTACAGAAATTGATTTTTGAGCAATATCCATGGACGAGCCGTGGAAGCAGTAACGACGGCAACAAGCTTGTCGAAGATAGCAACAACTTCATAGTTCTTGTAATACCAAGAGCGGTTGGGAACTCGAAAAATTGCTATCAGTCATAGACGACAGTCACCAAGATCGTATTTGAATGTACGTAGATCATATGTGTGCTCAACCTCAGGGCACTCTGAGATTTTTGGAAGTGGAATCCGCTTACGAGTGTACACATTCACAAGTTCCCACTCACAGTTGTACCCAATATAAACAACCCAATCTCCATTTTCCTAGCCCAGGCCTTACCCTTAAGCGATGGCATCTTAACATCACACGTATCATTATCAAGCGGCATCAACTTGCACAAGGCGAGGCTTCCATCGTCCACGCCCATGCGAATAGGCTTATAGCGAAGAAGATAAGGGAGATCAAACCACTCCTGGACCCTTGGGTTGTTTGTAATGATGTTATTAGTTGAGTCGAGAATGGTCTTGAACGAACCTGCTTTGCTACCGAGGTGATGACGTCACACTGACCAATGAGTTCCTCCACCACATCATCTTTCAGATAGGGGCAAGAATAACGGGGTCGTTTCCGGCTTGTTCCCTCCATTGATAAGACGATCGAACAATGGCAGATGGAAGGGTGAAGGCAAATGGAGGAGGGAGGAAGAGCGTGTGATAGCAGTTCCAAATCGAGAGGGAAAGGCGAAGAGGCGGTGGACGGTTGCCATGGTACACGAAGAGGCGCCCTGTCCTACATAGACGTCTCTTCGGAAATTGTACAAAAGGACTCGTCGTTGTCTCACTGACATGTTGGAACGGGACCACATGGCAACGAAACAGGGTGTGTCATTTCTCATGCAAAATGCGATCTGGCCGCGTTGGCCCGAAGTGCTGCATTATTTCTCAACTATATTTTTTAATGGCGTGTCATTCAGTTTTGAAGCATGACTAACTGGTACTATATGCGGAGAAAATATAAACTACTCTACCACTACTCCACCTCTAGTACTAGTAACATAGCAAGTAATATAACAAATCCCAAGAAAAGTTTGCTTATGTGGCATGTAATTAATGAGGAAAGAGGTGTTTGGAGTAACATAATATGTTACTGTAACATAACGCATCCCAACGCAAAATGAGTCTACATCTTAATAAATGATGGCTTGCATGATACTACCACACATATGTTACTCTCCACTATGAAGGTAGTAACCTAGACTAGTAACTTATACAAGTTACTTCCCACTATGACTAGCCTACGCCTTCTACCTCGCCAACACGTGCGCAGTGGGTCGCGGCATGAGGAGAAACTTTTGCTTACAAGCGGTGGGCGTGCAGCAGTTCATATGGTGTCAGATTGCCAGAAGCACTACCGTAGTACCATCATTATTGTTCAACTTCCGGAAGAGGAGAAGAGCCAAGCGCAAGCTCACCTACTAACCTAGTACAGTAGTATACTATAACCAAAGCTGGTCCACCTTTTTAGAGCATGGTTAATTAATATAGGAGGCTCTTGCAGCGGCACATCATTCAGAGCAAGTACTCTCTTCATAGGAACAAAGGAAGTGAAAAAAAGTTGGAGTGGATGCTAGATTGCCAATTAAAACATGATTACATAGGAAAAAATCATATAGCATTATATCATATGAATCAAATGACCAATGTAGGAAAATTATGAGGGGGTTCTCTCCAATAGTGTCCATCGGCTCGCACTAGCATCACGGTGGTCGAACTTGGAGTCATTCATCTGGTAAACATGGCATCTCAGATCTGGACACAAGGTGACATGCACCGTCAAGGATAATGTTGTCCTCAAAGTCGGACGTACACGGTCAAGGTCCACGATCAAGGGGGTAAGGGCAGACGCAACCTCTCACTATGGCCGCCATTTGAAGCGGCGCGCCGCCCACTGCACTCACAGTTGTACCCGCCTCCTCGCCACATTCAAAAACCTACATTTACTAGCAAGATGCACATGCGTTGCATGGAACATCAAGATGCATTTGTATGAGTTGTTTATCTTGTGGGAGAAAAGGATAAACGAGGAAGACCTTATTTGCAAATATTGAGTGGGTGTGGGTATCTTTTTGCAAAATTTCCATTGTTTCCTTCCTATCCGTCAAATATAAGTCAGACGGCTTATAAGAGTAGAGATAGAGAAACCCACATGGAATGCAAGAAACCCACTCTGGCCACACACGTCCGTTCAGGAGCAGGACGCCCGGCAAGCTCCTCGTTCCGCCATTTTCTCCACTCTTTCAACGACATCCGACAAGCAGGAAGAGTAGTTCTCCGACATAATAACCGTATGGGTGGCTCTCCGAGCCTGGCAGTTACGTGCGAGGCAGCTCGCTGCTCCACCTACCTTGCCTAGCACGTCGGAGGCAGTTGCCGCACTAAGCCAACGCATGGTTCCGCAGTTGGTAGCTCCAATACAGCTCAAGGAAGAGTGCTGACTTGCTCCACGCCGGCTTGTCGGTGAGCATTGTTGCTCCAATACAGCTCACAGAAGAGGGCATTGTCGCTGCCCTCAACACCGCCGCGTCATACAGCGCCTTCAGTGCCTGCAGGTGCGCCATTTGCCATCGACGTGTGTGTAGCCGTGCCATGCAGGCAGAGAAAGAAGCCACCGCGGATGTCGATTTTAGTGGAACCTGCTGTCAGCTGACCTCACAGTGCTCCAAGTATTTCTACATTCGTAACTACGTACTCCCTCCATTTCTTTTTAGTTTGCATATAAGATTTGGTCAAAGTCAAACTTTGCTAAGTTTGACTAGATTTGTAGGAAAATATATCAACATTCACACTATGGAATCAATACTATTAGATGTATGATGAAATTAATTTTCATAACATATAACTTTAGTATTTTAGATGTTGATATTTTTCTCTACAAAGTTAGTCAAACTTTACAAAGATTAAATTTGACCAAATCTTATGGAGACTAAAAAGAAACGGAGGGAGTTGAATGACTAACGCAAGATGAAATAAGCTTATCTATATGCTGACTTATGTTTGCAGTGTGGAACAAGTCTGTCATGTGTGGAGGAGAAAACAAGCACTGCAGCCGTGCCGTCAATGCAAGATAAAAGGGTCCGAGTCATTGATGGCCTGGCCGGCGAGTAGGGGTCGTGCAAACAGCGGTGCATTATTTTGGTGGAACTACACAAAAAAGATATTGGGGTTAGTCGGACAAACTTTCTACAGCCACACGGAAGGAATTGCGCACATCGATTAGACAGAATTTCCTCCGTGCCATCATAGGAGATCCCAAGGTGGAAATCAACTAACCGCCTATAAAGTTATGCATAGTCTTCCTCATGCAGGTCAGTATCCCCTTCGTCCAGATGATCGTGTTTTGTCATGGCGATCTATTGATATGTGCTACTGTTTTGTGACACTGTTTAAGTACAGCGCTTTCCTATCTTTTCACATTCAGGACAATGAAGATGATTTCAGTGGAACTGCACAAAATGGTCTGATGTTGACTAATCTCTATTGCCTCCTTTGTTTGCTGCAATGTGTGAGCGTAAATTGCAAGATGAGCCAACATGCTCAAAGTGCATGCAACATTGAGCAGAAAGAAGCATGCCCAGGAAATTAATGTGTGTGTAGGGAGGCCCTTGCTTAGAGAAGCATCGGTCGTTTTTCTTTATTTCTACACCTCCTCACGGCTTTGTCTTCGTTATAGAGTTGTGAATCATTTAGATGCGTAAACATGCTGAACTTAAGTGCTTGTGCATGTTAGCTAGTATGCATACCGTATCTTGTGAAGCTTAGTTTGAATGTTAGCGTGTCAATTAATTCAAGAGGGATATAATAAAAACTTTCATGAAGATCATTGGACAAAATAAACTTGATTCTTTGTAATAGTTTTGTGATATGACGATATAATATGTGAGTCATGTTGTTGAGTAATTATGCATTATTAAGAATATTGGTGCTAAGGTTTGTGATTCCCTATGCAATCACGAAAAGTCGGTAGTTATGCAATGAAATTATATCCTACTTATGGTGCATTATTCGGTGTTAATTATGCTTAATGCTTGCTTATGAGATTTTTTGTTTCTTGGTTGGATGCTTGTCAATCTTTTGCTAGCCTCCATTTGTACTAAGTAGAGATACTACTTGTGCATCCAAAATCCTTAAACCCAGTTTTGCCACATGAGTCCACTATACCTACCTATATGCGGTATTTCCGTGCCATTCTTAGCAAATTTGTATGTGCCATCTCCAATCTTCAAAATAAATTTCCTTTTTTGTGCTCGTACAGCTCATGAAGCGGCAAGGGATGGCCAATAGTTTCCATGCTAAATGTGTTATTCTCAAGATGAGTGTTTATCCACTTGTCATTGCACGAGAGTACGGCAAAGGTATTAGGGATGCCCAGACCTGAAATGAAAAACGAATTTACTTTATGTTATCAACTAATAAATTACTTGGAAAGTGTTGGTATGGACTGCACCCGTGGATTCGGTTAGCCGTGGAATGTGGAAGAATGGTGGAAAAAGGAATAAACTTTATTTTCTGTTTGGGAACCGCCTATGATATATCTAGCATGGAAAGTGTTGGGATTACTCGTTCATTTTTGTTGACAGGAAAGGCATGCCACCCAAAATGTTTTGTCTCTATCTTTTTCGCTTTGAGCTCTGGCACCTCTACAAATCCCTACTTCCCTCTGCGAAGGGCCTTTCTAATTACATTATGCAATTTTTTATTTGAGTCTCCATCTTCTCTTATAAAGCACCAACTAAGGGGCACTATGATCGAACTTTAGCATTGGGTGTAGCTAATATGCGTGTGTGTTTCATGAATGGATCAATGGTTGAGCATAATGGGCTAGGGATAACTTGCTTTAGTGTTGTTATTTTGAACAAACATGGTTGCTTGTTGATATACTTGAGTATTGAAATCTTCATGTCAAAACTAGATTATTACTTTGAACCATATAAAAGTCCAAATGTCCATGCTACAAAAGAAAAGAATATATAATGAACATGTTAGGCAGCATTCCACATCAAAAATTCTGTTTTTAACATTTACCTACTCGAGGATGAGCAGGAATTAACCTTGGGGATGCTGATACGTCTCCAATGTATCTATAATTTTTAATTGTTCCATGCTGTTATATTATCATTCTTGGATGTTTTACAATCATTTTATAGCAACTTTGTATCATTTTTTGGGACTAACCTATTGACATAGTGCCTAGTGCCAGTTGCTGTTTTCTGCTTGTTTTTTACTTCGTAGGAAATCAATACCAAACGGAGTCCAAACACAGCAAAACTTTTTAGAGATTTTTTCTGGACCAGAAGACACACGTTCGGTCAAAGAAGTACCATAGGGGGGCTCCGAGGGGAGCACAAGCCACCTGGGCGCGCCTGGGGGCGGTTGTGCCCACCTCAGCTGCCTCCCGCACCGCCTCTTTGCTCTATAAATACCCCAATATTCCAAAAACCCTAGGGAAGTAGACGAAACACAATTCCAGCCGCCGCAAGTTCAAGAAACCACATATCCAATCTAGACACCATCATGGAGGGATTCATCGTCCTCATTGGTGCCTCTGATGCATGAGTAGTTCATTGTAGACCTACGGGTCCGTAGGTAGTACCTAGATGGCTTCCTCTCTCTCTCTCTCTCTCTCTCTCTCTCACTCACTCTCTCTCTTTTCATTCTCAATACAATGGTCTCTTGGAGATCTATTTGATGTAACTCTTTTTGCGGTGTGTCTGTTGGGATCCGATGAACTTTGAGTTTATGATTGGATCTATTTTATCCATGAAAGTTATTTGAGGTTTGATCTCTTATATGAATGATTTCTTATAGCCTCTATTTCTTCTTCGAATCTTTGGTTCAGTTAGGCCAACTAGATCGATTTTTATTGCCATGGGAAAAGGTGCTTTGTGATGGGTTCGATCTTACGGTGCTCAATCCTAGTGATAGAAGGGGAAATGACACGTATATATCGTTCCTATTAAGGATAACAATATGGGGTCTATTCCTACATGAATTGATCCTGTCTACATCATGTCACCGATCTTATTGCATTACACTAGATGCATGTTGGATAGCGGTCGATGTGTGGAGTAATAGTAGTAGATGCAGGCAGGAGCCGGTCTACTAATCTTGGACGTGATGCCTATATAATGATCATTGCCTGGATATCATCATAATTATTTGAAGTTCTATCAATTCCCAACAGTAATTTGTTTACCCGTGTGCTATTTTTCCCGAGAGAAGCCCCTAGTGAAATCTACGGCCCCCGGGTCTCATCTTTATCATATTTGCCTTCGAGATCTATTTTTATTCGCTTTTATTTTCAGATCTATATTATCAAAAACCCAAAAAGACCTTGCTGAATTTTATTTGTCGTTATTTGCATCTATCAATCTATCACAATTTTTATTCCGTCAACTTGACAATTTCTGGCACCATTACCCGAAAGGGATTGACAACCCCTTTAACACGTCGGGTTGCAAGTATTTGTTCTTTGTGTGCAGGTGCCTAATGAACCACAAGTATAGGGGATCAATTGTAGTCCTTTCGATAAGTAAGAGTGTCGAACCCAACAAGGAGCAGAAGGAAATGACAAGTGGTTTTCACCAACGTATTTTCTTCAAGCACTAAAATTACCAGTAACAGATAGTTTTGTGATAAGATAAATCGTAACGGGTAGCAAGTAACACAAGTAAACAAAGTGCAACAAGGTGGCCCAATCCTTTTTGTAGCAAAGGACAAGCCTGGACGAACTTTTATATAGAGGAAAGCACTCCCGAGGACACATGGGAATTACTGTCAAGCTAGTTTTCATCATGCTCATATGGTTCGCATTCGTTACTTTGATAATTTGATATGTGGGTGGACCGGTGCTTGGGTGCTGCCATGTGACGCCCCTGATTTAATCGTACACTAATCATATATGCAAACGTGTACGATCAAGATCAGGGACTCACGGGAAGATATCACAACACTACTCTAAAATAAAATAAGTCATACAAGCATCATAATACAAGCCAGGGGCCTTGAGGGCTCGAATACAATTACTCGATCATAGACGAGTCAGCAGAAGCAACAATATCTGAGTATAGACATAAGTTAAACAAGTTTGCCTTAAGAAGGCTAGCACAAACTGGGATACAGATCGAAAGAGGCGCAGGCCTCCTACCTGTGATCGTCCTAAACTACTCTTGGTCGTCGTCAGCGGCCTGCATGTAGTAGTAGGCACCTCCAGTGTAGTAAGAGTCGTTGTCAACGATGGCGTCTGGCTCCTGGGCTCTGGCATCTGGTTGCGACAACCAGGTAGAAGGGAAAGGGGGGAAAGAGCGAGAAAAGCAACCGTGAGTACTCATCCAAAGTACTCGCAAGCAAGGATCTACACTACATATGCATATGGGTATATGTGTAAAGAGGCAATATCGGTAGACTGAACTGCAGAATGCTAGAATAAGAGTGGGATAGCTAGTCTTATCGATTACTACGCTTCTGGCAGCCTCCATCTTGCAGCATGTAGAAGAGAGTAGATTGAAGTCCTCCAAGTAGCATCGCATAGCATAATCCTACCCGGCGATCCTCCCCTCGTTGCCCTGTGGAAAAGCGATCACCGAGTTGTCTGTGGAACTTGTCTGGGTGTATTTTATTAAGTATCCGGTTCTAGTTGTCATAAGGTCAAGGTACAACTCCGGGTCGTCCTTTTACCGAGGGACACGACTATTCAAATAGATAAACTTCCCTGTAGGGGTGCACCACATTACCCAACACGCTCGATCCCATTTGGCTGGACACACTTTCCTGGGTCATGCCCGGCCTCGGAAGATCAACACGTCGCAGCCCTACCTAGGCACAACAGAGAGGTCAGCATGCCGGTCTAAATCCTATGGCGCAGGGGTCTGGGCCCATCGCCCATTGCACACCTGCATGTTGCGAGGGCGGTCGGAAGCAGACCTAGCGACCCTAATACAAGAGCAGGTGTAGCAGTCCAATCCAGCGCGCGCATCTCAGTCGCTGACGTCACAAAGGCTTCGGCTGATACCACGACGTCGAGTGCCCATACTTGTTCCCGCATACATGGTTAGTGCGTATAGGCCAGTGGCCAGACTCAGATCAAATATCAAGATCTCGTTAAGCGTGTTATTATGAAGTAATCGCCAATGCCGACCAGGGCCAGGCCCACCTCTCTCCTAGGTGGTCTCAACCTGCCCTGTTGCTCCGCCTCAAAGCAACAGTCGGGGGCCGTTGGGAACCCAGGCCCACCTCTACCGGGATGGAGCCACCTGCCCCTTCAGCCCCCATCTCCGAACAGTATCATAAGTAATGCAATAGTATAAAGTATATGGTATATGCCCATGATCACCTCCCGAATTAATCACGGCCCAGTAGTATAGCATGGCAAACGAACAAGAGTGTAGGGCCACTGATGGAAGACTGGCATCCTATACTAAGCATTAATATAGCAGGTAAGGGTAACAACTGTAGCAACAATGACAGGCTATGCAGCATAATAGGATTAACCAAAAGCAGCAACATGCTACACTACTCTAATGCAAGCAGTAGAGAGAAGAATAGGCGATATTTGGTGATCAAGGGGGGGGGGGCTTGCCTGGTTGCTCTGGCAAGGAGTGGTCGTCGTCGATGTAGTCGATCACGGGGGTATCGGCGCCGGTCTCGAGGTCTACCGGAAAGAAGTAACGGACGGGGAACACAAATAAAAAATAGAGCGATCAAAGTAACACAAGCATAACATGGCAATACGCAGTGCTAGGGGTGACCTAATGCAGTAGTAGGTGATACCAGCGAAGGGGGGAAACATCCGGGAAGTATTCCTAGTGTTTGACGTTTTCGGACAGATGAACCGGAGGTGAAATATTGCAGGTTCGCTATGCTAGGGACGTGTAGCGAATGAACGGGCTGCGGATCCGAAATTGTCTCGTCGTTCTGAGCAAGTTTCATGTACAAAGTTTTTTCATCCGAGTTATGGTTTATTTTATACTAATTTTCTAAGTTTAAATGATTTTCTGATATTCTCTAGAATTATTTTTTAATTCAAATTTAAATGGGACAATGGCTATGGGTACCCAGAAGTGTACCCAGCGAGTGTATGGCAGGTAGAGCCAGTTGACTTGGTCAACTGCCTAGTCAGCATTGACTAGTCAAAGTGAACAGTGAAGGTGAGGCCTATTTGTCATGGACTTGGCTATTCTTAATCTAATTTTGCATTTTAATATTATAACAATTGGTCCCACATGCCATCTACTATTAGACTAATTAACTACTAGTACTCCCTTCGTCCGAAAATACTTGTCATCAAAATGAATAAAAGGAGATGTATCTAGATGTATTTTAGTTCTAGATACATCCATTTTTGTTCATTTTGATGACAACTATTTTCGAACGGAGGGAGTACTAATTAAACTAACTAGCACGGCCAGCCACACACGGCTGTGGCACAGCCGGCCACACACACCACACACACTCACGCACAGCCATGGCACTGTCCATGGCTAGCAGCAGCAGCCAGCGGCAGCAGTAGCGGCAAAGCAGCAACGCAGTGGCGTGAGCAGCAGCAGGAGATAGCCACGCAACAGCGGCAGCAGCAGTAGGACAAGCATCAAGCAGCAGCAGGCAGAAGTGCAACGGCAAACACGCGGGCAGCAAGCAGGCGGCAGCAGTGTCAGTAGAAGCGGCAACCAAAAGCAGAGTAAGGCAGCGGCAGGAAGCAGAGCAGCGAGTAGCCGCAGTGGTTGACGAGCAGCAGCAAGCCGCAGCGAGGCCACGCACAGCAGCGGCAGCAACATCGCAGGAGCGGCAACCCAGTAGCAGAGAGCAGCGGCAGCGTAGGAGCGGAGGGCGCGTGGGCGCGTGCGGGGAGCGCGACCGGGGATGTCAGGGCATGGCCCGGACACAGTAGGGGCTCGTGGGCGAGCACGTGCGGAGGGAGCGGAGCTCCGGTCATGGCGCCCTTGTACTAGGGGTCGTCCGGGTTGCGCTACAGGCGCCCATTTGACGCGCTAGTTGCGTTCGAATGTACGCGGGGAGCCGCATCTGACGGTGTTGGTTACAACAGTTGGAGTGGCCGGAGTTGAGCACTCCGACGACGACAAGGGGCGGCGGTTTCAGGCGAGCTTGGTTTCAACGGCCATGGAGCATGGCCGGAGCTGCAAGTGGGCGTGTTGTCCTCGTGGGAGCTCCAGGAGCTCGAGACCAAGCTCGGGTGCGAGCGACAGCAGCTGTGAGCTTTGTGACGACATGGTCGGCGGCGACGAGCTTCGGCCGCGATGCGAACGGAGGCTACGGACACGGTTTCGAGAACTAGGGAGAGGGATTTCAAGCGGGAGCTCACCGGGGAGCGCACGAAAGGCTCGGTGAGGTCCGGGAGCGCAGGACGACGACGGGGTCGACGGAGGTGCGTCGGTGGCCGAAGGTTGAAGAAGAGTTCGATCCGCTCGATGTAGTGGCCACGGGTTCGAACGGTGCTGCATAGACGACGTAGGGGACGGTGGCGAACCCCCCGGACGCCAACAGACGGCGAACGGTGGCCGGTGGCCACATGTACGGCAACAGCGTGGTGACAGCTATGCTCGGGCGTCGAAGAAATCGAGGAGAGCGAGGCAAGGGGGAAAATGTGCGGGGGCTAGGGTTGACGACGGGGTGCCAGGGTCTTTAGGGCGAGGCCTTAACCACCTAGGGAGCCGCAGGATGGCTGCCGCCGCGGCCATGGCGCCGTGGATGGCCGCCACGCCTTCCCCCGCCTCCTGTAGCGATAGGTTGAAGGAGCTGCGGGTGGGCTGAGCCGTGAGCTTTGATAGGTGGGCCTAGTGCACAGTAGTAGGCTTAGTGCATAGTGTAGTTTGTTTCGTTATCCAAATTTGTTTTCTTTTTATTTTTTTCTTTTGTTTCTGTTTTATTTTTATTTACAAAGCAAAGGACTTTCAGTTAAGTATGAGACCTGGCCTAAATTAGCATAGCCATTTTAGGCACTGCCAGAAAAAGATTTGATGAGCATTTGAATGCATTTGAATTGTGCATAAATGAAAAGGGATTAATGAGGCTGTTTTGGTAACCGTTTTAATTGTTTTAGGGCAATTAAATATTTTATAAAATGTTGGATGCTATTTGCTAATTAGTTAGTGAATATTTATAACCCTTGAACATTTTTAATTCACTATTTTAAGAAACTATAATTTGAATTGTTATTTGAATTTGTATTTGAACTAAGTTTGAAACACGCGAGGTTTAGCAAAATTTTAATCATGATGACCTAGCATCATTAACAAAGGTTTACTGTAGTTTAATTACCCAGACGTCACAAATCTCCTCCACTACAAGAAATCTCGTCCCAAGATTTAAGTGGTGTATTAAGGGGGAAACAATTGGTTACGAAATTCGAACTATTCTTCTTGGTCTTGGTTGCTCTTCCCGAAGAGGTCGATCCACTACGTTGAAGTCTTCACTTCTCTGCTTCAGGTCAACATGATGAAGTCGACGTCCTTTTTCAGGATCTCCATCATACTTATGTTAAGGATAAGGGGAAAACTCCGAGAGAACGGGGCTCTACAAGGGTGCTTATCTAGGAGATAACTCAAGGGAGGCGGCAGAAGGTAACTCCCGAATTGAACTTCAAGAAAAACATCGATAGCAAAATAAGAAGGCACAATAAGAAGTTTCAAGTAGATAGACAACCGTCATTGCCTGAAACAACGCGTGAAAGGGATTCAAAGCAACAAGACTTAGTTTTGTGTCTGATACCAGAATTGACGATATCACGGAAGGTGGCTCGTGAATTACCTACGAGGCCATGCGCGAGGAATATCTTTGGGAACAGGGGGTGTACAGGAGAGTCGGGTTTTGATCCTGTGGAACTGTGGGTTATGGGCCCACATGTGGGTTAAAAGTAGGAAGGGCAGCGACGTCTTGCATGATCATGCAAGCAAG
Organism: Triticum aestivum; assembly: GCF_018294505.1. NCBI lineage: Eukaryota > Viridiplantae > Streptophyta > Magnoliopsida > Poales > Poaceae > Triticum > Triticum aestivum. The sequence continues at coordinate 407,868,016 of NC_057804.1, read as the reverse complement.
GCATGTCAGAGGATAGCCTGTCAGTTATGCCGGCAAGAACATCGGTACCAAGGGCGAGGGAAGGAGAGAACCGTTTTCCTGCTCGTTGAAATGAGGCGGGCCAATAGGCAAAGTTCTCGTCCATTGGTGGCTACCAGAATGTCATCAACAATAGTAACAGGATCTTACTGACACAGTGCTACTACAAGGTGCTTACCTAAGCAGGGAAATGTCACTGCTCAGTTAAGTCAGATTACTGGAAAGGTTAAACAATATAATGGAAAGGATAGTATGATTATCAGATTTAAACAGAACAATGGAAAGGAAAATATGTTTAAACACATATTTCAGGGGTATATTCTTCCACAGGACAAGCAGAGCATGATAACCATGATAGGATATTATGTAGAAACCCCTCTAGGTGAGGGGAGAGAAATTTCATGACATTACCCATACAACGGTGTTTGGATAATTGAGCATGAAACATTTAGCATTGGGCTTCAAATGTTCTTAAGGAGGTTCGAAGTACCACAGTCATGCTTCGGGATAGCCTTGACATGGTCGCCAAGTAAAGGTCAGACTTTGGATACACAAAGGATACATCAGGAACAACTCATAGAATTAAGTCTTACAATTTCCTCATGGAAGAATGGATAACCTTGCTAATAAGGAAACTATAACAGTAGGTCCTCCGGCCAAGTGTACTGGGCATGACATCACCTTACCGGGTCATAAAAGACCAGTGTTATAACTCTTGGAAAAATGTTCCAACCATCAGATCTGACCGAGATTCAGATCTGATCGGTGTTAGGATACCCCAGACTCAGAATGCCTGAGAAGAAAAGGTGCAACAACAGTTGATGCAAAGACATTTTAAGGTTCTCGGGAAATGAACGATGGAAGCAAGTTCTGAAACCAGAGTTCAGCATTAAACCAAGGAGAGGATGAGGAGGTAGACGATGGACTCAGCGACATATCATCAAGATTTCCAAAAAGATGGGTTTCCACAATCATGTGAACAAAGAGATAACACTCGTCAGATCAAATTATATAATGATGTATGCTCGAGGAAAACAAACGCAATTAAACATCGGTTGAAAGGTACACCCAAATTATGGGTTTAGGTATCATGAACAATGTTAGAATGGTGACTCGATAACCAAAGGTCTAAGAATGAAATGTCGACCTCTAACTTCAAAGCAATAGGGTTGCTAGAAGTTTTGAATTCGCACGTCACAATTCATTTGTCGGCATTCCGGTTAAAAACAACACGGGGACAAAGAAAAGAACGAAGACAATGAGAAGTGTTAGTATATCAAGAAATTTTAAGAGGTGGAGCAATCCTCACAACATTCTTGACATCAAAGATGATAATACTCTGCGGTAGAACATAACATGAGTTGGATAGCAAGGAACTCAAGGTACAACACAAAACAAGAACAAGTTTTGTGTTGGAGGAAATGCAATAATGTTGTTGATGATAACCAAAATCATCGAGGGGGCAAGCATGGAATTTCTCATCAGGAACTCAATGTACGTCTCGAAAGAAGTTAAAATGTTGACGATGATCACGACACATTTGTTGAGAGATTACATGAAGATGTAATCGATCGGTGATAACATCAAGTCACAAGAATGATGACGCGAAAGGTTATTGGAACCAAGGGTACGACACTAACTCGAAATCAAGCTTCTTGTACAAGGAGAAATGATATGATGAGGAAGATCAACGTAAGCTTAGCTCATCATTGAAAATTGTGCTCCGGGAAGAAGGACCAAGTAGCACAGTTAAAATTTAGCACGATAAGGATATAGCCAATCAGGCTAGGAATGACTTGAAGGATTATTAAACTTGTAAGCAATGAAAATTATGCGGAGTTATTGAATCGGCGTGCGGAATCGATTCACTTATCGGTGTTCTCAAGTGACTAATGACTCAGAGCCCGTGAAAAAAATGGAATCAGTGAGAATGTAGTACTTTATGGAGAACTCATAAGAGGTTATGCAGTTCCGTGATAATCTCGAGATACCAGGGTGTAATACTCGACGAAAGATCAAAGTAAAGGTTGGACAGGTGTATTGATGCACATAAGACAAGTGCTTAAGCTTGCTCGAAAAATGGGGTCAAAGAAGAACATAGGGCCGGAACCACGATTGCAAAGGATCAAACAGGGATACTAGATGAACCTATATCAAGGAAATAGTTATTATTACAAGAAGTTTCCATGATAGGACCTACATCATGTCCATGGGCATGAACACCAGTTCAAGGTCGACTCCCACCTCTTCAATGCATAACCTTTCACTCACTTCTCGCCTTCGACGAAGTTGTAGTGTTGAAATTTTATCTGGCATAACATCAGTAGATTATGACCCGTAGTAGTTTCCGGGTTCACAAGATTAGAAAAGGCATAGGTTCAACCCATCAAGGCCTCTTAGGAACATATACCACAACTTCAGAAGTAGATAACACAAGCTCTAAAGCAGAGCATGTTCGACAAGGCAGAGGATACAACTTACGAAAGGCAATATGTACCCAAGAAAAGACTCACAAAGTTATTGGATACGAAGGACGTTGTCGGATGAAATCCATAAAGGATCTGGTGGTCCACAAGGGATCTGATGTGAGCATCGGTACTCAACCAGAAGAAGAAAGAATGCAAGGGGATCGGATTATAGAAACAACTGAGTAAATCAAAGTTCAATTGCACAAGAATTATGAATTCCCAGTCAAGGGATCAGAAGCAATGCTCTGATTAGGGATGGATAAGTTGAATAGTATTAGGGGTACATTCGACGACCATCTGATTGGTTGAGAACCAGCTCGAGCTAAAAATGACGGCTAATCCAGAAAGATAATTCATAAGGATCATTTGATGATTGCGGGCATTCACAATGTATTGAATCAACAGACTCAAAATTATAAAGACAAAGGATGCCAACAAAGATGACTAGATATATGGAATTAACCATATTGCGGGAAGGTAAGAACTTCAGTAGCAATAAGGTGCTGAGGAATTTTAGAAGGTTGAATAGCATTTCGAAGATTTTTTATGAATTACATGGATTAACTGAGGATGAGCGGATATTCGGTAAGTGCAAGAAATTATTCGTAGGGTGTATTCATGTGGTAAGAACTGCAAGGCAGTAAGCTCAAAGGATTCTTGGAGCAACGGAGAGCAGTTCAGGGCATCTTGTAATATCAAGATCCATAGGATTCAATGTAAGAATGGCACGTGTATATAGTAATCCATAAGGATATAACAATGGTAGGGGGCTCGTAAGGGCGGTGGGCATAGGTGTCTCAGGAGAACATCGTAGAGTATCTTCGAAATCTTTTGGTGCACTAAGCAATCATCTGGAGTGAGGGCTCTCCGGGGGGAAGTAGTTACGAGAACCTAGAGTCGGTGTTAGTAAAATCATTTAACCCAAATAGAGGAGAGATCAGAGTCCCAGAGTAAAGGTCGAGGAGTAAAAGATCCTAATACCACCCAATGGCGACGTGGGCCCGTAAGCCACACAGCCAAGTTAGTAAAACAGTTTTCGGCTTCTAGACTCAACTTCGGCCAAGGAGTTGGAAAGGGGATTCCTACAGGCAGTCGGCTCTGATACCAACTTGTGACGCCCCTGATTCAAGCGTATACTAATCATACACGCAAACATGTACGATCAAGATCAGGGACTCACGGGAAGATATCACAACACAACTCTAAAATAAAATAAGTCATACAAGCATCATAAATACAAGCCAGGGGCCTCCAGGGCTCGAATACAATTGCTCGATCATAGACGAGTCAGCGGAAGCAACAATATCTGAGTACAGACATAAGTTAAACAAGTTTGCCTTAAGAAGGCTAGCACAAATTGGGATACAGATCAAAAGAGGCGCAGGCCTCCTGCCTGGGATCCTCCTAAACTACTCTTGGTCGTCGTCAGCGGCCTCCATGTAGTAGTAGGCACCTCCAGTGTAGTAAGAGTCGTCGTCGACGGTGGCGTCTGGCTCCTGGGCTCTGGCATATGGTTGCGACAACCAGGTAGAAGGGAAAGGGGGGAAAGAGGGAGAAAAGCAACTGTGAGTACTCATCCAAAGTACTCGCAAGCAAGGATCTACACTACATATGCATATGGGTATATGTGTAAAGAGGTAATATCGGTGGACTGAACTGCAGAATGCCAGAATAAGAGGGGGATAGCTAGTCCTATCGAAGACTACGCTTCTGGAAGCCTCCGTCTTGGAGCATGTAGAAGAGAGTAGATTGAAGTCCTCCAAGTAGCATCGCATAGCATAATCCTACCCGGCGATCCTCCCCTCGTCGCCCTGTGGAAAAGCGATCACCGGGTTGTCTGTGGAACTTGTCTGGGTGTGTTTTATTAAGTATCCGGTTCTAGTTGTCATAAGGTCAAGGTACAACTCCGGGTCGTCCTTTTACCAAGGGACACGGCTATTCAAATAGATAAACTTCCGTGTAGGGGTGCACCACATTACCCAACACGCTCGATCCCATTTGCCGGACGCACTTTCCTGGGTCATGCCCGGCCTTGGAAGATCAACATGTCGCAGCCCTACCTAGGCACAACAGAGAGGTCAGCACGCCGGTCTAAATCATATGGTGCAGGGGTCTGGGCCCATCGCCCATTGCACACCTGCACATTGCGAGGGCGGCCGGAAGGAGACCTAGCCTCCCTAATACAAGAGTAGGTGTTCCAGTCCAATCCAGCACGCGCCGCTCAGTCGCTGACGTCACGAAGGCTTCGGCTGATACCACGACGTCGAGTGCCCATAACTGTTCCCGCGTTGTTGGTTAGTGCGTATAGGCCAGTGGCCAGACTAAGATCAAATACCAAGATCTCGTTAAGCGTGTTATTATGAAGTAATCGCGAACGCCGACCAGTGCCAGGCCCACCTCTCTCCTAGGTGGTCTCCGTCGATGTTAAAACCGGCGGATCTCGGGTATGGGGTCCCGATCTGTGCGTCTTAGGATCAATGGTAACATGAACGCGGGATTTTACCCAGCTTCGGGCTCTCTTGATGAGATAATACCCTACATGTTGCTATATTGACTATAATGAGTATAGGGGTTACAAGAGTTGATCTACCTCGAGATCATATGTTGTGGTCTAAACCCTAGAGGTATGATGAGTAATGTCATGATCTATCGACTAGCCTGGCCTCGGTTTATATAATGTACCATAGGCCTAGGGTAACAAGAGTCCTAGACGAATACGCCGGTGGGGGAGGAGTCCTTGTCTTGATCACCAAGTCTTGTGGAATCTTCCTTGTATGCGGCAACTGTCCAAGCTGGCCCATGAGTATACGGCCATGGGGGTCCTCGGCCCAATCTAACTGATCGGGGGACGACGTGGTGAGTACCCCCTAGTCCAGGACACTGTCAGTAGCCCCCTGAACCGGTCTTCAAGTTGGGGACGCTCCTCGATTCTTCCAAACTGTTCTTCATCTTCGGTCATCGTTCTTGAAAACTGGTTCAACAAATCTTCTCATCTCCAATCTTGAGGATCGCGAAGTAAATCCAAAGAGTTTATATGTCGGGTATCCGAGGAGCCCCTTTAAGTTTCCGGCCTTTATCAATGCCATGTTATTATTATGCCACACCTCAGATTTGAAGTTATTCCTGGGGGGCAGTGTCCTCTTGCGTTCGAGCTCCAACGCCGGATTGCATTCGAGGTATCTTTTGCAGCCAAGCACCAACGCCGGAATGTATCCAAGCTCTAACGCCGAACGGTGTCCAAGCTCCAACGCCGGACTGTATCCGAGCTCCAATGTCGGACTATACCTGAGATGTCATAGATCATCTGGGTCCAAAAAGTTGAAGGAGTTTGGCCGAGCTTAATGTCGGAAATGCCCTCTATGGAGCCAGCCACTAGCGTCCGAGCTTTATGCAGGACTGCTTCCGAGGTGGTGCACCACCCCTGACTGCGGGCTGATTTTTTGATTGGTGCAATTTATTTTCTGCCGAGATATATAGTTAGTAGCCCTCAAGGTGCGTGCATCGGTCTAAAAACCCGAGATGCACCTGAAGGAAAACATGAAACCGTTGATCCTAGTAGCCCCTGAGACTCAGGTCGATGCGCGAAATCGGCCTGAGGATCAACTACTAGATCGGCAGCATACATAGGAATAGAAATGCGGTGTGCAAAGTCCTCGAGAATCAGGTTGGGTGCGGCCGACCAACCTGAGGATAATAATCTCCTCGAAAAGTATATTGCACTTTAAATTTTCTGCATTGGATTGCCAATGCAGTAGCCCCTGAGATACTGGTCGGGTGGCAACATCAGATCAGGGGATCAGTGTACCCCTTTAATATTTGTAAATAATAAGCACGAAGTCCAGTAGCCCCCGAGCCTTAATGTGGGCACGAGTGGCCGAATTAAGGATCGATATCCAAAGTAAAATCACAAATTATGTGTAATGATTCTATGTATCCAAGTACTTTACATCATCAATGCTCGGATCCGCATTGTACAAAACTTTGTTGACCGACCATCGGCTTCAACCTCCTCGGCCAGTAGCCGGGGAGTGTTTGTCCCCCTTTATAAAGCCTTTATGAGGGCAAAGATTTACGATAAAGAAGGCAATCCGGCCATACAGTTTTATAAACAAAGGTACACAGAGAGACATGGTATATTTATTTTTAACATAAGAAACATCATCCAAAGAAAATAGTCCCGCTATCGGTTCCTTTCTTTGGGTTGTCATGCTAAGAATGATCATGAAACCTCAGCTCCGATCATCGTGGGAGGAAAATACTGAGGATTTAGTTCGGGGAAAGCTTCAATACTATGTGGTCTAAATGAACCCAAATTTGTACTTCCGTTGCGACTGTTTATAATCTGAAAGTGGCCCATCGTCGGCTTCTACCCCCTTGTAGATGCTACCCAGGGTGTTTCCGAAATTAACAAAACAACCCTTAGCCGACGTCTCGATGCCCGAAGGCGGTTGTGTTGACGGAAATGAGGCAATCAGATATGCGGGCTTTATAACTTTCAATTAGTCATAGGAGCTTAAAGTTGGGAGGCCAGCAAGTAGCCCCCCCGCTTAATATTCGGCGACAGCCGAGGTCAAGCCGTAAACACTTCGGCCAATGTTATGAACGGCCCGTCATTTAATATAGTCATCGGACCGCTGACCAGTTTACGCTTATTGTGATAGTCAGTTTTCGGCTTTCTCCACTGTGGTGCTTTAACCATGCGAGCTGGAAGCACTCGCATTGGTTCCCCCTTTGCACACCTAGCCGAACAAAGCGGAACATAGGAGGCAAGCACAGGAGCCGGGAAACCCAACTATTTGACTGAAGACACAATTCGAAACTGATGCATATATAGCAATATCCGAGAATGTTTTTGCCGAATTCCTAAAGGTGCCCGGCGTTGCACTACGAGACTAATGCTGGAAACGCACAAATAGTTGAAAAGTGCCATAAACTTGGAAAACCAAGAAACGTCAGTAAAAACTTGACGTCCGAACAAGATCAATTGTTTGGTGCCAATCCAAAAATTGGTCTTAGAAAAAAAAGTGTACTTCTGTCGTGCTTTAACATGACACATCCTATCTCAAAACTTCAAGCGGTTCAGCCTACGGCTTCAACCTCCTATCCCGAAGGCGGAGTACTTAGGCTCCCCAGCTATTGACCACACACTCTCGTCGAAAAAAGGAGTGATAGAAAAAAGACTTTGCAGCGACTAGGAAGAAGAACACTTATTATAAAACGGCTCAAATAAACTTAAGAGCCCCCAAGTGACTTGGGTAAAAGAATGATTGTATGTACCGAAGTACTTATATCATATCTATGTTCACCCAAACTTTAAACGCGTCTTAACCGACCGTCGGCTTCTCCCTCTTCGGTCAAGGACCGAAAAGTGTTATGTACTCCACCTGTCGAGAATATCGACGGTGTTTCCGATAACCAGGCAATCAGGTCATAAGGCTGTAACAGACAAAGCGCGCTCAGGGAACTTATGCTATATACTGATAAAGTGTAAGAAGCATCTTCGAAGAAAATAGTACCCCCACCGATACATTTCTTCGGTGCTCATTGTTAATATGAGACTTGTGCAATAGATTTTTTGTACTCATGAGTTCCGTTGTGTGCCGACCATAATTGAAAACAATAAGAGCGCTAGCTTTGGGCTTCACCCAGGCTGAGGTCTGGCTCGGATGATCCGATCGTGACAATCGCAGAGGTGCTCCCTTTACTCCCTAGCCGAACAATCGGGAACATAGGGGTAAGCACAGGATCCAGGCAACCCAGCTTGCAAGTCGCTTAAGTCAACATGGTGCATATTGTGGCGTAATACACGAACAAGGAACGAAGCCGTACAAGTATAATCATATGCAAGAGGAAAAGCTCCATCAAGGGAGCCCCCAAATAAACGGGGTATTTGAATATGTGCATCACAAACAACTTTGTGCCAAAAAGTATAATGCTTGTTCGAACCGAACAAAATATAAAACTGAAAGTTTTTGAGCATGAAAGCAACTTAGCTGATTAATGTGCTCAGTGTTGATGATGCAATTCGGGCTTGTGGTGGGATGAAGACGCCCATTGATCTGCGACAGATCCGACAAGGTTCGCAGTCCTCGGCATGGCCGAGGTCCTAGCCCCAGGCCCGAGGTGTCCGAGCAAGGAGTTTGGCACTCCGGAGTAGTGACCGCGTAACGCAGTCAAAATCGATTACCTGCACACATAAAACAGTACGGTCCAGGAAATAATAATATATGTATATATAATCCTTGCTTAATTGCTTTACGCGAAAATAATTTATTTAAAGAGATGTGGCCTGGCGCTGGAGCCAATGTCGATGCAGGGCGTCAGCGCGATGCAGTGAAGGCGTGACAAAAGCCTGAGTTTGCAAGACGGTCCGCGCTCCGGATACGGTGTTTGCCGAACTATGTACGGAAACTGACCGAACCGCCACACGACCATTTTTAATGTGGCCTCCATTTGATAGACGTGTGTACAGATGATGGAACAAACCAGAGTAATAATACTTTAAGAAAAATAAGCCCAACAAGCAAAAATTGTTAGGATTAATAGCACCTGGTTTATTTGTTGTAGTAGTCCGAAGAAAAGCGACTCCCAAAATTGGGAATCGATACGCACACCCATTGCCTGATGGGCGATAAAGCGACGGCATGGCGATGCCGGCAAAGGTTGGCTTGCCGAGACAATGCCCCCGGTCTAGCTAACGTGACGAAGCTGTCGGCTGGTGACGCCGAAGTCACCGGAGTATGTTGATGAAGAAATAGCCAAGTCCCCGGTCTAGCCGAGGTGACGGAGCAGGCCGGTGAGGAGTTGTTGCAGCTGCCATGTCAGCCGAGGTGTCGAAGTAGTTCGGCGTGACGGATATTGGCTCGAAGAGGCAATAGTGCGGCCATGCCGACCCAGGTCATCACTTGTGACATGGTCAATGCTGGCTTGATGAAGTGACCATGCAGCGATGCCGGTGTGCCCGCTCCGTGTAATCCGTGTAGCGGCGATGTTGATGACAATTTATCCTTCATGATACTGAACTATTGTTCAGCTGGCCGAGATGATGATCCGAAGAAGTTAAGCTCGGCTCAACAAAGCGACAACGTGTGTAGCGCAGGTCGACCGCCGTGGAGTGATGTTGTCGGGCCGGTTTGACACCGGCGCGATGGTGAAGATCATATTGTAAAAATACTTTTAATATTAATGGATGTGTTTGAGAGTAAAACACAATAGCCCATACGAAAACGTCCTTCAAAAAGGATGTCCGAAATCCCGTTCGTAAAGGAGTTGAACTTGGGTCGGATTCGTTCTCACGCAGAAAACACATCCAAAAAGTGATGCACTAATCGAAAGTTTCCTGGAGTTTGGACGGTCGGATCGAGCTGAATTTTTGGCAGGTGGTAGATATGGAAATTCCGCAGCCGATCAACGGTTGGATCTTCCAAAGGACGTCCGAGCTAGATGCTGGACAACCCGCTCCAAACTCGTCCGGATTCTCATCCAGATTCAACAGGGCTCAGATATATCGGAGATTGCCGGAGATTCCTCCATCGGAACTCGACGAATTTTTTGCAAGGTTGTTGTATACTTAATTCCGCATAATTCCACTGAAGCAATCATTGAGGCGACACTCGAGGAGACGGTGGCGGTGGATACGAGTTTGCTATCCAGAAAAACAGCACTGTCGCCCGAGGACAATGTTAACGTTGAGCACCCGAGCTCCATGGATGACTCCTCCATGATCTTGATAGAGATCGGAGTTGATGTTGATGAAGGCCCTCATCCGAACATGACGATTGGAGGTAGGGCGCAGTCCTCGGTCAAGCCAAGGTGACCAATCGAGCTGGTGATGAAGAAACCGACGTCGCAGTTGACCTGCAGTCGAGCGATCGATCCTTTCACTAATCACACAGCGGAACTCTCAATGAAAGCACCAATGTCGGTGTCAAAACCGGCGGATCTCGGGTAGGGGGTCCCGATCTGTGCGTCTTAGGATCAATGGTAACATGAACACGGGATTTTACGGCTCTCTTGACGAGATAATACCCTACATGCTGCTTGATTGACTATAATGAGTATAGGGGTTACAAGAGTTGATCTACCACGAGATCATATGTTGTGGTCTAAACTCTAGAGGTATGATGAGTAATGTCATAATCTATCGACTAGCCTGGCCTCAGTTTATATAATGTACCATAGGCCTAGGGTAACAAGAGTCCTAGCCGAATACGCCGGTGGGGGAGGAGTCCTTTTCTTGATCACCAAGTCTTGTGGAATCTTTCTTGTATGCGGCAACTGTCCGAACTGGCCCATGAGTATACGACCATGGGGGGCCTCGGCCCAATCTAATTGATCAGGGGACGACATGGTGAGTACCCCCTAGTTCAGGACACCGTCAGTCTCAACCTGCCCTGTCGCTCCGCCACAAAGCAACAGTCGGGGGCCCTCGGGAACCCAGGCCCACCTCTACCGGGATGGAGCCACCTGCCCCTTTGGCCCCCATCTCTGAACAATATCATAAGTAATGCAATAGTATAAACTATATGGTATATGCCCGTGATCACCTCCCGAAGTGATCACGGCCCAGTAGTATAGCATGGCAGATGAGGCCACTGATGAAACACTAGCATCCTATACTAAGCATTAGGATAGCAGGTAAGGGTAACAACTGTAGCAATAATGACAGGCTATGCAGCAGAATAGGATTAACCGAAAGTAGCAACATGCTACACTACTCTAATGCAAGCAGTAGAGAGAACAATAGGCGATATCTGGTGATCAAGGGGGGGGGGGCTTGCCTGGTTGCTCTGGCAAGAAGGAGGGGTCATTGTCGATGTAGTCGATCACGGGGGTATCGGCGCCGGTCTCGAGGTTTACCGGAAAGAAGTAACGGACGGGGAACACAAATAAATAATAGAGCGATCAAAGTAACACAAGCATAACATGGCAATACGCGGTGCTAGGGGTGACCTAACGCAGTAGTAGGCGATACCAGCGAAGGGGAGAAACATCCGGAAAAGTATTTCCGGTGTTTGACGTTTTCGAACAGATGAACCGCAGGTGAAATGTTGCAGGTTCGCTATGCTAGGGACGTGTAGCGGACGAACGGGCTGCAATTCCGGAATTGTCTCGTCGTTCTGAGCAAGTTTCATGTACAAAGTTTTTTCATCCGAGCTATGGTTTATTTTATACTAATTTTCTAACTTTAAATGATTTTCTAATATTCTCTAGAATTATTTTTTAATTCGAATTTAAATGGGACAATGGCTATGGGTACCCAGAAGTGTACCCAGCCAGTGTATGGCAGGTAGGGCCAGTTGACTTGGTCAACTGCCCAGTCAGCATTAACTAGTCAAAGTGAACAGTGAAGATGAGGCCTATTTGTCATGGACTTGGCTATTCTTAATCTAATTTTGCATTTTAATACTATAATAGTTGGTCCCACATGCCATCTACTATTAGACTAATTAACTACTAGTACTAATTAAACTAACTAGCACGGCCGGCCACACACGGTTGTGGCATAGCCAGCCACACACACCACACACACTCACGCACAGCCATGGCACTGGCCATGGCTAGCAGCAGCAGCCAGCGGCAGCAGTAGCGGCAAAGCAGCAATGCAGTGGCGTGATCAGCAGCAGGAGATAGCCACGCAGCAGCGGCAGAAGCAGTAGGACAAGCATCAAGCAGCAGCAGGCAGAAGTGCAATGGCAGACACGCGGGCAGAAAGCATGCGGCAGCAGTGTCAGTAGAAGCGGCAACCAACAGCAGAGTAAGGCAGCGGCAGGAAGCAGAGCAGCGAGTAGCCGCAGTGGTTGACGAGCAGCAGCAAGCCGTGGCAAGGCCACGCGCAGCAGCGGCAGCAACATCGCAGGAGCGGCAGCCCAGTAGCAGAGGGCAGCGGCAGCGTAGGAGCGGACGGCGCGTGGGCACGTGCGGGGAGCGCGACCGGGGATGTCAGGGCATGGCCCGGACGCAGTAGGGGCTCGCGGGCGAGTACGTGCGGCAGGAGCGGAGCTCCGGTCATGGCGCCCGTGTAGGGGGGGCGTCGGGGTTGCGCTACAGGCGCCCATTTGACGCGCTGGTTGCCTTCGAATATACGCGGGGAGCCGCGTCTAACGGTGTTGGTTACAACAGCTGGAGTGGCCGGAGTTGAGCACTCCGACGACGGCAAGGGGCGGCGGTTTCGGGCGAGCTTTGTTTCAACGGCCATGGAGCACGGCCGGAGCTGCAAGTGGGTGCGTTGTCCTCGTGGGAGCTCCAGGAGCTCAAGACCAAGCTCGGGTGCGAGCGACAGTAGCTGTGAGCTTTGTGATGACATGGCCGGCGGCGACGAGCTTCGGCCGCGATGGGAACGGAGGCTACGGACACGGATTCGAGAACTAGGGAGAGGGCTTTCGAGCGGGTGCTGTTTCCATGCATGGAGCTAGCTGCTAACAAACACAACGCGTGCAACTAACAACCCCTAACAGATGCAAGATCAAGACTATGGCTAACAATTTCCCCCGTAGTCTTGATACGGCTCGTCATCGCTACATGGCCGTCACACCGAGCCGCCGCAGCCTCCGCCATCGCCGTGCAGCGCCTCCATGCTACCATGCCGTGCCACGCCTTTGCCCGACGCTGTGATGTGTCGCCTGCTCGCCGTCATCACGGACCTCCGCGCCCGCTGCGACATGCCGTGTGCCCACCATCGCCGTAGTTGCTGCAGCTCCTGTCATTGTCGCGTCACGGTCGTGACCCAGCCCGCGGACCCGATCCGGTGCATCGACGCCCGTCGCACCGTGCTCCGTCAGGACCCCGGCGACATACGCCAAGCTCCTTCTCCGCCGGCGACACACGCCTGGCGTCCCTCTGCGCCCCGCACGTCCCGCGCGCACCCGACGCGCTCGACGAGCCCGACCACACCAGGCACTCACCGTGCGCCGCCTCCGCGTCCGCCTCGCCTCCGCGACCGTCGCTGCTCGTCGTGCGCACGGCATCACACTGCATCGCCGCGGACTCGCCGCGCACCGCAGCTGATGCCTCCATATCCGCCGCGCTCGCCGCGCGCGCTGCGGACGTTGCCGCACGCCACGGCCGCCCCTCGAACCTGGCTCTGATACCAATTGTTGGCGCCGCCTCATCGCAACGCCATCTTCTTCTTCCTCACAATCTCTCCCTCTCATGTTTTTGTCTCACACTGGTGAGAAGAACTCAACACAGACACACACACGCACACACTTCACCAAGGAGCAGCACAAGAGCTTTGCCGAGAGCATCCTCTCCTTGGTGTACACGCGGTGCTACATTTTTCTACAGGCTCCCACGCCTCACTTTTTTCCATTCACTTGTTCACCTTAAATAGCCAAGTACAAGGGTCTCATACCCAGCCTAGCCCGGCAACTAACACCACGCTTCCGCTGCGCTCGGCCACTACTTGACCCATTACCCCAGCTACATGCACTAACTGACTAACTAATCTATCTCCATTATCCAAATGCCACGGCAGCTACCTATGACCAAGCCACTACATACATGCACGCGTCCTTATCCAACTCTCCTTGCATGCAGGCCATGCTCACCTTACGGAACGGCCACACGGTTCGGTCGTCTCCTTCCATGCATGGAGCTAGCTGCTAACAAACACAACGCGTGCAACTAACAACCCCTAACAGATGCAAGATCAAGACTATGGCTAACAGGAGCTCACCGGGTAGCGCACGAAAGGCTCGGTGAGGGCCGGGAGCGCAGGACGACGACAGGGTCGACGGAGGTGCGTCGGTGGCCGAAGGTTGAAGAAGAGTTCGATCCGCTCGATGAAGTGGCCACGGGCTCGAACGGTGCTGCGTAGACGACGTAGGGGACAGCGGCGAACCCCCCGGACGCCAACGGATGGCGAATGGTGGCCGGTGGCCACATGTACGGCAACGGCGCGGCGACAGCTATGCTCGGGCGTCGAAGAAATTGAGGAGAGCAAGGCAAGGGGGAAAATGTGCGGGGGCTAGGGTTGACGATGGGGTGCCAGGGTCTTTAGGGCGAGGCCTTAACCACCGGGGGAGCCGCGGAATGGCTTCCACCGCGGCCATGGCGCCGTGGATGGCCGCCACGCCTCCCCCCGCCTCTTGTAGCGATAGGTTCAAGGAGCTGCGGGTGGGCTGAGCCGTGAGCTTTGCTAGGTGGGCCTAGTGCACAGTAGTACGCTTAGTGCATAGTGTAGTTTGTTTCATTATCCAAATTTTCTTTCTTTTTTCTTTTGTTTCTGTTTTATTTTTATTTACAAAGCAAAGGACTTTTAGTTAAGTATGAGACTTGGCCAAAATTAGCATAGCCATTTTAGGCACTGCCACAAAAAGGTTTGATGAGCATTTGAATGCATTTGAATTGTGCATAAATGAAAAGGGATTAATGAGGCTGTTTTGGTCACCATTTTAATTGTTTTAGGGCAATTAAATATTTTATAAAATGTTGGATGCTATTTGCTAATTAGTTAGTGAATATTTATAACCCTTGAACATTTCTAATTCACTGTTTTAAGAAACTATAATTTGAATTGTTATTTGAATTTGTATTTGAACTAAGTTTGAAACACGTGAGGTTTAGCAAAATTTTAATCATGATGACCTGGCATCATTAACAAAGGTCTACTGTAGTTTAATTACCCAGACGTCACATGCCCTTCCTTGGACAAGCCTCCCACTTATGATTAACCCCTCTCGCAAGCATTCGTAAATACGAAAGAAGAATTAAGGTAAACCTAACCATAACATGAAACATATGGATCCAAATCAGCCCCTTAGGAAGCAACACAGGAACTAGGATTTAAGCTTCTATAACTCTAGCAACCCATCATCTACTTATTACTTCCCAATGCCTTCCCCTAGGCCCAAATCATGCTGAAGTTTCATGTAGTCGACGTTCACATAACACCACTAGAGGAGAGACAACATACATCTCATCAAAATATCGAACGAATACCAAATTCACATGATTACTTATAACAATACTTCTCTCATGTCCTTAGGAACAAATGTAACTACTCACAAAGCATATTCATGATCAAGATCAGAGGAGTATTAATTATCATTAGGATATGAAAATAAAATCTTCCACCAGATAAACCAACTAGCATCAACTACAAGGAGTAATCAACACTACTAGCAACCCGTAGGTACCAATCTGAGGTTTTGGGATCAAGATCGAATACAAGAGATGAACTAGGGTTTGAGTGGAGATGGCGCTAGTGAAGATGTTGACGGAGATTGACGCCTCTCGTTGAGAGGATCAATGGTGATGACAATGGCGATGATTTCCCCCTCCCAGAGGATGTTTTCCCGGCAGAATAGCTCCGCCGGAGCCCTAGATTGGTTCTGCCCATGTTCCACCTCCAAATGGCGGCTCTTCATGCCGAAAGCTTCCGTCTGATTTTTTCCATGTCAAAATACACCATATAGCCAAAGATGGGTACCGAAGGCCTGCCAGGGAGCCCACAAGGACGGGGGCATGCCCAGGGGGTAGGGCACACCCTCCACCCTTGTGGCTGGCTGGTGGCCCCCCTATGGTATTTTCTTTGCCCAATATTTTTTATTAATTCCAAAAATATGTTCCATGAAGTTTCAGGACTTTTGGAGTTGTGCAGAATAGGTCTCTAATATTTGCTCCTTTTCCAGTCCAGAATTACAGCTGTCAGCATTCTCCTTCTTCATGTAAACCTTACAAAATAAGAGAGAAAAGGCATAAGTATTGTGATATAATGTGTAATAACAACCCATAATGCAATAAATATCAATATAAAAGCGTGATGCAAAATGGACGTATCAACTCCCCCAAGGTTAGACCTCGCTTGTCCTCAAGCGAAAGTTGATATAAAAAATATGTCCACATGTTTAGGGATAGAGGTGTCGATAAAATAAAATACGGACATGAGGGCATCATGATCATATTTAGAACAGCAACATATAATGTCATATAATTTCTTATGCTAAATAACATATCGTTCATGAAGTAAAATATGAATAAAAAACTTTATTGAAAACTAACAAACTATGATCTCAGTCATTGAAGCAATTGCAATTTATCATAACATCGGAAAAAGTCAATTAAAGAGCTTTTCAGCAAGTCCACATACTCAACTATCATTTAATCTTTCACAATTGTTAACACTCACGCGATACTTATGGGTACAAAGTTTCAATCGGACACAAAGAAAGACAGGGGCTTATAGCTTTGCCTCCCAACCTTTTACCTCAAGGGTAATGCCAACAGTAATACTTTATGAAAACCTACATCCAAGTGGATATATATATATATATATATATATATATATATATATATATATATATATATATATATATATATATCCGGTTCTCTCCAACATATAATGCTTGCCAAAGGAAAAAGTGTCAAAAGGTAAAGGTGATGATCACCATGACTCTTGTATAAGGGTAGAAGGTAAAAGTAAAAGATAGGCCCTTGACAGAGGGAAGCAGAGGTTGTCATGCGCCTTTATGGTTGGATGCACAAAATCTTAATGAAAAAGAACGTCACTTTATATTGCCGCTTGTGATAAGGACCTTTATTATGCAGTCTGTCACTTTTATTTCTTCCATATCAGGGCACCTCCCCCAATACGATACCGGGGCACCTCCCCCAAGCTTGGCAGTTGCCAAGGGGAGTGCCCATACCCATGTATTTATGCTTCTCTCTTCGAGGGTGGTGACGATGGAGTTGTTAAAGAAGTAGTGCTCAACATCGAGCATAGGAGATGCTCCAATTTACGGATAATGCCCTTGAGTGTGATGATATGCTCGTGCAATAGAATATTTTCACGAGTGAGATGCTTGTTTTGAACACGAACTATTTCAATGATCTTGAAAGCTTGAATTTCAGTAGGAGTAAAATGATTGTAGTAAGCTTGAAGGATGTCTTCTTCTTCTGCTGGCGGAACTTGATCCTCCGCGACCTTCTTGATCTTATCACCCTTGTTGATTTCCCCGAGTTCTTCTCTCTTCATCTCTATCTTCATTAGCCAAGCGTCATCGCCCGCGTTGTTGGAGGAGGGGGATGACATGATGCCTAGGCTTGAAAACTCTAGAAGAAAATAGCTCAAAACAAAAACAAGAGATATTGTTGTGGTACGGTGGTCAAAACCTTCGGGAGATTATATAATGAATTTTTACCGGCCAAAAGAAGTATCGTGCAAGAAAACGGAGCAGTATCGTGCAAGAAAACAGAACCCGGAGGGCAAACGAGGTGGCCACAAGGACGGGGGGGCGCCCTCCACCCTTGTGGTGGCCTCGTGTCTCTTTCGGACTACTTTTAATTTTCCTAATTTTTTAAATATTCCAAAACAGAGAAAAAATGTCATTGGAAACGTTTTGGAGTCGGTTTACTTACCGTACCACATACCTATTCATTCCCGGAGTCTGAAACATTCTAGAAAGTGTCCCTTATGTACTCCTCCGGGGTTACGGTATCAATTATATTGGTCTCAACATTTATGGGAGTACCTGAGATATAATGTTTGATTCTTTGACCGTTTATCACCTTTGGATTTGTGCCTTCGGCGTTGTTGATTTTTATGGCACCAGAACGATAGACCTCCTTGATGATGTAAGGACCTTCCCATTTAGAGAGAAGCTTTCCTGCAAAAAATCTTAAACAAGAGTTGTATAGCAAAACATGATCACCTACATTAAACTCACGCTTCTGTATCCTTTTGTCATGCCATCTTTTAACTTTTTCTTTAAACAACTTGGCATTCTCATAGGCATGGGTTCTCCATTTATCAAGTGAGCTAATGTCAAATAACCTCTTCTCACCGGCAAGTTTGAAATCATAGTTGAGCTCTTTAATAGCCCAATAAGCTTTATGTTCTAGTTCGAGAGGTAAGTGACATACTTTTCCATAAACCATTTTATACGGAGACATACCCATAGGATTCTTATAAGCAGTCCTATAAGCCCATAATGCATCATCAAGTTTCTTAGACCAATTCTTTCTAGATCTATTAACAGTCTTCTACAAAATTAATTTAATCTCTCTATTGCTCAATTCTACTTGACCACTAGACTGAGGATGATAAGGAGATGCAATTCTATAGTTAACATCATATTTAGCAAGCATTTTACAGAAAGCACCATGAATAAAATGTGAACCACCATCAGTCATTAAATATCTAGGGACTCCAAACCTCGGAAAAATAACTTCTTTAAGCATCTTAATAGAAGTGTTATGATCAACACTACTAGTTGGAATAGCTTCTACCCACTTAGTAATGTAATCAACAGCAACTAAAATACGATTATACCCGTTAGAGGAAGGAAAAGGTCCCATATAATCAAAGCCCCACACATCAAATGGTTCAATAACAAGTGAATAGTTCATATGCATTTCCTAACATCTACTAATATTGCCAATTCTCTGGCATTCATCACAAGACAAGACAAACTTACGAGCATCCTTGAAGATAGTAGGCCAATAGAAACCGGATTGCAATACCTTAGGTGCAGTTCTATCTCCAGCGTGGTGTCCTCCGTAAGCTTCGGAGTGGCACTTGCGTACGATATGTTCTTGTTCATGCTCAGGTACACAATGTCTAATAACACCATCTACTCCATCTTTATAAACGTGTGGGTCATCCCACAAGTAATGTCTTAAATCATAGAAAAACTTTTTCTTTTGCTGGTATGTGAAACTAGGTGTTATAAATTTAGCAACAATGTAATTAGCATAATCAATATACAAGTATTGCGAGACGCATTTATGATAGCTAATTGTTCATCAGGAAAGCTATCATCAATAGGTAGTGGGTCATTAAGAACATTTTCTAACCTAGACAAGTTGTCTGCAACGGGGTTCTCTGCTCCCTTTCTATCAATAATATGTAAATCATATTCTTGCATCAAGAGAACCCATCTAATAAGTCTAGGTTTAGCATATTTCTTTCCCATAAGATATTTAATAGCAGCATGATCAGTGTGAATAGTTACTTTGGAATCAACAATATAAGGTGTGAACTTATCACATGCCAATAAGAGTGCTAAAAAATCTTTTTCAGTGGTAGCATACTTTCTCTGGGCACTGTCTAGAGTTTTACTAGAAGACTGAATAACATTTAATTGCTGATCTACTCTTTGTCCTAGAACAGCACCAACAGCATAATCACTAGCATCACACATAATTTCAAATTTCAAAGGGTAAGTTCCAATCAGGTAGCTAAACAATAGGAGCAAAAATCAAGGCTTTCTTAAGTATTTCAAATGATTCTACACAAACATCATCAAAAACAAAAGGAACATATTTTTGTAAGAGATTGGTGAGGGCCTAGAAATTTTAGAGAAGTCTTTAATAAACCTCCTATAGAAGCCAGCATGACCAAGGAAAATTCTTATACCTTTGATATCTTTAAGACACGGCATCTTTTCAATAGCATCTACCTTAGCTTTATCAACTTCAATACCTCTTTCAGAAATTTTATGCCCCAAGACAATACCCTCATTGACCATAAAGTGGCACTTCTCCTAGTTCAAGACAAGATTAGTTTCTTCACATCTATGCAAAACTCGATCAAGGTTGCTTCAGCAATCATCAAAAGAAGTTCCGTAAACGGAGAAATCATCCATGAAAACCTCAACAATCTTTTCACAAAAATGAGAGAATATAGCAGTCATGCATCTTTGAAAGGTAGCAGTTGCATTGCATAAACCAAAAGGCATACGTCTATAAGCAAAGGTACCGAAAGGGCAAGTAAAAGTGGTTTTCTCTTGATCCTCTTTTGACACAGGTATCTGAGAGAAACCAGAATAACCATCTAGAAAGCAAAAATGCATATGCTTGGATAATCTTTCTAGCATTTGATCAATAAAAGGTAGAGGGTAACGATCTTTTCTAGTAGCTTTATTCAATTTGCGAAAATCAATTACCATTCTATAACCTATAACAATTCTTTGAGGAATCAATTCATTCTTATCATTAGGAACAACAGTAATACCTCCCTTCTTAGGGACACAATGAACAGGGCTTACCCATTGACTATCGGCAATAGGATAAATTGTACCTGCCTCCAGAAGCTTTAGTATTTCATTTCTTACCACTTCTTTCATCTTAGGATTTAACCGTCGTTGATGATCAACAACTGGATTAGCATTTTTCCCCAATTTTATTTTGTGCTGACATAGAGTAGGACTAATGCCCTTAAGATCATCAAGAGTATATCCAATAGCGGCACGGTGCTTCTTCAGAGTTTTCAATAATTTCTTTTCTTCATGCTCTCAAAGGTTAGCACTTATAATAATAGGATATATCTTCTTTTCATCAACATAAGCATATCTCAGAGTATCAGGTAATAGTTTAAGCTCAAACACGGGGTCACCCTTGGGTGGAGGAGGATCTCCGAGCATTTCAACAGGCAAATTGTGTTTCAAAATGGGCCCCTGATTAAAGAATACTTCATCTATTTCACTTCTTTTATTCGTAAACATATCATTTTCATGGTCTAGCAAATATTGTTCTAAAGGATTTGTAGGAGGTACGACAATAGAAGCAAAACCAATAATTTCATCCTTACTTGGCAATTCTTTATCATGGGGTTGTCTACGGAATTTAGAGAAATTAAAATCATGCGACATATCTCCCAAACCAACGGTAACATTATCTTTCTCATAGTCTATCTTAGCATTAACAATATTCAAGAAGGGTCTACCAAATATAATGGGACAAAAGTTATCTTGTGGGGAAGCAAGAACAAGAAAATCAATAGGATATTTTATCTTTCCACACAAGACTTCAACATCTCTAACAATCCCAATTGGTGAAATAGTATCTCTGTTAGCAAGCTTAATAGTAACATCAATATCTTTTATCTCAACAGGTGCAATGTCATTCATAATTTCTTTATATAAAGTATAAGGAATTGCACTCACACTAGCGCCCACATCACATAAGCCATGATAACAATGATCTCCTATTTTAATAGAAACAGCAGGCATGCCAACAACAGGTCTGTGTTTATCTTTCATATCAGGTTTGGCAATTCTAGTAGCTTCATCACAGAAATAAATAACATGCCCATCAATATTATCAACCAAGATATCTTTAACCATAGCAATACTAGGTTCGACTTTAATTTGCTCAGGGGGTTTGGGTGTTCTAATATTAATTTTATTGACCACAGTTGAAGCTTTAGCATGATCCTTTATTCTAACAGGGAATGGTGGCTTTTCAATATAAGCAATAGGAACAATAAGATCAACATTATAAGTAATAGTTTCTTCTTCAACTTTAATAAGTTCAACTACTTTAACTTGAACGGGAGGATGATATTTAAACCACTTCTCTTTAGGGAGATCAACATGTGTAGCAAAAGATTCACAGAAAGTAGCTACTATCTCAGAGTCAAGTCCATATTTAGAACTAAAATCACGAAAAGCATCGGTGTCCATAAAAGATTTAACACAATCGAACTTAAGGTTTATACCTGACTCCTTACCTTCGTCGAGTTCCCAATCTTAAGAGTTGCATTTAATTCTTTACAATAAATCCCGTTTGAATTCAATATCATTCTACATATAGGAACTAGTAGAAGAAGTATCGAGCATGGATCGATCATTATGAGAAAGTTGAGCATAAATTTTTTGAATAATAATTTCTCTTGGAAGCTCATGATTGGGGCATGAATATAACATTGACTTAAGCCTTCCCCCAAGCTTGAGAGATACTTTATCCTTCACGAGGCCAACAATTATATATATAATTCCGATCACAATGAACCAGATGCATAGGATAAAACTTCTGATGAAATTCCAATTTCAATCGGTTGTAGTTCCATGATCCAATATCATCCAATAGCCTATACCATGTCAATGCCTTTACCTTGAAAGACAAAGGGAAGACCTTCTTCTTGTCAACATCCTCGGGCATACTGGCAAGCTTAAATAATCCACAAACTTCATCCACATATATTAGGTGCATATTGGGACGTAATGTTCCATCTCCTGCATAAGGATTAGCTAGCAGTTTCTCTATCATACCCGAAGGAATTTCATAATAAATATTTTCAGTAGGTGCAGTAGGTTGAGGAGCATCTCTTTGCTCTTCTGGTCGAGGTGAAGATACCCCGAACAAGCCCCTCAAAGGATTATTTTCCATAGTAACAAGTCACAGTAAATTTCAGCACACTATATAAATGTTTCCTTACCAAAGGCACTTCACTCCCCGGCAACGGCGCCATAAAAGAGTCTTGAAGACACACAAGTATAGGGGATCTATCATAGTCCTTTTGATAAGTAAGAGTGTCGAACCCAATGAGGAGCAGAAGGAAACGACAAGTGGTTTTCAGCAAGGTATTTTCTGCAAGCACTGAAATTATCGGTAACAGATAGTTTTGTGATAACATAAATCGTAACGGGTAACAAGTAACACAAAGTAAACAAAGTGCAGTAAGGTGGCCCAATCCTTTTTGTAGCAAAGGACAAGCCTGGATGAACTCTTATATAGAGCAAAGCACTCCCGAGGACACATGAGAATTACTGTCAAGCTAGTTTTCATCATGCTCATACGATTCGCGTTTGTTACTTTGATAATTTGATATGTGGGAGGACCGGTGCTTGGGTGCTGCCCTTTCTTGGACGAAACCCCCATATAGGATTAACCCCTCTCGCAAACATCTGCAACTACGAAAGAAGAATTAAGGTAAACCTAGCATAGCATGAAACATATGGATCCAAATCAGCCCCTTACAAAGCAACGCATAAACTAGAGTTTAAGATTCTGTCACTCTAGCAACCCATCATCTACTTATTACTTCCCAATGCCTTCCCCTAGGCCCAAATCACACTGAAGTGTCATGTAGTCAACATTCACATAACACCACTAGAGGAGAGACAACATACATCTCATCAAAATATCAAACAAATACCAAATTCACATGATTACTCATAACAAGACTTCTCCCATGTCCTCATGAACAAACGTAACTACTCACAAAGCATATTCATGATCAAGATCAGAGGATTATTAATTATCATTAAGGATCTGAAAATATAATCTTCCACCGGATAAACCAACTAGCATCACCTACAAGGAGTAATCAACACTACTAGCAACCCGCAGGTACCAATCTGAGGGTTTGGGACCAAGATCGAATACAAGAGATGAACTAGGGTTTGAGAGGAAATGGTGCTGGTGAAGATGTTGATGGAGATTGACCCCCTCTCGATGAGAGGATTGATGGTGATGACGATGGCGATGATTTCCCCCTCCCGAAGGGATCGATGTTTCCCTGATAGAACAGCTCTGCCGGAGCCCTAGATTGGTTTTACCCAGGTTCCGCCTCGAGATAGCGGTGCTTCGTCCCGAAAGCTTCCTTCTGATTTTTTCCAGGTCAAAACACACCATATTGCCAAAGATGGGCGTCGGAGGCCTGCAGGGGGCCCACAATGATGGGGGCGCGCCCAGGGGGTTAGGGCGTGCCCTCCACCCTTGTGGCTCGCTAGTGGCCCCCCTCTAGTATTTTCTTTGCCCAATATTTTTTATTAATTCCAAAAACATGCTCCATGAAGTTTTGACTTTTGGAGTTGTGCATAGTAGGTCTCTAATATTTACTCCTTTTTCAGTCCAGAATTCCAGCTGCCGGCATTCTCCTTCTTCATGTAAACCTTATAAAATAAGAGAGAAAAGGCATAAGTATTGTGATATAATGTGTAATAACAACCCATAATGCAATAAATATCAATATAAAATCATGATGCAAAATGGATGTATCAGTGCAGTTTACATAGTGTTGCTTGGTTCTGCTATTGGTTCGATAACCTTGGTCTCGTCACTGAGGGAAATACCTATCATAGTTGTGTTGCATCATCCCTTCCTCTTTGGGGGAAATACCAACGTAGTTCAAGTCGCATCAGTTTCTCATCAAGTTGCAGATTGCAACGTAATAAGTAATTGCAAATCTGTTCGCACCGATCAAACTAATATGTGTTCGCACTTAGCATCGGGCTATAAAAACAACCCACTCAAAAATTACTTCACAGCTCCTCTCCTCATCACCCAAAAAACTAGTTTTTCATGTCAAGTCGTTCTGCCATGACCGGTAGGAGGAGTTTCGGGTGGACATATAACCAGGCAGCAAAGATCAAGGTCGTGGAAGCACTAGAGAGGTCCCATCGCCAAGCGGCAGCCGTAGCAGAGATGTCTCGGCGCCCACGGAGCCCTTGAACAAGCTCTTACAGGCATGCGAGGGCTCTCACAGGCGCACTCGCCGCGTCAGTGATCACGACAAGCTCGTGTTGCTGAACTCCTTAGACGGCGATGACGACATTCTCGCTGGCCTCATTAAGCAGCAGTAGCTAGTCGACGGCTTGATGAAGCTGCTCGAGATCAGTGATGGCTCGGTTGAGAGGGCGACCGGCCTCATCGAGCAACTCATGGGTGACAATGCGAAGCTCCTCAAGGCGCTTGCCGAGAATGAGGAGGAGGCCGCTGGCTGGAAGATGTTGCATGAGCAGAGTAGTGCCTCAGGGATGACGCTGACAGCGGTCGTCGAGGAACTGATGGGTGACTTGAGGAAGCTCCAGATCGAGCGCGAACAGGAGGTGGAGGATTCTGTGGCTGCTTTCAAGAAAAGTCATGAGGAATTGAAGGAGGAGCTGGAGGATATCGTCGCTCGGCGATCCATCGAGGAGTAGAGACAGTAGCGACCCAGATCGTTGTCTATGATTTCCTTCTTCTCTTGCCCCCGTATCTTTTGGGCTCTGTGGCATGTGGCATTTTAAATTATCTAGAATATGTAAGACAATTATTATCCATGCCATTGTAAATTTGTCATTGTATTATCCGTTGCCATTTTATTTGTCGTCGTATTATCTGTTGCCCTATGTGGCATTTTAAATTAGGCCAGAATACGAGTTCAAAACATGAACAAAGAAAATGCTATAACGTTGAGCGGGGACATGGGATCACAAGCAAACACCCTCCGTCCAGGTGCTTTAATTAACCGCATGTTAAACAGCGGCTCAGCTGCCATTAATGGATAAGTTGTGAGCGAGGCGGGCGGCTGGTAGATGGAGGTCAAAGAGATCGCTTCCCGGTGAGCATGGGCGGCCTTTGTGCTGGCACGTGTCCCATCGAGCCTACGATGTGGACTGGATGCATGTGTCTCGTCGAGCCTGCACGACAGACTGCTCTCACGCGTCCCTTCGAGCCTGCACGATGGACTACTCGCGCTCGTCCCTTCTAATCAAACAGTTGCACGCACGCCACCAAGTATGGTTAAATTTTGGCACAAAATACAAAGATGACCAATGAACGAGGAGGAAGGTAGTACTATTCCATAAGGAAAGAGGGACGCGTGGCCGCACTTAAAGGGTTACGGGAACACACGGTCCAGATAATACAACCGTTTGTGATATTAATGTGTCACCTATTTGTTTTAAAAGGACTTCGTTGGATATTAATGTGTGCGCCTTGTCTCAAACTGGACGATTTCTTTACCATGGCATATATGTGCCATGTCATAAAACCATGCCAAGTTTCATGTTTTTTGGGTGAGTTTTTGATTTACTGGGATTTAAAAACCGAGATTCTCAATGTTTCAGGACGATGAGAAGTTTGTAATTCATTCCCATTCCTTCAATGAGACCTAAACATGCACCCAATGACACATGTACGATTTTCCACCCATTTTGCTTCACTGGAGCATGTGCTTGTAGTTCAAATTTGAATTATGGACTACATTAAATGCCTAGAAAACTCAATTAATATATATAATGCCCAAACAAACCCTGAATAGTTTCAAATTTTAGCACAACACTCCTATTATTCTATGTTGCCTGTAGAAAACAAATTTCAAGGCAAGAAGAAGCGGCGATTATCGTTTCGCCCACAAGAGGGGTATGTTTCCCTACCGGAACCACGAGGGTTGCGAGAAGCTTTGGTTTGTAAGAGGCTTGTAATATAGCTCGGCCCAAATTGGACAATTATTTTCCCACGGCATATATGTGCCATGTAGTGACACCATGCCAAGTTTCATGATTTAATGGTGAGTTTTGGATTTACGAAGATCTAAAAACCGAGATTCGCAATGTTTGTGGCCGAGCCAGGACGCTGAGATAGTTGAATTCATTCCCATTCCTTCCATGGTTCCTAAACATGCACCCCAAGGACACATGTACATTTTTTCTAGCCATTTTGGTGCACTGGAGTATTTATTTGTAGTTCAGATTTGAATTATTATGGACATTAAATGCCTAGAAAACTCAATTAATGAATAAAAAAGCTCAAACGAACCCTGAAAAATTTCAAAGTTCAGCGCGAATCTCCCGTGGTTCCATGTTGCGTGTAGAATAAAATACAAGGCTAGAAGAGGGTGCGATTGTCGTTTCGCCCACAAGGGGGCATGTTTCCCTCTCCAAACCATGAGGGTTCTTGCGACAGGCTTCGGTTTGTAAATGGTTTGTAATAAAGCTTGGCGCAAATTGGACAATGTTTTTACCATGACATATATGTGCCATGATGTGACACCGTGCCCACTTTCATGACTTTCCGGTGAGTTCTGGATTTATGGGGATTTAAGAACCGAGATTCCAAATGTTTAAGGACGAGCCAGGACGTCGACATGGTTGTAATTCACTCCCATTCCTGGCATGGGACCTAAACATGCACCCAAGGACACATGTATTTGTAGTTTAGATTTGAATTATGGACATTAAATGCCTTGGAAACTCAATTAGTGTATAGAAAGGCCAAACCCTAAATAAGTTTAAATTTCAGCATGGATATCCTGTCGTTCCATGTTGCCCGTAGAAGAAAATACAAGGCGAAAAGAGACAATCATTATCCTTTCACCCACAAGGGGGACACGTTTCCCTATCGGAACGACGAGGCTTCTTGAGAGAAGCTTTGGTTTGTAAGAGGCTTGTAATAAAACTTACGCCAAAATGGAAAAAAAATCCTCGGCATATATGTGCCATGTCGTGACACCATGCCAAGTTTCACGATTCTCGGGTGAGTTTTGGATTTATGGGGATTTAAAAACCGAGATTCTTCTCACGGAATGTTTCCAAATAGCACGCGGTTCACTCATGAAAGTCGTGTGCCTACCAAACCATGGCCGATGCCCCCTGCTGCGAGCGTGATCTGAGTCGTGCATTCTGATTGTCCAGAACCCAAAGCCCACGGATCGTACGTCTACACTATTGGATTCTCCTAGATCGAACGGCAATCCTCATCCCTTTCGACAGCACAAGCAGTTACGTTTGTGATTTTATTTATGTGGGTAAGCACTGCGCGCATGTGTCGTGCTAGCTCATGCTTCCTTCTCTACTAAGTTTTCTATATTAATGTAGTTATATATCCAAACATGCTACAGTTTGCCGCCACTCCTCTCACCAGTTTCCTACCTCTTCTCCCATCGTTTTCCCACTGCCAATGTCAGTGCTCATTGAAGGCTAGGCGGCGACACACCGGCCATGTAAATATTGCACACGGTTTCAGCACGAATGTATGTGATAGTAGGGAGTAGGTCCCATACGATGACCAGCATGAAACGCCTTAAAGGCAAGGAGGCAATTCCTAACAGCAAGGGGGAGCTTCCCATCTACTAGCCTAGTCGAATAGAATACAGAAGTTAATCGTGCTCGGGCTGGAGTAGTATCGGGATGGGTGACCCGGTGGGAAGTTTCATATCTCAAGCTTCATTTAAATGCTATGACACAGTCATTATAGAGATAAATGTCTTTGTAGTGACCTGTCATGGAGATTATATAAACCTTGGGATCCTTGTTTTGCTAATTGTAGACTATGTTTTTATTGGTTATTTTTTGTTCTAAAAAATCAAAGAATGATTGACTCTATAGTGATATGTCATGGCGATTATATACACCTTGGAATCCTTGTTTTGCTAATTTGTAGACTATGTTTTTATTGGTTATTTTTTGTTCTCAAACAACAAAGAATGATCGACATCTATAGGCCCAAACAAATTATCCCTTTGACTCAACGCACGAGAAGGGTTTACTCTTTACTCCATGTGGTATGTTAGAGCAAATCAAGTTTCAGCACATGCATTGGACGGCACCCGGCCCCTACCCCCACCCCCATCCGCCTTGAAGTTGCGTTCGTGACATCATACGTCTTTAACCTGGACGCGAAGGGTACGATGTTCAGTTTGTAATGTTACTGATGTAGTTCGTGCCCCATCGAACTTGTGCTTTCGGGATTTGAACAAATCACACACCAAACCCATACATTTTTTCGGGTCGCATGCAGGGTATAGGGGGCCGGGTGTTCTGATCGAGCATGTCTCCCTTGTGCAGTTTATAGACGCTGCACATATATGTGGGCACCCCGAGGTATATGTATTATCCTTGACCCATAACGAGGGGGCCCACACAATCTATCCCTTTGACCCAACATACGAGAAGGGTTTGACCATGATGGTTTCCTATTGCTATTTGTGCCATGTTGGACCAAATAAAGTCTAAGTGCATGCGTTGGACGACACCCCCCCCCCTCACGCCCCCTTGAAGTTGGGAAAGCGACATCGTACATATTGAACCAGGCTTGGGGTCGGGTACGGTGTTCGGCATGTAATGTAATTGGTGGCCCATCGAAGTTGTGCATTCCGGATTTAAACACATAACACACCACCGTACCCATACATATTTTTGGGCCGCATGTAGTGTATAAAGGGTCTTCTGATCGACCACGTCTCCCTTGTGCGTTTTTTTTGTGATGACACACATATCTGTGGGCTCCCCAAGTGTATATATATCTCCCCTTTGACTGATAACGAGGGGTATGTGTTGGCCATGAATGGATTCCTCCTAGTTCGTGTTAGGGCCGGTCACCGTCACATGTCATTCAACCAAAGCTCGAGCTCATGCGTTGTCAACATTCCCTCCCACATGCTCGGATTGCTGGGTTCGACCGACACCGTACCCTGCGTATCTCATCCTTAACTACCTGGCTTTCATGGTTGTTGTCTATGTCGAGAGACAGGCACCGCATCTAAATTTTACACTATTCTATATTGAAAACACACATCACCCCTTCCAACGTACATCATTTTGGACCGCATGCAAGAGGTGCTGGTTTTGTGGTCCCTCTTGTGCGATTTTTTATGATGGTTCGATTTATTGGCCCAAGCGGTTTATCGACAACAACAATTGTCGTTTGACCAAACGATAGATTCACTGGTGCGTCTTATGGTAGGTCATGGTGACATGCATGCATGACCAAAGTATCATTACGTGCATCCGCCCCGCTGACAGGAAGTGGGAGGTGGGTCGAGCACCCTAGCTAGCTAAGACATTATGTCATTATAGATATATCCAAGGGTGCTTTCGAGTTTGCAAGGTAGGTGCCAAAAAAGTTGTGCATTGTGTATTTAAAGTTTTAAACATCACACCCTATATTCCTACATATATTTGGCCACTTCCAGGTGGTTCTTGACTTCTGGCTCCTCTTATCGATATTTGATGACGCGCCTAACCGTGGGCCCACACGGTCAAAGTTGTGCATTGGAATTTTGAACATCACAGACCACCCTTTTCACTCATATATTTTTGGGCCACATGCTGGTGTGGTTGTCTTCTAACCATCTCTAACATTTTTTTGTTGCAAAGACTCTGATGACGCTCAATGGACACGGGTATAATGTCTTAACCGTGTGTGATGGAAGTGTGCTGTGAATCACCACGACCGCGCAAGCGCGAGCAAAGGTGGAGGTACTGGCTTAACTGTGTGCGATGCAAGTGTGCTATAAAATTACCACGACTGCGCAAGCGCGAGCAATGGTGGAGGTACTGGCTTAACCGTGTGCGATGCAAGTGCACCATAAAATCACCACCTGCACAAGCTAAAGGTGGGTAGTTTATTTAGATTGAATTCCACGTCTACGTCTGAAAATTAGGATGAACCGTGTGCGATAGACCAGCCAGCTAGAAATCCAAAAACAAACTACCCGCCTTGAGCGTTGCAAAAATCGGTGGTTCCGCCACTTTTCCTAATTATCATACATGCATATTCTTATTGGACCGTGTGCGATCTTGGTTACTCCCGCCCCGCATCAATTCCTTTACCCAAATTTTAGTAGCTGTCATACTTCAACCATCGCCCTCACTACTCCAACACTGACCTTATAGTAAAATTGAAGTAGCCGAGGCATTTGAACCGTCACCCTCCCTCGTCCACCACCATCTCCACCCACCATTACTAAAAATTGCAGTAGTCGTGGCGTATCCTCAAATACCACCACCCCTCCACAGTTCCCCCCCGAACCCTATGTCATCGCTGCCGCCAACCCCTGCCGGTCTACCCGTTCCTCCTAGCTTAGATAATAAAGTTTAGGTTACCCAGCGATTCCCATACCGTCACCCCACTCCCCTGAGTTTTTAGATGAGGCATGCGGTGTCCCTCCCCACTAGATCCACATCCCCTGCTCCAGAATGTCGCAGCCTAAGCTCGACCATGTATCCTGGGGAGCCCGACGAGTGTTCAGCCAAGAAGAGGTTTATCATGGCCTCTCCGCAGAC
This sequence comes from Triticum aestivum, assembly GCF_018294505.1. Taxonomy (NCBI): domain Eukaryota; kingdom Viridiplantae; phylum Streptophyta; class Magnoliopsida; order Poales; family Poaceae; genus Triticum; species Triticum aestivum. The sequence goes on along the minus strand of NC_057804.1, from coordinate 407,837,034 downwards.
GTTGGTGAGGTGGCCGCCTTTCGCCCTGGCCTGTTGATCCTGGAGCAACACCTCGCCATGGAAGTCGGTGAAGATGTTGACTATGTTGCCATGCCAAAGGCTTCACGTCAGCTGGCTAGCGTATTACTGTATCTCGGGAAGGCTGGCTATGACATCAAGCTCGTCGACAGCGACGACTTCACGAGGGCCATGTCACAGGTTAAGTGGTCCATCCCCAACCCCTCTGGTTCAACCGCCATTGATCTCTTTGATGGCCCTGCCGCTGATCTCCTCCGCCACGCGGTCAAGGATTTGCGATCCTTTTATGCGATCAAGCGTATTTTTTCATTTCTGAAGGACACGTTCTATGGCGGCGGCTTGGGATCCTCAATTGCCAAGTCAGATCTCATCGACCACGACCATGAGGAGGGCACCCACTAGGTTCTTCCATGGTGAAACAACCCATGTGTGACATCAGATAGCGCACCATGGGTCTGTGCTCTTCCAACTAGAAGGATCCCATCCATGACATGTGAGGCAACATCCTATCAGCAAATCTTAACTTTTCTAGCTTGCCAACCCGTACCCTTTGTTGTAGTAGCATTTTCTGTGTGGTGTTTTAACTGTGTCATGTTTAATTATTTCAGTTATGCAAAAATGTATTGTTCCATAGGGCTATGTGATGTTTAAGTATGAATTGTCCACTTCAGTTTCACGAATGGCTATATTTGGTTATTATACTGAGTACATGCCTTGTTTATCTTTATTTGGTTGTTAGGTTGGTTGCAGTGAGCATTTGTCTAGTTATCGAGCAGATGCCAGGTTTATATGTATTTGGTTGTTAGGTTGGTTGCAGTGAGCATTTGTCCAGTTTTCAAGCAGATGCCTTGCTTATCTGTATTTGCTTGTTAGGTTGGTTGCAGTGAGCATTTGTCCAGTTTTCAAGCAGATGCCTTGTTTATCTGTATTTGCTTGTTAGGTTGGCTGAAGTGAGACTCTATCCAGTTTTCAATGGCTATATTTGGTTGTTATACTGATCATTTATGCCTTGTATATTTCAGTCATTCACAATATGATGTTCATTATGTGCAAGTTGGAACTGTGCCGCTCGATTGCATCAATACCAGTTTGAACAGCTATATTTGGTTCCAGTTATGCCTGGTGTAGTTAACACGTGCACTTTATTTCAGTTTTACACATTTATCCAATGTGATGTTTAAGCATTACCTACGTTCTATTCATTTTCAACAATACCATTTTGAATTGCAATATTTGATGGCTCTTAAGCCTGTTGTCGGCAACATTGCCTTCCAGTTTATATCTGCTTTAACAACATGTTGAAACCAACACATTCAAGCTATCATTTGGTGATTATGTTGTTTACCTTTGCTATATTTGTTTGATGTTAAGGTTGTTGTACTTATCGTGTCTTTCCACTACTTATGCAGGACAACAACGGGAGTGGCCACCATTTTCCGACGAGGTTAGTTTCATCCCTCGGCTTGTACTCCCCCCGTCGTTCCATAATGTAGTGCATATAGATCCAGGCATGGACACTTGTTAGCCTCTAATATTGACTTGTTGCTTGTAGGTACATATGCCCTTGGCAAGGATCCACACATCGACCCTTTTTGCGTATGGGGAAATGAGATATTCATGAACAAGCATTAAGTGAGGAAACTGGTAAGGATTATTAGCAAAAAGATACGAACGGTGCCAAGCAAATTATTTGCTTATGCTCTATCCAACACAACAGTGAGCTGTAGGATGGTAACTACAAACTCTAGAGCCTTCTCTTTTTACTACCCATAATGAGTTGTTAGACAACAATGTCTAAATCTTTTTCGTTCGCAGTGGTTCCCGAAGCAGTTCACTCAAGATTACCTCGCAAAGTACATGATTGGTGGACACACAATGAAGGTTAAAGTATTTCATCCAGACTACAATGAGCATCGAGAAGTCCTAATTAAGATAGTGAGGATGGACGAGCAGCCATCACAAGGGGTTGGCCTAGAGTTGTGCGTGCATTACACATGGAGGAGGGCACGATATGGGCATTCCGCTTCACCTTCTCCAGCAACCAGAATGTCTTTCGCCTCTCTCTTTACAGTCTTTAGTACAACTGGGGTTCATCATTCTTTACTTGGTGCTTCTGTAGTTCTTCAGTATATGTACATGTGCATCGAATTATGCATTCATGGTTGAACCTATATTTGTAATAAACATGGTTGGATGAAATAATTGATTGCCTACTTTCAAATTCAAAACATGTGGACATGGAGATCAGACACGTATCTAGGATCCACTACGTGTGCGATCAATCTCTACCGCACACACGATCAACCAAGAAACAACCTGTGCGATTAACAATAGCATCGCACATAGTTATTTCTTATTAAATGTTTGTGATAGTCACCTTATCACACAGTCTTTGTAACTATGGACTGTTTGTGATGTTCTGCGCATCGCAAATGTTTGGTCATAGAAGAACGCGTGTGATAGGTCTTCATCCAATGCGGGTACGACGGATGAATCGTGTGGGATGTATTCAAGCTTCGCATGCAGTTTTATAGCAACAACTATGTGTGCTCTTACATCGAATCGCATACAGTCAAGGAAAAGTAAATGTGTGTGATTGTCTGCTTCTATAACCATGAACTATTTGTGATGGGTCGCGCATCGTAAACGTAGCACCACAGAATACCGAGTGTGATGGCAATGCGAGCACAAACGAGTTGCAAGGATGGAGCATTTCAGATATTTGAGATATCAGAAACAGTTTAGTAGGGACAACTATATGCATCAAGGCTCCCTATCCCCGATGGTTTCTGGGTCGTGTGGGAAGGATCCCCCTATCGCAGTCACTCACTTGGTGACAGTTCAGAACGCCATCGTGGAAAGGGGTTAAAACCGTTTGTATAGCAACTCGTTGTACCAGTGGTAGTCTTGGGAACCCACTTGACCATGGCCTCAAGAGCTTCTTCAAATGATTCAATCTCTTCTTGAAGCTTGTCCTTGCCTTTTAGCTTGTGGTCTTGTGGTGGAAGATCATCTTGAGCTTGTGTTCCCTTGAAATAAGTGGGATCATACTTCTCTTGTTGAGGAACGAACCTTGTCTTGGGATATTGATCTTCTTCCCACTCAACTCCATTGGCATTGAACTTTCATTCAAAACCAACACCTTGATTCTTCCGGTGCCTTCCTTGCTTGCATACAATTTCCTCAAATTGCTTACTTCTAACAAGGCTCTTGTAAACGCCTTTCTCTATAATTCCCTTCAATAAGCTACTTTTCTTGCTCAAGTGTAACTTGGCTAAGAGAATCATTAGTGCAATCAAGAGAACTACTAGAAGAAACAACATTGGATTTAGCATGTTTATTGTTACTACTAGAGGAAGAACATTTCTTGCTCTTATTGCTAGATTTTAATTGTGGCATATAAGTAGACAAGAGGAGACGTTTGGCAAGATAAGAAGAACTGTTCTTTCGAAGATCATCATTGATAGCTTTTAGAAACTCATGCTCTTGCTCTAAATTTAGCTTCTCAAAGCATAGCTTCTCATGAGTCCTTAGGAGCTATCTATGATCCTCTAGAGTTGTTTCATCTTGATTAGCATTATTATTAGCAAGTTCATCACTAGTGTTGCCAACAAGTAAATCATCATCACCTAGCAAATCATCTTCATCACTATTGAAATCAACATACTCGGGGTGTGATACCTTAGGGCCTTTAGCCATGAAGCATCTTCCAATTCCTTCATTTGATGAGTCAAATATGTCATAGGAGTTGGATGACACAAGTGCAAGATCGGCAACACCTTCATCTTGAGTATATTCAGAGTCGGAGTGATAGCTTCTCTAGGAGTAGTTGTCGGAGTCGGAACCAGATACCCATTCACCAACGTGAGCTTGATGTCTTCATCTTGTGTGGCTCTTTGATGACTTGTCCTTCCTTTTCGAATCATTGCTTCTATGAGAGGGTCTTCGTTCATAACGATCATCTCTACCCCTTCTCTCTCTTGGAGATGATTCATCTCTTCTACTCCTCCTTTTCGGAGAATCTTCTCCTTTCTTGAAGGGAGCCATACACTCATTGGAGTAGTGTCCGGATCTTCCACAATTGTAGCAATTACAATGATGACTAGAATATCTTTTGTCATTTTAGGACCTTGACTTGGAGCTTCTCTCTTTGCTTCTATTCTTGTAGAACTTGTTGAAGTTCTTTACCATTAAGCTCAAATCTTCATTGGATATTTGCTTCTCACTTGATGTTGTAGGAGCATCACTTGAAGCTTTGTAGGCACCACTTGACTTGTTGTGGAGCTCTTCCTTATCCTTGAGTGACATCTCATGAGAAACAATTCTACCAATGACTTCTATGGGCTTGAAATCTTTGTAGTTGGGAATCATTTTGGATCAAGGTGCACACGGTATCATATTTTCCATCCAAGGCTCTTAGGATCTTCTTGATGATGAATTTGTCGGTCATCTCTTCGCTTCCTAAGCCGGCAATCTCATTTATGACGAGAGCAAGCCTAGAGTACATCTCGGCGACTCCTTCACCATCCTTCATCTTGAACTTGTCAAGTTGACTTTGAAGCACATCCAATTTGGATTCCTTGACGGACTTGGTACCTTCATGCTTATCAACCAAAGTATCCCAAACTTCCTTTGCATTCTCAAGGCGACTGAGTTTGTTGCTTCGGGGCACAATCCATTGAAAAGAATATCACAGGCTTGAGCATTGTATTGCAACATCTTCATTTCTTCCACTGTCGCTTCACGATCCGGTTCTTTTCCATCCTTGAGGAAATCACCTTGCAAGCCAATACACACAACAACCCAAACGGCGGGGTTATGACCAAGAATATGCATTTTCATGTTATGCTTCCAACTAGCTAAGTTAGTACCATCAAAGTAAGGACCTCTACGGTGGTAATTTCCCTCGCTAGACGCCATACTCTCCTAGGTTGTGAAACCAAGGCTATGATCACCAAAGCTATGAAAATAAAGGCAAAAGGAGACCAAAGCTCTGATACCACTTGTAGGATCAAAAGTATGTCTAGAGGGGGGTGATTAGACTACTTGACCAAATAAAAATCTAGCCTTTTCCTAATTTTAGTTGTGGGCAGATTTTAGCAATTAGCACAAGTCAAGCAATCAACCTACACATGCAATTCTAAGAGTATAGCAGCAGAGAGTAGAACATTGCATATGAAGGTAAAGGGAAGGGTTTGGAGAGTGCAAACACAATGAATACACAGAGATTCTTGGCGTGGTTCCGATAGGTGGTGCTATCATACATTCATGTTGATGGAGACTTCCACCCATGAAGGGTAACGGTTGCATGAGTCCACAGAGGGCTCCACCCACGAAGGGTCCATGAAGAAATAACCTTGCCTATCCCACCATGGCCATCGCCCACTAAGGACTTTCCTCACTCGGGTAGATTTTCACAAAGTAGGCGATCTCCTTGCCCTTACAAACTTCTTGGTCCAACTCCACAACTTGACGGAGGCTCCCAAGCGACACCTAACCAATCTAGGAGACACCACTCTCCAAAAGGTAAAAGATGGTGTGTTGATGATGAACTCATTGCTCTTGGGCTTCAAAAGATAGTCTCCACAACACTCAACTCTCTCTCTCTCTCTCATGGATTTGGATATCGTGGAAAGATGATTTGAGTGGAAAGCAACTTGAGGAAGGCTAGAAATCAAGATTCTTGTGGTAGGATTGGAATATCTTGATCTCAACACATGAGTAGGTGGTTCTCTCTTAGAAAATGTATGGCGGAAGTGTAGGCACGCTCTGATGGCTCTCTCACTTATGGAGAAAGGGGTGGAGGGGTATATATAGCCTCCACACAAAATCCAACCATTACACACATTTGACCCATCTCAGTGAGACCAAATAGATAAACTCGGTGGGACCAATTAGTTCAAAATGTGAACGTTAGGAATCTAGGTGGGACCGACTGTTACAACTCGGTGGGACCGATGTGCTATGGCTTTAGGGCAAACATCATCTCGGTGGCACCGATTGCATCAACTCGGTGAGACCGAAGTGAAGCAATAAGGCAACAGAGATAATGTCAAGCCAACTCAGTGAGACCGATTGCATAACTTGGTGAGACAGAAATAAATGCAACAAGTCACAGAGTGTTGGCAAGGCCATCTCGGTGAGACCGAACTATTAGGGTTTCTTGCAGTGGCTATGTCATATGAACTCGGTGGCGCTGGATAGGAAGAATCGGTGGGGCCAAGTTGGAGTTTAGGGTTTTCACATATTTGGATGGAGAAAGTGGTTGAGGGCTTCGGAGAAATATCACTAAGCATTTGAGCAAGCAAGCCATTAAGCAACACCTCATCCCCTTTTAATAGTATTGGCTTTCCTATGGACTCAATGTGACCTTGGATCACTTAAAACAAAATAAAGAGTCTTGAGCTTTTGCCAATATGTGTCCTTAGCATTTTGAGGGGTCCACATTTCTAGTCCATGCCATGACATTCATTAAACTTCCTAAAATATTCATCTTGAGAGGATATTAGTTCAATGAGCTATATGTTGTTATGAATTACCAAAACCACCCGGGGATTAGTTGCACTTTCAATTATGAGTAGTAGAAGAAAAGAAAAGTTCGGATTTAGTTGAGATTTTTTTAGATTTGATTTGTTTTTTGCGGGGAAAAGGGAGATTTCTGTTACTTAAGGTGGCAAATTAGCCACAACCAGTTTTACAATGTTGCTTATACCCAGCCCAACCAAACAGTACGTGGCATACTACGACCATATGTAGATAAAACATGACTAACTCTATTCTGCGAATGACTAATAGCATTAATCAAAATCTCCCTAGGGTCATCCTCTGAATCTCCTTGATGAGTACACGAGATGACGATTGGTCCGCTGACCTTACATTCAGCATCATGACCGCTTCGGTACTGTCCATCTCAATAGCAATGGGCAGGTCTGTGTGGTGTTGGGCGAGCTCAAGCCCTTCCCTGCATGCCACGAGCTCAGCATCTAGACTGTTATCACATGTACGAATCTCTCGACACGCGGTGAAAATAACTTCACCCCTATCCGAGCGCACCACCATTGAGGGAGTCCTGGACCAAGGGGTCCTCGGGCTGCCAGCCTATCTCTTATGGGCCGGACAGGTGGGCCACACTACAGCTGCTGGAAGGCCAAAATATGAGGCGACTTTGTATCTGGGCAGGAGATCTTCAATGCCTTGGTGTGTCCTCCAAGTCAAGATAAGAATAGGCATGATTATTCCTTCCTTTTAACCGACCATGTGTAACCCTAGTACACCTAGTGCCTATATAAACCAGAGGGTTTAGTCCGTAGAGGCTAGAACAACCATCATCCTACTCGCCTAGGGTTTAGTTCATCTGATCTTGTGGTAGATCGATTGTGTAATCATCCTATACACTTTAATATAATCAAGCAAGATGTAGGGTTTTACGTATTCGAAAGGGCCCGAACCTGGGTAAACATCGTGTCCTTCGTCCCTTGTTCCCCATTGATCCAAGATCCACAGCTCGGGACCCCCTAGCCGAGATCCGCCGATTTTGACACCGACAACTATGCCGCCCCCAGCATCTCATGTTGCTGGCACATAGCTTGCATCCACATTTAGCTTGGCCCAACCATGACGTGGAAGCGCCCAACGCAGCTCTTCCTTTTGCTTTTCCTCTTTAGGTCTTACCGCAGCACCCATCTAGACGACCATCTTTCCCCTCTCCATATCTCCTTGAGGGCACTGATGTATACACAAGAGAGAATTGATGTAACCATAGAGGAATCTTTGAGAGGCTTTGATTGGTGGGGGTGTTTTCCATGGGTTACTTTGTTACGCACATACCACGCTCTCCACATGGCCATGAGCACAACCATGTGTGCGGTATCATGGATAGGTTCCAACAGGGAGAACACCCATTCTGGACCTATGTTGACTATGCTCTCCACCTTTGGGATGGGTCAGTCCATCGCCATAACTCTCCACAGCTCCATTGCGAGGGGGCACTTGCATACCACGTGGAATATTTCCTCTCGTTCCACACTATAGAGGGGACACACATCGGTAAGTTCAAGGTGACGAGAGAATTTATTGGTCCAAGTTGCAAGCGAGTTGCACACAAGCCTCCAAGCAAAGATGCGTACCTTAGGGGGGCAGGGAACCCCCATATGGTCAGATGGCATGACAACCATCCGGTGCCCTGCTCGTGGCGATCTCCAATGGACGCTCGCACTCGTCCAGGGCGAGGCGGTAGGCGGAGCGAGCGGTGAAGATACCGCTCTTTTTCTGGACCCCATGCTATAATATCATCAGTGATGTGAGCCGACATGCGGATGTAGGTGATGGTATGCATGTCCACCGGGAGATAATACCATCGTAGCACATCCTGGTGCCAAGCAGCAGAACTGTCTAGGAGCTCCGTCACTCGCCGGAGTCTGCATGTCCCATGTTGCGTGATAGGTTGGCCTGTCAGTTGTGTGAGCAGCTAGTGATCCTGTCATATGTGGATGCTCTGTCCCTTTCCCACTTGCCAAACAAGTCCCTTTTTCAGGAGCTCGAGGCCATATTGAATGGCCTACCATGTGGGTGACCCTTTCCTGGAGAAGACCGTGTGATGTAGGGTAGAACCCTAGTTTCCCGATCTTTCATGAAAGGAGCGGATCCTAACAAGGAACACGAAGAACACGAGGGGAAACATGAGGGAAACCACAAGAGAATCACTCAAACCAACAATATTCGGTCACACATATGCTAGATCCTCGAAAACATAAAGAGATACATGATCTGAATCCAACAAAGGACGATACAAGGGGCACGTTCTTCTCTAAGAGGAGGTCTTGAGGGTCTTCCTGTTTGGGGTCTTGAATCCACTTGGGGGATCTTCTCCGTAGAGGTCGTGAACTCCTAAGGAGAAGGGGATCAAGTGGAGATCAAAGCTTCTCAATGAGCTACTACTTTGCTAACCCTAAAACATAGGTAGGAGAAGAGTATATATAGTCTCGGGGACGAAAGGGTACACGGGCCTCGCCCCAAGTCACTGTGCGCAGGCAGGGCCGGAAGTTCTGGGCGAGGCCGGAAGTTCTGGGTGCCGGAGGTTCCGGACCAGGTTTCGAGGAGGGTCTGGCCTAACCAGAGAGTTGGCACGGGAGGAGCCGGGCTCGCGTCCGGGGGGCGGAAGGTCCAGGCAGGCCAGAGGTTCCGGGGGCCGGAAGGTCCGGGCCAGGTTCTGGGCTGGTTCCAGGCTATCCAGAGAGTTGACGCCTCATTCTTCTTCTTCAGCTCTCGGCTCCGTGGCTTGTGTGTTGTACCTAATCATACATAGTGTTTCTGACTTAGGCAGTAGCCATGTCTCACTCGAATGAAAAGGAAGCTCAAGTAGGAGTGATGTCACCTCGAATTGAATAGCACGAGCTCTTGCTCTTGTCATGGGTCCACTTGGACCTTAGATAGTTGAGGTAGTGTCCATGGGGATGACCGTGGGATGGTCCGCATCATCTCCCCCCCCCCCGGGAAAGATCCGACCTCGGACCAAAATCCTCATCACCATGGTACGGGGAGAGATCTTTGACGTTGAAGATGTTGCTCACGGAGTACTTGTCGCGTGGGATGTCGATCTTGTAGGCGTTGTTGTTGTAGTGTTCAAGCATCTTGAAGGGTCCATCGGCTCGTGGTAGAAGCTTGGACTTGCATTCATTGGGGAAGCATTCCTTGTGAAGGTGTAGCCACACAAGATCTCCAATGTTGAATATCATGGGTTGCTTGGTGACGTTGAGCTTGGTCGTGAGTCGTTGTACTTTGTGCTCGATGGTATGCCTTGTATCTTCATGCATCTTCTTGACGTAGCTCACTCGGGCACTCGCGTCATGTTGATGCACTCTTGTAGTGGTAGAGGAAGAATGTCCAATGGGGACAACAAGTTGAAGTCATAGACGATCTCGAAGGGGGACTTGCCGATAGTCGAATGTCTTGCACGGTTGTAGGCGTACTCGGCGATGGGTAGACACTCATCCCACTCCTTGATGTTCTTCTTGGTCAACACGGAAAGTAGAGTGGAGAGTGTTCGGTTCGTCACCTCTGTTTGGCCGTCGGTTTGTGGGTGGTATGCCAAGGAGAACAAAAGCATGATTTCATGCTTGGCGCATAGAGTCTTCCAAAAGTAGCTCAAGAACTTGACGTCGCGGTCGGAGATAATAGTCTTTGGAACTCCATTAGGCGCAAGATTTCTCTACAAAAAAGATTTGCAACATGTGAAGCATCATCTATCTTGTTGCAAGGAATGGAATGAGCCATCTTAGAGAATCGGTCCACAACAACAAACATGGAATCTTTTCCATTTCTAGTTCTAGGCAAGCCAAGAACAAAATCCATGATAATATCTTCCCATGGGTGATAGGGAATTGGAAGAGGCATATAGATATGATGGGATTGAGCTTTAGACTTAGCTTTGCGGCATGTAGAGCACCGATTGGTGAAGCGTGAGACATCATGAAACATCTTGGGCCAAAAATAGTTCTTGGAGAGCATAGCAAATGTCTTGTCATGTCCAAAGTGTCCCATTAGACCTCTTCCATGAGATTCTTGCAAAAGTAACAAACGAAGAGAAGACTCGGGAATACATAGCTTGTTAGATCTCATAACATAATCATCTTTGATGTAATATCGCTCCCAAGATGTATGCGTCACACATTTGGCATATGGAATAGCAAAAGTAGGATCATGCACATACAAGTCTTTTATGTGCACAAAGCCAATGACATTCAATTCAAGTTGGTTAACAAGCATGCATATGCGGGAAAGCGCATCTGCCACAACATTTTCCTTACCTTTGATATACTTGATGACATAAGGAAATGACTCAATGAATTCAATCCACTTAGCATGATGCTTATTCAACTCATTTTGACCCTTAAGGTACTTAAGTGTTCCATGATCGGTGTGAAGAATGAACTCATAAGGGCGGAGATAATGCTCCCAAACATGCAAGACTCTCACTAAAGCATATAGCTCTTTGCCATAGATGGGATACTTGAGTTGCGCTCCAGAAAGTTTTTCACTAAAGTAAACTATGGGGCGCTTCTCTTGCATTAACACACCTCCTATGCCATAACCGCTAGCATCGCAATGGATCTCAAAAGGTTTATCAAAGTTGGGTAATGCAAGCAAAGAATCATGTGTAAGTAAATTCTTAAGCTCATTGAATGCAGTATCTTGAGATGGTCCCCAAACAAAGGGTGCATTCTTCATACTCAAAGCATGTAAAGGTAAAGCAATGGTGCTAAAATCATTCACGAATCTATGATAGAAACCGGCTAAACCCAGAAAACTTCACACTTGTTGCAAATTTGTTGGTTGGGGCCAAGTCTTAATAGCATTGATCTTAGATTCATCTACATGGACACCCTTAGAAGATACTACAAAACCCAAGAAAACAAGCTTATCAACACCGAAAAGCCATTTGTCCATATTAGCATAAAGGCGCTCTTTCCTAAGGGTTTGCAACACGGTTCTAAGATGAGTGACATGATCTTTAAGAGATTTGCTAAAGATAAGAATATCATCAAAATAGACCACAACAAATACGCCAATGTAGGGGCGAAGAACAAAATGCATGACTCACATGAAAGTACCGGGTGCTTCGGATAAACCCATTGGCATAACAAGCCATTCATATAAGCCAAATTTGGTCTTAAATGCAGTTTTCCATTCATCACCTTCTAGGACGCGTATTTGATAGTAGCCACTTTTAAGATCAATTTTAGAGAAAATGGAGGCTCTGCTAAGCTCATCTAGCATATCATCAAGGCGTGGAATGGGGTAATGGTATTTAACGGTGATAGCATTGATAGGACGACAATCGGCACACATGTGATAAGTACCATCTTTCTTGGGGACAAGGGTTACCGGGATGACACAAGGGCTTAAGATTTCTTGTACATGGCCATTGTCGATGAGTTGTTGTACTTGTAGTTGGATCTCCTTGGTTTCCTCGGGGTTGACGCGGTAGGGAGCGTTGTTGGGAAGGGGTGCTCCGGGGATGAGGTCGATGCGGTGTTCAATGCCTCATAGTGGAGGTAGACCCGGAGGTAGCTCATCATGGAATACATCTTGGAATTCCTGCAATAAAGAAGATAACACTAAAGGTAGATTGTGAGAGGTGTTAGTTTTTGGTGCTCCGTCCTTGCACAAAAGGACATGGTGCATAACACTTGATGGGTTCTCACACACTTCTCTCATCTCACTTTTGGTGGCCAATAGGACTAAGTTTTTCTTGTTGCTCATCGTGGAGGCACTCAATTTGGGGTTGTGGCGCTCACTCTCTTTTGGGTGGTTTGCTCTCTCACTATTCTCTTCATGATGGGTGGCTTGCTTGTTGGTGATCACTTGACTTGGAGACATAGGTCGTAGGACGTACTCCTTTCCCTTAATCTTGAAGCTATAGTGATTTGTACGGCCATTGTGGATGATGCCTCGGTCGAATTTCCATGGTTGTCCAAGAAGGAGGTGGCAAACGTACATCAAAACGACATCACACTCCAAAGTGTCTTCGTAAGCTCCAATCTTGAAGGAAACTTGCACCATATGCTCAACTTGGATAGTGCCGGAGTCGCTTAGCCATTGGACCTTGTAGGGATGTGGGTGATTCATCTTGACCAATTGCAGCTTGGAGCATAGTTCTTCACTCGCCAAGTTATGGCGACTTCCTCCATCGGTGATGACCTTCACAGAGCTTCCATTGATGTCGGCCTTGGTGTGAAAGATATGGCATCTTTGGTCTTTGTCTTGTTGATGTTGAAGCGTCAAGACCTTGGAGACAACGATAACGGGACTCGACCTTCGTCACAAAAGACTTGATCATCTTCATTCTCATGGACGCGTTGGTGCATGGCCACTTGCTCAAGGGCTTCCATTTCCTCTTCACTCATGGAGTCATATGTGTCGTCGTCGTTGAGGATCATGGTGCACTTGTTGGTACGCTCAAAGGACTTGTGGCCTCGGCTGACACAAGTGAAGCACTTGATTGAACTTGTCTTGACAGTCTCATTAGTTGGAGTAGATGATGATGAAGCTTTTTGCTTGAAGTTGCTTATAGTAGGAGGACGACTTGAAGTTGTCGAAGTTTTCTTGTAACTTGACTTGTCGTCGTTGCTTGTAGAAGGCGTTGGAGTCATTGAAGATTGGTTGTTGGAGAAGCCATAGGAATTGGAAGAGAACTTGGCATACTTGAAGTCATCTTGCACTTGACGCTCCGCCTTGGTAGCTTGGTGCACTAGCTCAATGAGATTTGAGTAAGGTTGGAAGTGGGCGATCTTCTTGATAGGATGATTGAGTCCATTCAAGAAATGTTCCATAGTTTGCTCATCATCTTCCGTGACATCAGCTCCTATCATGGCGATCTCTATTTCCTTGTAGTATTCTTTGATGCTCTTGGTTCCTTGCTTGAGAAGTTGGAGTTTCTTGAAGAGGTCGCGGTTGTATTAGGTTGGCACGAAACATGCTCTCATGACATCCTTCATTTGCGCCCAAGTTGTGATGTGTGGTTCACCTCTTGCCTCTGGGCGCTCAATGACTTGTTCCCACCAAATGAGGACATAATCTTGGAACTTAAGGGATGCCATAGCGATCTTCTCTTCCTCATAGTTGTGCAAGCGAAATATTTTGTCAACCTTCAATGCCAATGAAAGGTACTCTTCGGGATCATTGCTTCCGGTGAACTTGAGCTTGCCATAGCATTGCTCTTCATTGTGTTGGGGTCAGGGGTGATGACGCCCTTGTCATGGAGGATTGTCAACCTCATGCTGCTCTTGCCGTGGAGGATTGTCATTGTCTTCATGCTCTTGGTGAACTTGAGGTTCTTGTCTAGCTTGTGGAGGTGCTTCTTCTTGTTCACGCCTATGGCGATTGCGTTCGCCAACAGCGCGACTTGTGTCGTGAAGGGCACGTTGCACCTCAAGTGCTTGAGCTTCTCGCCATAGTTGTTCTTGACATTGTGCCTCAGCATCTTGTTTGTCTTGGTGTTGTCGCGCTCGCTCTTCCTCTTGTTGACGTAAAGTTGCCGTTCTTGTGCGTGCGCAAGTGTAGGTTGATTTTGACGATGACGGTGTTCTTGTGTGCGAAGTTGTTCTTGATAATCGGTGTCGTGTAGAGGATTGCATTTGCTTGACGGTCTTGGTGCACGGCTCATCGATGAGTGTTTGATGTTGGTGTACTTGAATTACCGGAGGAGTATCGACTGGAGTGGCTCCGTCTTGAGTAGGACGAAGTGGTAGAAGAGCGGTTGACCAACAAGGCACGAATCTCGTCCATTCTTGCATTGCTCTCTTGTTTTTGTTCGTCAAGCTTGTTGTCAAAGTAATCTCTTGTACGTTGCTCGGAGAGGTGTAAGTCGGTGGCAAGATTGTCGATGCGGTCGCTCATTGCTTGTTGTTCTTGATGCAAAGCTCGTTGTGCACCGAAGAGGTGGTTCTTGGTGACGTAGTTGTTCGGGTCCTCGCCTTGCTCGATGAAGAGTGGGTTGGTAGAAGAACTTGGCCTATCCATTGATACGTCCATTTTGCATCATGCTTTTATATCAATATTTATTGCATTATGGGCTGTTATTACACATTATATCTCAATACTTATGGCTATTCTCTCTTATTTTACAAGGTTTACCATGAAGAGGGGGAATGCCGGCATTTGGAATTCTGGCTAGAAAAGGAGCAAACGTTGGAAACCTATTCTGCACAACTCCAAAATTACTGAAACTCCACGAAACATCTTTTTGGATTTAATAAGAATTTTTGAGCGAAAGAAATACACCAGGGGGGCACACCCTGTCCAGGAGAGAGGAGAGCGCCCCCCCCCTATAGGGCGCGCCCCCTATCTCATGGGCCCCCTGGTGGGCCTCCGGTGTCCATCTTCTGCTAAATCAAAGCTTTTACCCTAGAAAAAATCGCGGGCAAGCTTATGGGACGAAACTCCGCCGCCACGAGGCGGAACCTTGGCGGAATCAATCTAGGGCTCTGGCGGAGCTGTTCTGCCGGGGACACTTCCCTCCGAGAGGGGGAAATCATCACCAACGATCCTCTCATCGAGAGGGGGTCAATCTCCATCAACATCTTCACTAGCACTATCTCCTCTCAAAACCCTAGTTCATCTCTTGTATCCAATCTTGTATCAAAACCACAAATTGGTACCTGTGGGTTGCTAGTAGTGTTGATTACTCCTTGTAGTTGATGCTAATTGGTTTACTTGGTGGAAGATCATATGTTCAGATCCTTTATACATATTATTACTCCTCTGATTATGAACATGAATATGCTTTGTGAGTAGTTACATTTGTTCCTGAGGACACGGGTGAAGTCTTGCTATTAGTAGTCATGTGAATTTGGTATTCGTTCGATATTTTGATGAGATGTATGTTCTATTTTCCTCTAGTGGTGTTATGTGAACGTCGACTACATGACACTTCACCATTATTTGGTCCTAGAGGAAGGCATGGGGAAGTAATAAGTAGATGATGGGTTGCTAGAGTGACAGAAGCTTAAACCCTAGTTTATGCGTTGCTTCGTTAGGGGCTGATATGGATCCATATGTTTAATGTTGTGGTTAGGTTTACCTTAATACTTCTTTTGTAGTTGCGGATGCTTGCAATAGGGGTTAATCATAAGTGGGATGCTTGTCCAAGTAAGGGCAGTACCCAAGTACCGGTCCACCCACATATCAAATTATCAAAGTACCGAACGTGAATCATATGAACGTGATGAAAACTAGCTTGACGATAATTCCCATGTGTCCTCGGGAGCTCCTTTCTCATTATTAGAAATTGTCCAGGCTTATCCTCTGCTACATAAAGGATTGGGCCACCTTGCTGCACTTTATTTACTTTATTTACTTGTTACTCGTTATCATTTATCTTATCACAAAACTATATATCACCTACAAATTCAGTGCTTGCAGAGAAAACCTTACTGAAAACCGCTTATCATTTCCTTCTGCTCCTTGTTGGGTTCGACACTCTTACTTGTCGAAAGGACTATGATTGATCCCCTACACTTGTGGGTCATCAAGACTCTTTTCTGGCGCCGTTGTCGGGGAGTGTAGCGCTTTTGGTGAGTGGAACTTGGTAAGGAAACATTTATATAGTGTGCTGAAATTTTCTGTTACTTGTCACTATGGAAACTAATCCTTTGAGGGGCTTGTTTGGGGTATCTTCACCCCAACCAGAAGAGCAAAGAATTTCTCCTCAACCTACTGAACTTTATGAAAATATTTACTTTGAGACCCCTTCGGGTATGATAGAGAAACTGCTAGCTAATCCATTTGCAGGAGATGGAACATTGCATCCCAATTTACACCCTATCTTTGTGGATGAAGTTTGTGGATTATTTAAGCTTGCAGGTATTCCTGATGATCTTGTCAAAAAGAAGGCCTTCCCTTTATCTTTGAAGGGAGATGCATTGACATGGTATAGGCTATGTGATGATACGAGATCTTGGAATTATAAACGATTGAAGCTGGAATTTCACCAGAAGTTCTATCCTATGCACCTTGTTCATCGTGATCGTAATTACATATATAATTTCTGGCCTCGCGAAGGAGAAAGCATCGCTCAAGCTTGGGGGAGGCTTAAGTCAATGTTATATTCATGCCCCAATCATGATCTCTCTCGGGAAATGATTATTCGGAACTTTTATGCTCAGCTTTCTCTTGATAATCGCAACCGGCTCGATACTTCCTGTGTTGGTTCTTATATGCTGAAGACTATTGGTTTCAAATGGGACTTATTGGAAAGAATTAAACGCAACTCTGAAGATTGGGGTTCCGACGATGGTAAGGAGTCAGGTATGACACCTAAGTTCGATTGTGTTAAATCTTTTATGGATACCGATGCTTTTCATGGATTTAGCACTAAGTATGGACTTGACTCTAAGATAGTAGCTTCTTTCTGTGAATATTTTGCTACTCACGTTGATCTCCCTAAAGAGAAGTGGTTTAAATATAATCCTCTTGTTGAAGTGAAATTAGTTGCACCTATTACAGTCGAAGAAAAGACTATCACCTATAGTGATCCTATTGTTCCTACTACTTATGTTGAAAAACCTCCTTTTCCTGTTAGGATAAAGGATCATGCTGAAGCTTCGACTGTTGTTCGTAAGAGTAATACTAGGACTTATACACCTCCTGAGCAAATTAATGTTTAACCTAGTATTTCTACGGTTAAAGATCTCTTGGATGATGATTTAGATGGGCATGTTATTTATTTCTGTGGTGAGGCTACTAATATTGCTAGGCCAGATACTAAGACACGTAGACCTGTCGTAGGCATGCCTGTATTTC
Source organism: Triticum aestivum (assembly GCF_018294505.1). Lineage (NCBI taxonomy): Eukaryota > Viridiplantae > Streptophyta > Magnoliopsida > Poales > Poaceae > Triticum > Triticum aestivum. Next base: position 407,819,715 of record NC_057804.1, on the reverse strand, counting down.
TGTTAAAATAGGAGATCATTGTTATCATGGCTTATGTGATATGGGTGCTAGTGCTAGTGTAATACCTTATACTTTATATCAAGAAATTATGCATGACATTGCACCCATTGAATTAGAAGACATTGATGTTACCATTAAGCTTGCTAATAGGGATACCATTAAACCCTTTGGGATTGTTAGAGATGTTGAAGTTTTGTGTGGGAAGCTTAAATACCCTGCTGATTTCCTTGTTCTTGGTTCCCCACAAGATGATTTTTGTCCCATTATTTTTGGTAGACCCTTCTTGAATACGGCTAGTGCTAAGATTAATTGTGAAAAGAATACTATCACTGTTGGCATAGATGGTATGTCTCATGAGTTTAATTTCGCTAAGTTTAGTAGACAACCTCGTGATAGGGAACCACCTAGTAAGGATGATATTATTGGTCTTGCTTCCATTGCTGTTCCTCCAACTGATCCGTTAGAACAATATTTGCTAGACCATGAAAACGATATGTTTATGAACGAAAGAGAGGAAATAGATGAAGTGTTCCTTAAACAGGAACCTATGCTGAAACATAACCTTCCCGTTGAAATTCTTGCGGATCCCCCTCCGCCCAAGGGTGATCCCGTGTTTGAACTTAAACCATTACCTGATAATCTTAAGTATGCTTATCTTGATGAAAAAGAAATATATCCTGTTATTATTAGTGCTAACCTTTCAGAGAAAGAAGAAGAAAGATTATTGAAAACTCTGAAGAAGCACTGAGCAGCTATTAGATATACTCTGGATGATCTTAAGGACATTAGTCCCACATTATGCCAACACAAAATTACAGTGGATAAAGATGCCAAGCCAGTTAGAGATCCTCAAAGACGACTAAATCCCAAGATGAAAGAAGTGGTAAGAAAGGAGATACTAAAGCTCCTTGAGGCAGGTATTATTTATCCCGTTGCTAATAGTTAGTGGGTAAATCCTGTCCATTGTGTTCCTAAAAAGAGAGGTATTACCGTTGTTCCTAATGATAAAGATGAATTGATCCCGCAAAGAATTATTACATGTTATAGGATGGTAATTGATTTCCATAAGTTAAATAATGCTACTAAGAAAGATCATTACCCTTTACCTTTTATTGATCAAATGCTAGAAATACTATCCAAACACACACATTTCTGCTTTCTAGATGGTTCTTCTGGTTTCTCTCAGATACCTGTGTTAGCAAAGGATCAATCTAAAACTAATTTTACTTGCCCTTTTGGTACTTTTGCTTATAGACGTATGCCTTTTGGTTTATGTAATGCACCTGCAACCTTTCAAAGATGCATGATGGCTATATTCTCTGATTTTTGTGAAAAGATTTGTGAGGTATTCATGGATGATTTCTCAGTTTATGGATCCTCTTTTGATGATTGTTTGAGCAACCTTAATCGAGTTTTGTAGAGATGCGAAGACACTAGTCTCGTCTTGAATTGGGAAAACTGTCACTTTATGGTTAATGAAGGCATTGTCTTGGGGCATAAGATCTCTGGGAGAGGTACTAAAGTTGATAAAGCCAAAGTTGATGCTATTGAAAAGATGCCATGTCCCAAGGACATAAAAGGTATAAGAAGTTTCCTTGGTCACGCCGGTTTTTATAGAAGGTTCATTAAGGACTTCTCTAAAATTGCTAGGCCTCTGACTAATTTATTGTAAAAAGATATTCCTTTTGTCTTTGATGATGATTGTGTAGAAGCATTTGAAATACTTAAGAAAGCTTTGATCACTGCACCTATTGTTCAACCACCTGATTGGAATTTACCTTTTGAAATTATGTGCGATGCTAGTGATTATGCTGTAGGTGCTGTTCTAGGGCAAAGAGTCGATAAGAAATTGAATGTTATCCAGTATGCTAGTAAGACTCTTGATACTGCCCATAGAAATTATGCTACTACTGAAAAATAATTCTTAGCAGTTGTGTTTGCATGTGATAAGTTTAGACCTTATATCGTTGATTCTAAAGTTACTATTCACACTGATCATGCTGCTATTAAATATCTCATGGAGAAGAAAGATGCTAAGTCTAGAGTCATTAGATAGGTTCTCTTGCTCCAAGAATTTGACTTGCACATTATTGATAGAAAGGGAGCTGAGAACCACGTTGCAGATAACTTGCCTAGGTTAGAGAATGTTCTTGATGACCCACTGCCTATTAATGATAGCTTTCCTGATGAACAACTAGCGGTTGTCAATGCTTCTCGTACTGCTCCTTGGTATGCTGATTATGCTAATTACATTGTTGCTAAATATATACCGTATAGTTTCACATACCAGCAAAAGAAAAAAGTTCTTTTATGATTTAAGACATTACTTCTGGGATGACACACACCTTTATAAAGAAGGAGTAGATGGTGTTATTAGACGTTGTGTGCCTGAGCATGAACAGGAACAGATCCTACGTAAGTGTCACTCTGAATCCTATGGAGGACACCACACTGGAGATAGAACTGCACACAAGGTACTACAATCTGGTTTTTATTGGCCTACTCTCTTCAAAGATGCTCGTAAGTTTGTCTTATCTTGTGATGAATGTCAAAGAATTGGTAACATTAGTAGACGTCAAGAAATGCCTTTGAATTACTCTCTTGTTATTGAACCGTTTGATGTTTGGGGCTTTGATTATATGGGACATTTTCCTGCCTCTAATGGTTATACACATATTTTAGTTGCTGTTGATTACATTACTAAGTGGGTAGAAGCTATTCCAACTAGTAGTGTTGATCATAACACTTCTATTAAAATGCTTAAAGAAGTTATTTTTCCGAGGTTTGTAGTCCCTAGATATCTTATGGCTGATGGTGGTTCACATTTTACTCATGGTGCTTTCCGTAAGATGCTTGCTAAGTATGATGTCAATCATAGAATCGCATCTCCTTATCATCCGCAGTCTAGTGGTCAAGTAGAGTTGAGCAATAGAGAGCTCAAATTAATTTTGCAAAAGACTGTCAATAGATCTAGAAAGAATTGGTCCAAAAAACTTGATGATGCATTATGGGCCTATAGAACTGCATACAAAAATCCTATGGGTATGTCTCCATATAAGATGGTTTATGGAAAAGCGTGTCATTTGCCTCTTGAACTTGAACATAAGGCATATTGGGATATTAAAGAGCTCAACTATGACTTCAAACTTGTCAGTGAGAAGAGGTTGTTTGATATTAGCTCACTTGATGAATGGAGAACCCAAGCCTATGAGAATGCCAAGCTATTCAAAGAAAAAGTCAAACGCTGGCATGATAAGAGGATACAAAAGCGTGAGTTTAATGTAGGAGACTATGTATTATTATTCAACTCTTGTTTAAGATTTTTTGCAGGAAAACTTCTCTCAAAATGGGAAGGTCCTTACATTATCGAGGAGGTCTATCGTTCTGGTGCCATAAAAATCAACAACTTCGAAGGCACGAGTCCAAGGGTGGTAAACGGTAAAAGAATTAAACATTATATTTTAGGTAATCCTATTAATGTTGAAACTAATATTATTGAAACCGTAACCCCTGAGGAATACATAAGGGACACTTTCCAGAATGTTCCAGACTCTGAAAAGGTATAGGTATGTGGTACGGTAAGTAAACCGACTCCAAAACAACTCCAATGGCAATTTTTATCAGTTTTGGAATATTTAAGAATTTTAGGAAGAAAGAAGTAGTCCGAAAGGGACACGAGGCTCCCACGAGAGTGGAGGGCGCCCCCCCCCTACTAGGCACGCCCCCCAGTCTCATGAGTACCTCGTGTGCCTCCTGGACTCCGTTTTCTTGCACGTTACGTATTTTGGTTGGTAAAAATTCATTATATATACTCCCAAAGGTTTTGACCACCGTATCACGCAAATATCCCCTGTTTTCTTCTTGAGCTATTTCCGTTGCAGATCTAGAGCACCATGACTTCACCCTCCTCCAACAACGAAGACAAGGATGCTTGGCTATTGAAGATAGAGCTGAAAAGAGAAGAACTAGAAGAGATCAACAAGGATGAAGGGATCAAGAAGGCCATGGAGGTTCAAGCTCCGGTGGTGAAAGAAGAAGACATCCCTCAACCTTTACCTAACCTTTTCACTCCAACAGAGATCAAATCTTTCAAGATGATTGAGTTAGCTCGCATACAGAAGAAGTATCTTACACAGGAGAATATTCTGTTGAAGGGTCATATTGCCGGACTCAAGGGCATTATCCGTAAGTTGGAGGAGCTTTTACGCTCGATGTGCGATTATCCACCGTCATCATCACCACCTCCATCACCTCCGAGGACATAATCACATGGGTATGGGCACTCCCCTTGGCAACTGCCAAGCTTGGGGGAGGTGCCCCGGTATCATATCATCATCACACTCCTATCTTTACCGCTTTATTTAGTTCGATCCTTTTAGTAGTATCTTGATCTAGTAGATTGAAATTTTGTTATCAAGTAGTTTGAGTTTTGCTTTGTGATCTCTTTTTGTAATCGAGTCTGTGATCTATCTATAATAAAGATTAGTGTTGAGTCAAGGGCTTTGCTATGTTGCTATGATCTTGAGAAAGTAGAAAGAATAAAAGAGTTCATATTGATCTTACGGATAGTGATAACTTCACATATAGAAAGTATGAGGCATAAAAATTGTTGAGAGTTGATGAACGTAGTTTTGGTCATCGTTGCAATTAATAGGAAGTGATAAGGAAAGAGGGGCTCACATACAAATATATTATCTTGGACACCTTTTATAATTGGGAGCACTCATTAAGTATGACATGCTAAAAGAGTTCACGTTGGACAAGGAAGACAACGTAATAATTTATGTTTTCCGACATCTCAGTTAAAGTATATTGTCATTGACCTTCCAAACATGTTGAGCTTGCCCTTCCCCCTCATGCTAGCCAAATTCCTTGCACCAAGTAGAGATACTACTTGTGCTTCCAAATATCCTTAAACCCAGTTTTTCCATGAGAGTCCACCATACCTACCTATGGATTGAGTAAGATCCTTCAAGTAAGTCGTCATGTTGCAAGCAATAAAAATTGCTATCTAAATATGTATGACTTATTAGTGCAGAGAAAATAAGCTTTGTACGATCTTGTTGTGGAAGTAATAAAAGCGACGGACTCCATAATAAAGGTCCACATACAAGGGGCAATATAAAGTGACGTTCTTTTGCATTAAGATTTTGTGCATCAACCATAAACGCACATGACAACCTCTGCTTCCCTCTGCAAAGGGCCTATCTTTTACTTTATGTTTTTACTTTATGCTTGAGTCAAGGTGATCCTCACCTTTTCCTTTTTCATTTTATCCTTTGGCAAGCTCCTCATGTTTGAAAGATCATGATATATATATCCAATTGGATGTAAGTTAGCATGGGCTATTATTGTTGACATCACCTAAAGGTGAATACATTGGGAGGCAACACAATAAGCCCCTATCTTTCTCAGTGTCCGGCTGAAACTCCATAACCACAAGTATTGTGTGAGTGTTAGCAATTATAGAAGACTATGAGATAGTTGAGTATGTGAGCTTGCTGAAAAGCTCTATTGTTGACTCTTTCTGATGTTACGATAAATTGCAATTGCTTCAATGACTGAGATTATAGTTTATTAGTTACCAATGAAGTTTTTGAACCATACTTGACATTGTGAATTGATTGTTACTTGAGCATAAGAAATCATATGATAAAATATATATATGTTGCTGTTATAAGAATGATCATGATGCCCTCATGTCCGTATTTTATTTTTATCGACACCTCTATCTCTAAACATCTGGACATATTTTTCGATTTCGGTTTCCGCTTGAGGACAAGCGAGGTCTAAGCTTGGGGGAGTTGATACGTTCATTTTGTATCATGCTTTTATATCTATATTTATTGCATTATGGGCTGTTATTACATATTATATCTCAATACTTATGGCTATTCTCTCTTATTTTACAAGGTTTACCATGAAGAGGGGGAATGCCGGCAGCTGGAATTCTGGCTGGAAAAGGAGCAAACGTTGAAAACCTATTCTGCACAACTCCAAAAGTCCTGAAACTCCACGAAACATCTTTTTGGATTTAATAAGAATTTTTGAGTGAAAGAAATACACCAGGGGGCCCACACCCTGTCCAGGAGAGAGGAGGGCGCCCCCCCTATAGGGCGCGCCCCCCTATCTCCTGGCCCCCCTGGTGGGCCTCCGGTGTCCATCTTCTGCTATATCAGAGCTTTTACCCTGGAAAAAATCGTGGGCAAGCTTACGGGACGAAACTCTGCTGCCACGAGGCGGAACCTTGGCGGAATCAATCTAGGGCTCTGGTGGAGCTGTTCTGCCGGGGACACTTCCCTCCGGGAGGGGGAAATCATCACCAATGATCCTCTCATTGAGAGGGGGTCAATCTCCATCAACATCTTCACCAGCACCATCTCCTCTCAAAACCCTAGTTCATCTCTTGTATCCAATCTTGTATCAAAACCACAAAAGGGTACATGTGGGTTGCTAGTAGTGTTGATTACTCCTTGTAGTTGATGCTAATTGGTTTACTTGGTGGAAGATCATATGTTCAGATCCTTTATGCATATTATTACTCCTCTGATTATGAACATAAATATGCTTTGTGAGTAGTTACGTTTGTTCCTGAGGACATGGGTGAAGTCTTGCTATTAGTAGTCATGTGAATTTGGTATTCGTTCAATATTTTGATGAGATGTATGTTGTCTTTTCCTCTAGTGGTGTTATGTGAATGTCGACTACATGACACTTCACCATTATTTGGGCCTAGAGGAAGGCATGGGGAAGTAATAAGTAGATGATGGGTTGCTAGAGTGACAGAAGCTTAAACCCTAGTTTATGTGTTGCTTCGTTAGGGGCTGATATGGATCCATATGTTTAATGTTGTGGTTAGGTTTACCTTAATACTTCTTTTGTAGTTGCGGATGCTTGCAATAGGAGTTAATCATAAGTGGAATGGTTGTCCAAGTAAGGGCAGTACCCAAGTACCGGTCCACCCACATATCAGATTATCAAAGTACCGAACGCGAATCATATGAACGTGATGAAAACTAGCTTGACGATAATTCCCATGTGTCCTCGGGAGCTCATTTGTCATTATTAGAAATTGTCCAGACTTATCCTTTGCGACATAAAGGATTGGGCCACCTTGCTGCACTTTATTTACTTTATTTACTTGTTACTCGTTATCATTTATCTTATCACAAAACTATCTATCACCTACAATTTCAGTGCTTGCAGAGAAAACCTTACTGAAAACCGCTTATCATTTCCTTCTGCTCCTCGTTGGGTTCGACACTCTTACTTATCGAAAGGACTACGATTGATCCCCTACACTTGTGGGTCATCATCCATCCTTCCAAGCAAATATGTGAGTGGGAGAAGGATAAGAACTTATACCAAATGTACCTTGACCGATGTTGAAGATGGATCAATGATCACTCAAATGTGTAACAAGGAAATAGCACAATTGGTACCAATTCTTGTCAGTTCTCACACCTGCACAATAAAAGCCTTTGGTTGAGCTTGATTAGGATGGTGGCACAAAATTGATGCAATTGTTAGTGAGATTCAATTATGTTTGAAAAGATTTGCAAATTTGCAATGCAACAAGTAGACCAATAGCAAGAGATGGTACACGGAAACAAACAGGCAAGTAGATAAATGGGGTCATGCAACCAATGAATGAGCCAAAATGTGGAATCCATGAAAATGCTCTTGTTGCACAACTCTAGAGAGACGCTAGCACGATTGCACAATAGGCGGATACGAAACTTGTGCACAGCCTATAAAGAAAAAATGCAACTACTTCTATCCCAAGTATGCTATATGTATGGTGTTTCTATGATATGATCCAAGATGATCGAGTATGAAAATCTATATATGTATGGTGTTTCTATGATATGATCCAAGATGAACGAGTATGACAATCTTAATGTAGTATGATGTTATGGTTCTTGCTTAAAAGCTCTTTGCTTATCTTTTCCTTTTGCTTAAAAGCTTGTTTGGTTCTTTCTCTTTTGAGCTCTTTCTCATGCAAAACTTCATGGACCAAGATAGCAATTGAGTATATGCTATGACAACCTTGTGACACAAGATGATGATATCAAGATATGTACCAATATGATATGGCATGTATGCTATGGGAAGTATGATCACGAATGTACACAAGTGATGTTGCCAGCAATACTCAATGGCTAGTCTCGATGGGTAAGGGACGCAAAAGGAAGGCTATGGGGTTATCAATGCAATGGCAAGAAGTACACGAAGTGTCGTCGAGTTTACCGTTCTTGCTTATGGTTGAGAGTGTCAAAATGATGTGATTGTTGTCGATGTCGTAGTGCACGGTCCTCAGTACGTTGGCGAAGATCCCGCTGCATAGTAGTCGGAGTTGACGAAGTAGCGGAAGTTGACGAAGATGCAAACTTTCTGTCTAGGCCGAAAGTTCCGTGCAAGACGGAAGGTCTGGGCGGGGACGGAAGGTCCGGTGGCCGGAAGTTCCGGGGGTCGCGATTCTGCCAAGAACAGAGAATTTGGGGATCGTGGATTTGGGCGGAGAAACTTCGGGGAAAAACCAAATCCGAAGGTGAAAAGAAAATTTTTGGGTGGATGGAAGGGTGGGGAAGCTAGATCTACGTGCCACACACGAAATCCTCAGATCAAATCCAACAAAACTACATCACACCAACAAATCACAGAAATTTTGGAGGGCTATTTTCTGTTGGGATTTTCAAAATTGGGACGAATCACAACAAAATTAGGCTAGAAAACAAAGAGGGTGGTTCCAAAATCGTGATCAACGTGGCTCATAATACCAAGATGATGTAGGGTAGAACCCTAGTTGCCCGATCTTTCACGAAAGGATCGGATCCTAATGAGGAACACGAAGAACATGAGGGGAAACACGAGGGAAAACATGAGAGAATCACTCAAACCAACAAGATTCGGCCACACATATGCTAGATCCTTGAAAACATAAAGAGATAAACGATTCGAATCCAACAAAGGACGATACAAGGGGCACGTTCTTCACCAAGAGGAGGTCTTGAGGGTCTTCCCGTTTGGGGTCTTGAATCCACTTAGGGGATCTTCTCCGTAGAGGTCGTGAACTCCTAAGGAGAAGGGGATCAAGTGGAGAGCAAAGCTTCTCAATGAGATACTACTTTGCTAACCCTAAAATGTAGGTAGGAGAAGAGTATATATAGTCTCGGGGCGAAAGGGTACACAGGCCTTGGCCCAAGTCACTGCGTGCAGGCAGGGCCAAAAGTTCCAGGCGAGGCCGGAAGTTCTGGGTGCCGGAGGTTCCGGGATAGGTTCTGGGGAGGGTCCGGCCTAACCAGAGAGTTGGCACAAGAAGAGTTGGGCTAGCGTCCGGGTGCCGGAAGGTCCGGGCAGGCCGGAGGTTTCGAGGGCCGGAAGGTCCAGGCCAGGTTCCGGGCTGGTTCCGGGCTATCCGGAGAGTTGACGCCTAATTCTTCTTCTTCAGCTCTCGGCTCTGTGGCTTGTGCTTTGTACCTGATCACACATAGTGTTTCTGAATTGGGCAGTATCCATGTCTCACTCGAATGCAAAGGATGCTCAAGTAGGAGTGATGTCACCTCAGATTGAATAGCACGAGCTCTTGCTCTTGTCATGGGTCCACTTTGAGCTTGGATAGTTGATGTAGTGTCCATGGGGATGACCGTGGGATGCTCAGCATCACCATGTCCTCAAGGCGTCCCTTCGGGTAGTACTTGGCTTTTAATTCCTGTGCACACGGACTATTAGGATTAATTAAGAGTGTCATGGCTGTCACATGAGGAGGGCTTGGTTAAAGAGATGAAAATCTCTAAACCCCAGCCAACCCCTCATCTTGAACCTTTGGCCTAGCCAGCCAGTGAGTTTTCCGTTTGCCCTCTTTCGAGCCCCACCAAAAGTTTCGTATCATCCTGTTCAGATCATCACATACTGACATCAACAACTTAAATACGCCCATGAAATAAGTGGGAATTGCGTGCGCCACAACTTTAATCATGATTTCCTTGCTGGCTAAAGAAAGTGTGTCTCCCCATGCAATAATCCTTCAGCAGTCTTGATTGCAAGTTCTGAAATTTCCCCCTGTTCATGCTCCCGTCTGAGGTAGGAAGGCCTAGGTATTTCTCCTCAAAAGTGTCCAATGCAACATTCAATACTGTACGTACCCTGTCATGGTTGATGTTCGAGCAAGATTTCCCAAACAATACACTGCATTTTTGCGGATTAATGCACTTGCCTATAGCTCTCTCATAAGTAAGAAGGACCTCATGTACCTTATGAGTGTGTTTCTCCTCCACTTTAAAGAACAATATAGTGGCGTCTGCAAACAATAGGTGAGATATACCTGGGGCTCTGCGGCAGACTCTCAAAGGGGTATAATCACCCTTCTGTTGGGGAACACAGTAATTTCAAAAAAATTCCTACGATCATGCAAGATCTATCTATGTGATGCATAGCAACGAGAGGGGAGAGTGTGTCCACGTACCCTCATACACCGAAAGTGGAAGCATTTAGTTAACGCGGTTGATGTAGTCGAATGTCTTCGCGATCCAACCGATCCAAGCACCGAACATATGGCACCTCCACGTTCAGCTCAAGGACATCCCTCGTACTCTTGATCCAGTTGAGGCCGAGGGAGAGTTTCATCAGCACGGCGGTGTGGTGACCGTGATGATGAAGTTACCAGCACAGGGCTTCGCCTAAGCACTACAACGATATGACCGAGGTGTGTAACTGTGGAGGGGGGCACCGCACACGGCTAAAACAATTGTCAACCTATGTGTCTTTGGGGTGCCCCCCTCCCCGTATATAAAGGAGGGGAAGACGAGGCCGGCGGCCAACAAGGGGCACGCCAAGGGGGAGGACTCCTACTCCTAGTAAGAGTAGGTCTTCCATCTTTCCTAGTCCAAGAAGGAGAAGAGGGGGAAGGAGGAGGTGGAGAGAAGGAGAGGGGGGCCACCACCCCTTCCCCTTGTCCAATTAAGACTGGGGCAAGGGGGCCGCGCGCCACCTCTTGGATGCCCTCTCTCTTCTCCACTAAGGCCCATGAGGCCCAATAGCTTCTCGGGGGGGTTCCGGTAACCCCTGGTACTCCGATTTCATCTGAAACTTATCCAGAACACTTTCGGTGTCCGAATATAGCCATCCAATATATCAATCTTTATGTCTCGACCATTTTGAGACTCCTCGTCATGTCCGTGATCACATCCGGGACTCCTAACAATCTTCGGTACATCATATCACATAAACTCATAATACCAATCATCATCGAACGTTAAGCATGCGGACCCTACGGGTTCGAGAACTATGTAGACATGATCGAGACACGTCTTCGGTCAATAACCAATAGTGGAACCTGGATGCTCATATTGGTTCCTGCATATTCTATGAAGATCTTTATCGGTCAAACCGCATAACAACATACGTTATTCCCTTTGTCATCGGTATGTTACTTACCCGAGATTCGATCGTCGGTATCTCAATACCTAGTTCAATCTCGTTACCGGCAAGTCTCTTTACTCGTTCCGTAATACTTTATCCCGCAACTAACTCATTAGTCACAATGCTTGCAAGGCCTATAGTGATGAGTATTGCCGAGAAGGGCCAGAGGTACCTCTCCGAAACACGGAGTGACAAATCCTAATCTCGATCTATGCCAACCCAACAAACACCTTCAGAGACACCTGTAGAGCACCTTTATAATCAGCCTTTTATGTTGTGATGTTTGGTAGCACACAAAGTGTTCCTCCGGTATTCGGGAGTTGCATAATATCGTAGTCGAAGGAACTTGTATAAGTCATGAAGAAAGCAGTAGCAATGAAACTAACACGATCATAATGCTAAGCTAATGGATGGTTCATGTCCATCACATCATTCTCCTAATGATGTGATCCCGTTCATCAAATGACAACACATGTCTATGTTTAGGAAACATAACCATCTTTGATTAACGAGCTAGTCAAGTAGAGGCATACTAGGGACTATAGGTTTTGTCTATGTATTCACACATGTACTAAGTTTCCAGTTAATACAATTCCAGCATGAATAATAAACATTTATCATGAATTAAGGGAATAAATAATAACTTTATTGTTACCTCTAGGGCATATTTCCTTCAGTCTCCCACTTGCACTAGAGTCAATAATCTAGATTACATAGTAATGATTCTAACACCCATGGAGTTTTGGTGTTGATCATGTTTTGCTCATGAGAGAGGCTTAGTCAACGGGTCTGCAACATTCAGATCCGAGTGTATTTTGCAAATCTCTATGTACCCTTCCGACACTTGATGACGGATGGAATTGAAGCATCTCTTGATGTGCTTGGTTCTGTTGTGAAATCTTGATTCCTTTGCCAAGGAAATTGCACCAGTATTGTCACAAAAGATTTTCATTGGACCCGATGCACTAGGTATGACACCTAGATCGGATATGAAATCCTTCATCCAAACTCCTTCATTCGCTGCTTCTGAAGCAGCAATGTACTCTACTTCACACGTAGATCCCACCACGATGCTCTACTTGGAACTGCACCAACTGACAGCTCATCCATTCAATAAAAATATGTGTCCGGTTTGCGACTTATAGTGATCTGAATGAGTGTCAAAGCCTGCATCGACGTAACCGTTTATGATGAGCTCTTTTTCACCTCCATAAACGAGAAACATATCCTTAGTACTTTTCAGGTATTTCAGGATGTTCTTGACCGCTGTCCAGTGCTCCACTCCGGGATTGCTTTGGTACCTCCCTGCTATGCTTATAGCAAGACATACATCAGGTCTGGTACACAACATTCCATACATGATAGAACCTATGGCTGAATGATACGTCTCCAACGTATCTATAATTTTTGATTGTTCCATGCTATTATATTACACCTTTTGGATGTTTATGGGCTTTATTTTACACATTTATATCATTTTTGGGACTAACCTACTAACCGGAGGCCCAGCCCGTATTGCTGTTTTTTGCCTATTTCAGTATTTCGAAGAAAAGGAATATCAAATGGAGTTCAAACGGAATGAAACCTTCGAGAGCGTGATTTTTGGAACGAACGTGATCCAAAGGACTTGGAGTGCAAGTCAAGAAGCAGCCGAGGACTCCACGAGATAGGAGGGTGCCCCCCCTATAGGGCGGCCCCCTGTCTCGTGGGCCCCTCTGACGTCCACCGATGTACTTCTTCCTCCTATATAAGCCTACATACCCCGAAAACATCCAGGGAGCACCCAAAACACAATCTCCACCATCGTAACCTTCTGTATCCGCGAGATCCCATCTTGGAGCCTTCGTCGGCGTTCTGCCGGAGGGGGAATCAACCACGGAGGGCTTCTACATCAACATCCTTGCCCCTCTGATGAGTTGTGAGTAGTTTACCACAGACCTACGGGTCCATAGTTATTAGCTAGATCACTTCTTCTCTCTTTTGGATCTCAATACAATGTTCTCCCCCTCTCTTGTGGAGATCTATTCAATGTAATCTCTTTTTGCGGTGTGTTTGTCGAGATCCGATGAATTGTGAGTTTACGATCAAGTTTATCTATGAATAATATTTTAATCTTCTCTAAATTCTTTTATGTATGATTGAGTTATCTTTGCAAGTCTCTTCGAATTATCAGTTTGGTTTGGCCTACTAGATTGATCTTTCTTGCCATGGGAGAAGTGCTTAGCTTTGGGTTCAATCTTGCGGTGTCCTTACCCAGTGACAGAAAGGGTTGCAAGGCACGTATTGTATTGTTGCCATCGAGGATAACAAGATGGGGTTTATATCTTATTGCTTGAGTTTATCCCTCTACATCATGTCATCTTGCTTAATGTGTTACTCTGTTCTTATGAACTTAATACTCTAGATGCAGGCAGGAGTCGGTCGATGTGTGGAGTAATAGTAGTAGATGCAGGCAGAAGTCGGTCTACTTGTTGCGGACGTGATGCCTATATACATGATCATGCCTAGATAATCTCATAATTATTCGCTTTTCTATCAATTGCTCGACAGTAATTTGTTCACCCACCGTAATACTTATGCTATCTCGAGATAAGCCTCTAGTGAAACCTATGGCCCTCGGTTCTATCTCTTATCATATTTGCTTCTAATCTACTTTTATTTGCATCTTTACTTTTTGCATCTATATTATAAAGTACCAAAAATATATTTATCTTATCATACTATCTCTATCAGATCTCACTTTCGCAAGTGGCCGTGAAGGGATTGACAACCCCTTTATTGCGTTGGTTGCGAGTTCTTGGTTTGTTTGTGTTGGTGCATGGGACTTTTGAGGAGCCTCCTACTGGACTGATACCTTGGTTCTCAAAAACTGAGGGAAATACTTACGCTACTATTGCTGCATCACCCTTTCCTCTTCAAGGAAAACCAACGCAAGCTCAAGACGTAGCACTGAAGCATAGGGAATGACTTTTATTTTCTCTGTATCTTCTGCGGTGGTTGGGCTTTGAGTCTGACTCAACTTCACACCTTGTAACACAAGCAAGAACCCTTTCTTCGATTGATCCATTTTGAACTTCTTCAAAACTTTATCAAGGTATGTGCTTTGTGAAAGTCCAATTAAGTGCCTTATCTATCTCTATAGATCTGGATGCCCAATATGTAAGCAGCTTCTCCAAGGTCTTTCATAGAAAAACTCTTATTCGGGTATCCCTTTATGCTATCTAGAAATTCTATATCATTTCCAATCAACAATATGTCATCTACATATAAGATTAGAAATGCTACAGAGCTCCCACTCACTTTCTTGTAAATACAGGCTTCTCCAAAAGTCTGTATAAAACCATATGCTTTGATCACACTATCAAAACGTTTATTCCAACTCCGAGAGGCTTGCACCAGTCCATAAATGGATCGCTGGAGCTTGCACCCTTTGTTAGCACAGTTTGGATTGACAAAACTTTCCGATTGCGTCATATACAACTCTTCTTCCAGAAATCCATTCAGGAATGCAGTTTTGACATCCATTTGCCAAATTTCATAACCATAAAATGCAGCAATTGCTAACATGATTCGGACAGACTTAAGCATCGCTATGGGTGAGAAAGTCTCATCGTAGTCAAATCCTTGAACTTGTCGAAAACTTTTCGCAACAAGTCGAGCTTTGTAAACAGTAACATTACCGTCTGCGTCGGTCTTCTTCTTAAAGATCCATTTATTTTCTATGGCTTGCCGATCATCGGGCAAGTCCACCAAACTCCACCCTTTGTTATCATACATGGATCCCATCTTAGATTTCATGGCCTCAAGCCATTTCACAGAATCTGGGCTCATCATCGCTTCCTCATAGTTCGTAGGTTCATCATGGTCTAGTAACATCACTTCCAGAACATGATTACCGTACCACTCTGGTGCGGATCTTACTCTGGAAGACCTACGAGGTTCGGTAGTAACTTGATTTGAAGCTTCATGACAATCATCATTAGCTTCCTCACTAATTGGTGTAGGAATCACGAGAACTGATTTCTGTGATGAACTAGTTTCCAATAAGGGAGAAGGTACATTTACTTCATCAAGTTCTACTTTCCTCCCACTCCTTTCGAGAGAAACTCCTTCTCTAGAAAGAATCCATTCATAGCAACAAAGATTTTGCCTTCAGATCTGTGATAGAAGGTGTACCCAACAGTTTCCTTTGGGTATCCTATGAAGACGCACTTCTCCGATTTGGTTTCGAGCTTATCAAGTTGAAGCTTTTTCACATAAGCATCGCAGCCCCAAACTTTAAGAAACGACAACTTTGGTTTCTTGCCAAACCACAGCTCATAAGGCATCGTCTCAACGGATTTTAATGGTGCCCTATTTAAAGTAAATGCAGCAGTCTCTAGAGCATAACCCCAAAACAATAGTGGTAAATCAGTAAGAGACATCATAGATCGTACATATCTAATAAAGTACGGTTACGATGTTCGGACACACCATTTCGCTGTGGTGTTCCAGGTGGCGTTAAATGTGAAACTATCCCATGTTGTTTCAAATGAAGACCAAACTCATAACTCAAATATTCTCCTCCACAATCAGATTGTAGAAACTTTATTTTCTTGTTACGATGATTTTCCACTTCACTGTGAAATTCTTTGAACTTTTCAAATGTTTCAGACTTATGCTTCATTAAGTAGATATAACCATATCTGCTCAAATCATCTGTGAAGGTGAGAAAATAACGATACCCAACACGAGCATCAATACTCATTTGACCGTACACATTGGTATTTATTATTTCCAATAAGTCAGTAGCTCGTTTATCGTTCCGGAGAACGGAGTTTTAGTCATCGTGCCCATAAGGCACGATTCTCAAGCACCAAGTGATTCCAAAAGTTCATCAGTATGGAGTTTCTTCATGCGCTTTACACCGATATGACCCAAATGGTAGTGCCACAAATAAGTTGCACTATCATTATTAAACTTCAATCTTCTGTCTTCAACACTATGAATATGTGTATCACTACTATCGAGGTTCAATGAAAATACACCATTCAGTAGGGGTGCATGACCATAAAAGATATTACTCATATAAATAGAACAACCATTATTCTCTGATTTTAAATGAATAACTGTCTCGCATCAAACAAGATCCAGATATAATGTTCATGCTCAACGCTGGCACCAAATAACAACTATTTAGGTCTAAAACTAATCCCGAAGGTAGATGTACAGGTAGCGTGCCGACTGCGATCACATCGACTTTGGAACCATTTCCCACGCGCATCCTCACCTCGTCCTTAGCCAATCTTCGCTTAATTCGTAGCCCCTGTTTTGAGTTGCAAATATGAGCAACAGAACCAGTATCAAATACCCAGGCGCTACTGCGAGCATTAGTTAAGTACACATCAATAACATGTATATCAAATATACCTTTCACTTTGCCATCCTTCTTGTCCGCCAAATACTTGGGGCAGTTCTGCTTCCAGTGACCAGTCCCTTTGCAGTAGAAGCACTCAGTTTCAGTCTTAGGTCCAGGGTTTCTTCTCTTGAGCAGCAACCTTTTTGTCGTTCTTCTTGAAGTTCCCTTTCTTCCCTTTGCCCTTTTTCTTGAAACTAGTGGTCTTATTGACCATCAACACTTGATGCTCCTTTTTTATTTCTACCTCTGAGGCCTTTAGCATCGCGAAGAGCTAGGGAATAGTCTTGTCCATCCCTTGCATATTATAGTTCATCACGAAGCCTTTATAGCTTGGTGGCAGTGATTGAAGAACTCTGTCAATGACACAATCAATTGGAAGATCAACTCCCAGCTGAGTCAAGTGATTATGATACCCAAACATTTTGAGTATGTGTTCACTGACAGAACTATTCTCCTCCATTTTGCAGCTATAGAACTTGTTGGAGACTTCATATCTCTCAACTCGGGCATTTGCTTGAAATATTAACTTCAACTCTTGGAACATCTCATATGCTCCATGACGTTCAAAATGTCTTTGAAGTCCCGATTCTAAGCCGTAAAGCATGGCACACTGAACTATCGAGTAGTCATCAGCTTTGCTCTGCTAGACGTTCTTAATGTCATCAGTAGCATCTGCAGCAGGCCTGGCACCCAATGGTGCTTCCAGGACGTAATTCTTCTGTGCAGCAATGAGGACCCAGTCCGTGTAGTTGCTGCCATCATCTTTCAACTTAGCTTTCTCTAGGAATGCATTAAAATTCAAAGGAACGGTAGCACGGACCATTGCTCTATAATAACATAGACATGCAAAATACTATCAGGTACTAAGTTCAAAATAAATTAAAGTTCAATTAATCATATTACTTAAGAACTCCCACTTGGATAGACATCCCTCTAATCATCTAAGTGATCTCGTGATCCAAATCAACTAAACCATGTCCGATCATCACATGAGATGGAGCAGTTTTCAATGGTGAACATCACTATGTTGATCATATCTACTATATGATTCACGCTCGACCTGTCGGTCTCAGTGTTCCGAGGCCATATCTGCATATGCTAGGCTCGTCAAGTTTAACCCGAGTATTCTGCGTGTGCAAAACTGGCTTGCACCTGTTGTATGTGAACATAGAGCTTATCACACCCAATCATCACGTGGTGTCTCGGCACGACGAACTGTAGCAACGGTGCATACTCAGGGAGAACACTTGTACCTTGAAATTTAGTAAGGGATCAATTTATAATGCTACCGACGTTCTAAGCAAAATAAGATGCATAAAGGATAAACATCACATGCAATCAAAATATGTCACAACATATGGCCATCATCATCTTGTGATCATGATCTCCATCATCGAAGCATCGTCATGATCTCCAATGTCACCGGCACAACACCTTGATCTCCATCATAGCATCGCTATCGTCTCGCCAACTATTGATACTGCGACTATCGCTACCGCTTACGGATAAAGTAAAACAATTACATGGCGATTGCATTGCATACAATAAAGCGACAACCATATGGCTCCTGCCAGTTGCCAATAACTTTGTTACAAAACATGATCATCTCATACAACAATTTATATCACAGCACAGCAAGCCCTGCAAAAACAAGTTAGACGTCCTCTACTTTGTTATTGCAAGTTTTACGTGGCTGCTACGGGCTTCTAGCAAGAACCGTTCTTAGCTACGCATCAAAACCACAATGATTTTTCGTCAACTGTGTTGTTTTAACCTTCAACAAGGACCGGGCGTAGCCACACTCGATTCAACTAAAGCTGGAGAAACAAACACTCACCAGCCACCTATTTGCAAAGCACGTCGGTAGAACCAGTCTTGCATAAGTGTACGCCTAATGTCGGTCTGACCTGCTTCATCCAACAATACCGCCGAATCAAAGTATGACACGCTGGTAAGCAGTATGACTATTATCGCCCACAACTCTTTGTGTTCTACTCGTGCATATAACATCTACGCATAGACCTGGCTCGGATGCCACTTTGGGGAACGCAGTAATTTCAAAAAAAATCCTACGATCATGCAAGATCTATCTATGTGATGCATAGCAACGAGAGGGGAGAGTGTGTCCACGTACCCTCGTAGACCAAAAGCGGAAGCGTTTAGTTAATGTGCTTGATGTAGTCAAACGTCTTCACGATCCAACCGATCCAAGCACCAAACTGTGACGCCCCCGATTCAATCGTCCACTAATCATACACGCAAATGTGTATGATCAAGATCAAGGACTCACGGGAAGATATCACAACACAACTCTAGACACAAATAAAATAATACAAGCTTTATATTACAAGCCAGGGGCCTCGAGGGCTCGACTACAAGCTCGATACACAAGAGTCAGCGAAAGCAACAATATCTGAGTACAGACATAAGTTAAACAAGGATGCCTTAATAAGGCTAGCACAAAGGTAACACAATCGAAGAGGCAAGGCCTCCTGCCTGGGACCTCCTAACTACTCCTGGTCATCGTTGGTTTCCACGTAGTAGTATCCGTCGGCGGTGGCATCTGGCTCCAGGGACCCACCATCTGGTTGCATCAACTGGAAAGAAGAAAGAAGGGGGAAAGGGGTAGCAAAGCAATCGTGAGTACTTATCCAAAGTACTCACAAGCATCAGATCTATGGTATCAAATGGAAGGGTTGTATCTGTGGACTGAACTGCAGAATGCCAGAATAGAGGGGGAAGGCCTAGCCTATCGAAGACTAGCATCTTCAAGCAGCTTCGAGCATCATCGGTCTCGGGGTCTACCGGAGAGAAGAGGGGGAAGAAACAGTAAATACAGAGCAAACAAAGGTACCACTAAGCATGACATGACGAAAAGCAGAACTAGGGTCGACCTAACGTAGTACTGCACGATATAGGTGAAGGGGGAATTCAACCGGGAATGTTTTCCTGGTTCCGGACCTGTGTCAGACAGATCACCGAAGGGGGAAAGTTCCATGTTCAGATTGTTAGAGGCATCTAATAGGTAAAGGGACCGCGTATCCAGATTTGTCTCGTCGTTCTGAGCAACTTTCATGTATAAAACATTTTCATCCGAGTTACGGTTTATTTTCTATTAATTTCCAAAGTTTAAACAATATTCTGAATTTCTGGATTTAGTTTTAATTCGAAAATCACAGTGGAAACACTAGATGCACCAGATGCAGTGCAGCCACGGTGCACCATCGAGGCTGACATGTGGGGTCAGATGGCCCAGTTGGCCGAGTCAACAAAAACTGGTCAGTAGAGTGAATAGTGTGTGCGGGTCCCGCATGTCCGTGCTCTAATAATTTCTAAACTCATTTTATTTAAGTTAAAATAAGGTGGGACCTACATGTCATATACACCTAAACTAATTAAGCACTAATCCTATCCTATTCCTAATCTAACAGGGCCTGCTCCAGTGGCAGGGCACGTACGCACTAGGGGGAGTGACGGCGGCCCCGGCGCCAGGAGGCAAGCATGGGCGGCCGGCAAGCGGCCGGCACCGGCGCCGGGCAGAGGCGAGGCGCAGCTTGCATGCAGCATTAGGCGGGATTGGCAGCGTGCACGCGCCAACGAGGGGAGCTGCAGGCGGGGTGAGCGGCGGACGGCGCGGGTGGGGTGACCGAGCGCGCGGAGCGCGGCAACGCAGCAGGAGGCGAGCGGCGGCGGCGCTAGGCAGCAGTGGCGGCGGCAAAGCAGCAAGCAGCAGCGGCCAGCAGTAGAAGGAGGTGAGTAGCACGGGCAAGCAGCAGCAACAGCAAGCAATGGCAGCACATAGCAGCAACAACAGTTAAGAGCAGCAGCAGCGGCAGGGGCATTAGCGGCTCGCAAGGAGCAGTAGCAGTGGGCACTTATGGTGAGCAACAACCAGCAGCAGCATAGCGGCACAAGGAGAAGAGGTAGAGCAGCGGTATCACGCACACACGTACGCATACGCGGGAGCTCAGACGAGCTCGGTGACGGCGACTATGGCGATGAATCGACAACAGGGAGAGGGGGTTTGGGAAGAGTGGCTCACAGCAGTTCCAGGGACGAGGTCAGAGAGGCCGGGGTGGACCAGGGGCATCGAGAGCTTTGAGGGAGATGGATTAGCAAAGGAGCGTGCACGGAGAAGGACGACGGTGACGGTGAGCTGCGGGAGGTCCGGCTCATCCTGGTGCTCAAGACGGACGAGGACAAGGGCGCCGGTCCTCCTAGATGCCTTGGCGCAGCTCGGGGAGGAGGGTGGCCGCCAAAATTTCATAGCCACGGCGACCATGGCGCTCGGCTCCGATCTAGACCGAGAGAGAGGCGAGCGAGGGAGGAAGGGAGAGAGGGGGAGTGCTCTAGGGTTTGCCAGGGGACGAAAGGGGAACCATATACGCGTGGGGAGGCGGTGGATGGCCGTCATGACGGCATGGCGTGGCCATGGAAGGGGGATCTCTGCCACGACCCCCCTGAACAGGAAGAAGGCGAAAGGGGGCCTAGATGGGTTGGGCCGGCTTCTGTAGCTGGCTGGGCTAAAGTGCATAGTAGCTTCTGGACTTTTGTCTTTTCTTTTCTGTTTTTTTCTTCTACCAGTAGTTTTTGCATTTTCTTTTAGCCACAAACGACTTTGCTAAAATATGCCACTGGCCAAAACTAATTCAAAGAAATATTGTGCGCTGCCACAAAAAGTTTGGAATCTAATTGAAGCTGTTAGAATTTTACATAAATGGAAAATCAATTAATTCCCTGATTTGGCACCGTTTTAAATTGCTATAGTCCATCTTGGCTTGGAGGTGATGTTGTATTCCTTAACAATTAAATGTTACGGAATTTTGGGTAAAAGATGAACTATTTTGCAGCAACTTTATTGCAACTTCATATTTCACTTGCAAATTGAATTTGACTTGAAAGTGAAAATTTCATAGGATATTTGAATCAAAAGTGATCAAGCATTGTTTAGTAAAATGATTAGCTTAATCACAGAGGGTTTTCTGTAGCATGACACCGGGGGTGTTACAATTTTCTTCCACTACAAGAAATCTCATCCCTAGATTTAATAGGTGGAGTAAGGGGAAAGGAAATGGTTATGAAATTCTAACGAATCTTCTTGTTCTTGTTGCTCTCATCGAAGAGGTTGATCCATAACGTTGATGTCTTCAGTTCGCTGCATCAGGGCATCATGATGAAGTGCTCATCCTTTCTTCAGGAACTCCATCATACATACGAATAGGTAAGGGGTACCTCGACAACGATAGGATGCTATAAGGGGTAATCATCTGGGGGTTATCCCATGAGTGGACACATGAGTATCTCTCGAGTTGAACAATGAAAAACATTGACAACAGAGTAAGAAGGTACACTAAGAAGTTTCAAGCGGATAGACAATCGTTCAATGTATGAAACAGAGTGTGAAGGGGTTTCAGATCAACGAGAATAAGTATCACGTCTGATACCAGAACGAGAACATGGTATGGAAAATTACTCATGAATTACATACGAAGCAAGTGCAAAGGATACTTTAGCATCAAGGGTGTACAGGAGAGTCAGGTTTCGATCCTGTGGAACCGTGGGTTATGGGCCCACCATGTGGGTTAAAGGTAGAAAGGGTGCTGACATCTTGCACGGTCAAGATAGCAAGACATGTCAGAGGAAAACCGGTCAGTTATGGTGGCAACAGCATTGGTACCAAGAGCGAGGGATGAAGAGAACCATTTTCCTGCTTTTTGAAACGAGGCGGACCAATAGGCAAAGTTCTCGTCCATCGGTGGTTACCAGAATGTCAACAGCAATAATAACAAGGTCTTACTGACAAATTGTACACCGAGGTGTTTACATAAGCAGGGAACTATTACTGCTTAGGTCATATAATTTATAAAAGAGGTTAATCAAACCAATGGAAAGAAAAATGTGATTATCAAACTTAATAGACCAATGGAAAGGAAAATGTGTTTCACACAAGAATTGGGAGTATATCCTTCCCAAAGAAAAGTGGAGCATGATATACATGATAGGACATTAAGTGCAAAAGCATTTAGATAAAGGGGTGAGCGAAAAATTAGGATATTACCCATACAACGGTGTTTGGATAATAGATCAAGAAGCATTTAGCATTTCGCTTCAAATGTTCGTGTTGATATTCGGAATACCTCAGTCATTCTTCGAGATAGCACTGATATGGTGTTTCAATTAAGGATTGGGTCGGTAGATCATAAGAGATTCAAAGGAACATTTCCAAGATTATCTCGGAATGTAAGGTATAACCAAACAAAATCAGGTCTATGTTGGCAGGAAGTCAAGGACGTTGTCGATGATAACACAACCATCGAGGGGGAGGATGGTATTTCTCATCATGAATTTGATTGATATCCTGAAACATGTCAGTATATTGATGGGGATCACAACAGATTTTGTCGATGTACTATGAAGAGGCCATCAAACAGCGATGGCATTAAGCAAAAGGAATGATGAAGCAAAAGGTTATTGGAACCATGGATGCGACGCAAGCTCGAAATCAAGCTTGTTGTTTGAGGTGAAAAGATAAGATGAGGAAGATCGACGTAAGCTTAGCTCATCGTCGGAAAGTTGTGCTTCGGGAAGAAGGACCAGGTAGCACAGTTAAAATTAGCTCGACAATGATATAGCTGATCAGGCTAGGAATGATGTGATGGAGTATCATTCCAATGAGAATTCACAAGAGGTAGTGCAATGACACAATATCCTTGAGATAACAGGGGGCAATACTCGAGGTTGATCAAAATAGAGGTTGGATAGATGAAATGATCTGCAGAAGACGAGTATTTTAACTTGTCCGAGAAATGGAATCAAGGAGAAAATATGGTCGGGACCACGATTGCAAAGAATCAATTTACAGATGCAAGATGAGCTTATACCAAGGGAACATTTGATTATAAGAGAAGCTTCCATGATAAGATCTACATCGTGTCTATGGGCATGAACACAAAGTTCAAGGTTGACTCCCACTTCTTCAATGCATAACCTCTCATCTACTTCTCGCTTTTGATGAAGTTTTAGTGTAGAATTTTTTATCTGGTGAAGCACCAGAAGAGTATGACTCACATGTCTTTCGAGTTCACACGGATTAGGGAAGGCATAGGTTCAACCCGTAGGGGTATCTTTGGAACATATACCACTAACTTCCCTAGCATATAACATCAGCTCAATAGCAGAGCATGGTTGACAATAAGCAGAGGATACAATTTACCGAAGGCAATATGTATCAGGAGAAGAGCGCACGAGATTTTGAATATGAAGGACATTGCCAGGTAATAATCCAACAAAGGATTCAGTGGTCCTCAATGGATCTGATGTGAGTATCAGTACTCAATCAGAAGAAGGAAAGAATGCAAATGCTTCAGATTATAGGAACAGCTGAATAATTCGACAATCAAGTTGAAGGGAACTAGGTGGACAATCAATTACAACATGATTGGCCGGGATCCAACTCATGTCCAGAATGACGTATGAGCAGGAAGGTCAAATTTCAGGGTTCGACTGATGATTGCGAGCAATCGCAACATAATGAATCAATAGGCTCGGGATGACAATGACAAAGGATGTTAATGAATATTGCCGGACATATGGATTTAACCATAATGCAGACAGACAAGACTTTCGGGAGCACTAGGCTGCAGAGGATCTTCAGGAGATTGAATTGCATTCAAAGAATTTTGTGAGACATATGATCAACTGGGGATGAACGAATCCCTGATAAGTGTGAGGAATTATTCGTAGGGTTATTCAGGCGGAAAAGAACTGCAAGGCAGTCGGAAAAAGGATTCTCGAAAGTCCGGGAATACTTTCGGGTATCTTGTAATAACAAGAACAACTAGGGATGGAAGTATGCACAGCGAGGGTACACAGTTATCCATAAGGATTCAACGGTGTTAAGGGACTGCAGAAGAGATTAACACAAGTTCTTGGGAGTAGATCAGAGAGTATCTTCGAAGTCTTCTGGTGAAGCAGGCAACCATCCGGAATGAAGGGGCTCTCTGAGGAAAGTCGTTACGAGAACCTAATGTAGTTAGTAAATTCATTTAACCCGAATAGAAGAGAGAACAAAGTCCCAGACTAAAGATCGAGGAGTAAAAGATCCTAATACCACCCAATGGCGACATGGGCCCGTAAGACACACAGCCATGTTAGTAAAAGCTTTTTTTGTAGTGAATAGACTCGACTTCGGCCAAGGAGTTGGAAGGGGGCTACCTACAGGTAGTCGGCTCTGATACCAACTTGTGACGCCCCCGATTCAATCGTACACTAATCATACACGCAAATGTGTACGATCAAGATCAGGGACTCATAGGAAGATATCACAACACAAGTCTAGACACAAATAAAATGATACAAGCTTTATATTACAAGCCAGGGGCCTCGAGGGCTCGAATACAAGCTCGATACACAAGAGTTAGCGGAAGCAACAATACCTGAGTACAGACATAGGTTAAACAAGGATGCCTTAAGAAGGCTAGAATAAAAGCAACACGATCGAAGAGGCAAGGCCTCCTGCCTGGGACCTCCTAACTACTCCTGGTCGTCGGCGGTCTCCATGTAGTAGTATCCGTCGGTGGTGGCATCTGGCTCCAAGGACCCACCATATGGTTGCATCAACCGAAAAGAAGAAAGAAGGGGGAAAAGGGGTAGCAAAGCAACCGTGAGTACTCATCCGAAGTACTCGAAAGCATCAGATCTATGCTAAGAATGCATTGGTATCAAATGGAAGGGTTGTATCTGTTGACTAAACTGCAGAATGCCAGAATAGAGGGGGAAGGCCTAGCCTATCAAAGACTAGCATCTTCAAGCAGCTCCGAGCATCTTGCATCATGTAGAAGAGTAAAGAATAGAAATTTAATAATTAACAAACATGTTGTAGAACCAATGCCTAGAGATCCTTCTCTGACTTCCTGTGGAAAAGCAATCTCGGAGCCACATATCTCAAGTTTCAATTTGTAGTTGTATAAGATCAGGATATAAGTCTGAACATCCGTTAGCGTGGACACGGCTATAAATAGATAATCTTCCCTGCAAGGGTGCAGCACGTTACCCAACACGCTTGATTACTCTGGCCAGACACAATTTTCCGGGTCAATGCCCGGCCTCAGAAAATCAACACGTCGTAGCCCTACCTAGGCTCAGCAGAGAGGTCCCTGCCGGTCTACATCCTAAGCACTCCAGGGTCTTGGGCCCCTCGCCCGGTGCACTCCGGGTCATTGCGCGCAGGGCGGGTCCAGGCTCCACCACTACAGGATGGTGCCATGCAACGTCTTGAGCTTGCATTGGTTTTCCTTGAAGAGGAAAGGGTGATCCAGCAATGGTAGTGTAAGTATTTACCTCAGTTTTTGAGAACCAAGTTATCAATCCAGTAGGAGGCTCCTCAAAAGTCCCACGCACCTACACAAACAAACAAGAACTCGCAACCAACGCAATAAAGGGGTTGTCAATCCCTTCAAGGCCACTTGCAAAAGTGAGATCTGATAGAGATAGTATGATAAGATAAATATATTTTTGGTATTTTATGATTAGATTATAAAAGTAAAGATGCAAATAAAAGTAGATTGAAAGCTTATATGATAAAAGATAGACCCGGGGGCCATAGGTTTCACTAGTGGCTTCTCTCAAGATAGCATAAGTATTACGGTGGGTGAACAAATTACTATCGAGCAATTGATAGAAAAGCGAATAATTATGAGATTATCTAGGCATGATCATGTATATAGGCATCACGTCCATGACAAGTAGATCGACTCCTGCCTGCATCTAGTACTATTACTCCCCACATCGACCGCTATCCAACATGCATCTAGAGTATTAAGTTCATAAAGAATAGAGAAACATATTAAGAAAGATGAGATGATGTAGAGGGATAAATTCATGCAATATGATATAAACACCATTTTTTTATCCTCGATGGCAACAATACAATACGTGCCTTGATGCCCCTGCTGTCACTAGGACAGGACACAGCAACATTGAACCCAAAGCTAAGCACTTCTCCCATTGCAAGAAAGATCAATCTAGTAGGCCAAACCAAACTGATAATTCGAAGAGACTTGCAAAGATAACTTAATCACACATAAAAGAATTCAGAGGAGATTCAAATATTTCTCATAGATAAATGTGACCATAAACCCACAATTTATCGGATCTCGACAAACACACCGCAAAAAGAGTTACATCGAATAGATCTCCAAGAAGATCGAGGAGAACATGGTATTGAGATTCAAAGAGAGAGAAGAAGCCATCTAGCTAATAACTATGGACCCGAAGGCCTGTGGTAAACTACTCACAACTCATCGGAGAGGCCTTGGAGATGATGTAGATGCCCTCCATGATCGATTCCCCCTCCGGCGGAGCGCCGGCGAAGGCTCCAATATGGGATCTCGCGGATACAGAAGGTTACAGCGGTGGAATTAGGTTTTCGTTAGCTCTCCTGATGTTTTCGGGGTACATGGGTATATATAGGAGAAAGAAGTAGGTCGGTGGACGCCCGATGGGCCCAAGAGATAGGGGGCGCGCCCAGTAGGGGGGCGCCCTCCACCCTCGTGGCCGCCTCGGTGGTTGCTTGACTTCTACTCCAAGTCCTCTGGATCACGTTCATTCCAAAAATCACGCTCCTGAAGGTTTCATCCCGTTTGGACTCCGTTTGATATTCCTTTTCTTCGAAACACTGAAATAGGCAAAAAACAGCAATACGGGCTGGGCCTCCGGTTAGTAGGTTAGTCCCAAAAATGATATAAATGTGTAAAGTAAAGCCCATAACATCCAAAACGGGTAATATAATAGCATGGAACAATCAAAAATATAGATACGTTGGAGACGTATCAAGCATCGCCAAGCTTAATTCCTGCTCGTCCTCGAGTAGGTAAATGATAAAACAGAATTTTTGATGTGGAATGGTACCTAGCATAATTCTCAATGTAATTTTCTTTATTGTGGCATGAATGTTCAGATCCAAATGATTCAAAATAAAAGTTCATATTGACATAAGAAATAATAATACTTCAAGCATACTAATCGAGCAATCATGTCTTCTAAAAATAGCATGGCTAAAGAAAGTTATCCCTACAAAATCATATAGTCTGGCTGTTTCTCTATCTTCATCACACAAAGTATTTAATCATGCACAACCCCAATGACAAGCTAAGCAATTGTTTCATACTTTAGTAATCTCAAACTTTTTCAACTTTCACGCAATACATGAGCGTGAGCCATGGACATAGCACTATATGTGGAATAGAATGGTGGTTGTGGAGAAGACAAAAAAGAGGAAGATAGTCTCACATCAACTAGGCATATCAACGGGCTATGGAGATGCCCATTAATATATATCAATGTGAGTGAGTAGGGATTGCCATGCAACGGATGCACTAGAGCTATAAATGTATGAAAGCTCAACAAAAGAAACTAAGTGGGTGTGCATCCAACTCGCTTGCTCACGAAGACCTAGGGAATTTTGAGGAAGCCCATCATTGGAATATACAAGCCAAGTTCTATAATGAAAATTCCCACTAGTATATGAAAGTGACAACATAGGAGACTGTCTATCATGAAGATCATGGTGCTACTTCGAAGCACAAGTGTGGTAAAAAGGATAGTAGCATTGTCCCTTCTCTCTTTTTCTCTCATTTTTTTGTTTGGCCTTTCTCTTTTTTTTATTTGGCGTTTCAAAGTCCGAAGTCTCATCCCAACTTGTGGGGGAATCATAGTCTCCATCATCCTTTCCTCACTGGGACAATGCTCTAATAATGAAGATCATAACACTTTTATTTACTTACAACTCAAGATTACAACTCAATATTTAGAACAAGACATGACTCTATATGAATGCCTCCGGCGGTGTACCGGGATATGCAATTAATCAAGAGTGACATGTATGAAAGTTATGAAGGTGGCCTTGCCACAAATACGATGTCAACTACATGATCATGCAAAGAGCAATATGACAATGATGATGCGTGTCATATAAACGGAACGGTGGAAAGTTGCATGGCAATATATCTCGGAATGGCTATGGAAATGCCATAATAGGTAGGTATGGTGGCTGTTTTGAGGAAGGTATATGGTGGGTGTATGGTACCGGTGAAAATTGCGGCACAAGAGAGGCTAGCAATGGTGGAAGGGTGAGAGTGCGTATAATCCATGGACTCAACATTAGTAATAAAGAACTCATGTACTTATTGCAAAAACCTATAGGTCATCAAAAACAAAGTACTACGCGCATGCTCCTAGGGGGATATATTGGTAGGAAAATACCATCGCTCGTCTCCGACCGCCACTGATAAGGAGACAATCAATAATTAAAATTGTGCTCCAACTTCATCACAAAGCGATTCACCATACGTGCATGCTACGGGAATCACAAACT
This sequence comes from Triticum aestivum, assembly GCF_018294505.1. Classification (NCBI taxonomy): domain Eukaryota; kingdom Viridiplantae; phylum Streptophyta; class Magnoliopsida; order Poales; family Poaceae; genus Triticum; species Triticum aestivum. Next base: position 407,790,523 of record NC_057804.1, on the reverse strand, counting down.
TCAACACAATCATTCTTTAAATTCATAATCACCCAACTAGCATGACTTTAATATCACTACCTCCATATCTCAAAACAATTATCAAGTATCAAATTGATCATAGCATCCAATTCACTGTCTATGATAGTTTTTATTATACCCAACTTGGATGCCCATCATTCTAGGACCAATTTTATAACCATAGCAAATACCATGCTGTTCTAAGAGACTCTCAAAATAATATAAGTTAAGCATGAGAGATCAACAATTTCTTCAAAATTAAGCCACCGCCATGCTCTAAAAGATATAAGTGAAGCACTAGAGCAAAAACTATCTAGGTCAAAAGATATAAGTGAAGCACATAGAGTATTCTAATAAATTCTAAATCAAGTGGGCTTATTACCAAAAGGTGTGTACAGTAAGGATGATTGTGGTAAACTAAAAATCAAATACTAATATCATACAAGACGCTCCAAGCAAAACACATATCATGTGGCGAATAAAAATATAGCTCCAAGTAAAGTTACCAATGAACGAAGACGAAAGAGGGGATGCCTTCCGGGGCATCCCCAAGCTTAGGCTTTTGGATATTCTTGAATATCTTGGGGTGCCATGGGCATCCCCAATCTTAGGCTCTTGCCACTTCTTATTCCATAATCCATCAAATCTTTACCAAAAACTTGAAAACTTCACAACACAAAACTCAACAGGAAATCTCATAAGCTCCGTTAGTGAAAGAAAGCAAAACCACCACATAAGGTATTGTCATGAACTCATTATTTATATTGGTGTTAAACATACTGTATTCCAACTTCTCTATGGTTCATACCCTTACATACTAGCCATAGATGCATCAAAATAAGCAAACAACACACGAAAAACAGAATCTGTCAAAAACAGAACAGTCTGTAGCACTCTGTAACTCTCGAATACTTATGGAACTCTAAAAATCCTACCAAAATAGGAAGTCCTGGCCAATTTGTCTATTGATCTACAGCAAAAAGAATCAATGCAAAAGCACGTTTCTTTGAATTACTAAAATTATTTTCGAGCGTGCAAAGTTTCTGTTTTTCAGCAGAATCAAATTAACTATCACCATAGGTTATCCTATAGGTTCTACTTGGCAAAAACACTAAATAAAACATAAAAACACATCTAAACAGAAGGTAGATGCAAAATTTATTACTAAACATAAGCAAAAACAAAAACACAAAAAAATTGGGTTGCCTCCCAACTAGCGCTATCGTTTAACGCCCCTAGCTAGGCATAAAAGCGAGGATAGATCTAAGTAGTGCCATCTTTGGCACTCAATTCATAAATAGCACGCATGATAGATTCATAAGGTAACTTGACTTTCTTTATAGGAAAGTGCTACATGCCTTTCCTTAATGGAAATTGGAATCTAATATTCCCTTCCTTCATATCAATAATCGCACCAATCGTTCTAAGGAAAGGTCTACCAAGAATAATAGGACAAGAAAGATTGCAATCTATATCAAGAACGATAAAATCTACGGGCACCAAATTCCTATTTGAAATAATGAGAAAATCACTGATCCTTCCATTGGCTTTTTAATGGTGGAATCCGCAAGGTGCAAATTTAAAGAGCAATCATCAAGATCATGGAAACCTAGAATATCACATAAAGTTTTCGGAATCGTGGAAACACTAGCACCCAAATCACATAGAGCATAACAATCATGATCTTTAATTTTAATCTTTATAGTATGTTCCTACTCACCATAAAGTTTTCTAGGTATAGAAACTTCCAAATTAAGTTTTTCATCATAAGATTGCATCAAGGAATCAACAATATGTTTGGTAAAAGCTTTATTTTGACTATAAGCACGATGAGAATTCACAACAGATTGCAACAAGGAAATACAACCTTCTAAAGAACAATTATCATAATTAAATTCCTTGAAATCCAAGATGGTGTGTTCAATGCTATTTAAAGTCTTGACCTCTCCAATCCCACTTTTACCAAATTTAGCATCAATATCTAAGAACTCCGAATCATTGGGACGCCTTTTAACTAAAGTTGACTCATCTCCAGTCCCATCATTATTAAGATTCATATTGAAAAACAAAGATCTAATAGGGGACACATCAATAACGTTAAGATCTTCATCATTATTTTCATGGAAACTAGAAGAACACGCTTTTACAAAGCAATCTTTCTTAGCACGCAATCTAGCGGTTCTTTCTTTGCACTCATCAATGGAAATTCTCATAGATTTGAGAGACTCATTGTTATCATGCTTAGGAGGAGTAGATCTAAGTTTCAAAGAAGCAACATCAAGCAAAAGTCTATCAACATTCCTAGCCAAATCATCAACTTTAAGCAATTTTTCTTCAAGCAAAGAATTAAAATTCTTTTGTGATATCATAAATTCTTTCACACTATTCTCAAAATCAGAGGGCATCTTATTAAAATTACCATAAGAATTATTGTAGTAATTTCCATAATTATTAGAGGAATTACTAGGGAACGGTCTAGGATTAAAGTTTCCTCTATAAGCATTGTTACCAAAATTATTTCTACCAACAAAATTCACATCCATAGATTCATTATTATTCTCAATCAAAGTAGACAAAGGCATATCATTGGGATCAATAGAAGCACTCTTAGTAGCAAACAATTTCATAAGTTCATCCATCTTTCCACTCAAAACATTAATTTCTTCTATAGCATGCACTTTTTTACTAGTAGATCTTTCGGTTTGCCATTGAGAATAATTAGCCATAATATTATCAAGGAGTTTGGTAGCTTCTCCTAATGTGTTTTCCATAAACATGCCTCCCGCGGCCGAATCTAAAAGATTTCTAGAAGCGAAATTCAAGCCGGCATAAAAATTTCGTATGATCATCCATAAATTCAAACCATGAGTAGGGCAACTGTGAATCATCAATTTCATTCTTTCCCAAGATTGGGCAACATGCTCATGATCAAGTTGTTTAAAATTCATAATATCGTTCCTAAGAGAGATGATCTTAGCGGGAGGAAAAATACTTAGAGATAAAAGCATCTTTGCACTTATTCCATGAATCAATACTATTCTTAGGCAAAGACGAAAACCAAACTTTAGCACGTTCTCTAAGTGAAAACAGAAATAACTTCAATTTAACAATATCATTAGCCGTATCTTTCTTATTTTGCATCTCACACAAATCAACAAAGTTGTTTACATGGGTAGCGGCATCTTCACTAGGAAGGCCGGAGAATTGATCTATCATGACAAGATTCACTAAAGCAGCATTGATTTCACAAGACTCAACATCATTAAGAGGAGCAATCGGAGTACTAAGGAAATCATTATTATTGGTATTGGAAAAGTCACACAATTTGGTATTATCTTGCGCCATCGTGACAAGTAATCCAACACACAAGCAAACAAAAAGGCAAGCGAAAGAGAGGAGAGGAGATTGGGAAAGAGAGGGCGAATAAAACGGCAAGGGTGAAATGGGGGAGAGGAAAATGAGAGGCAAATGGCAAATAATGTAAGTGCGAGGGAGATGAGTTTGTGATGGGTACCTGGTATGTCTTGACTTGAGCGAAGACCTCCCCGGCAACGGCGCCAGAAATCCTTCTTGCTACGTCTCGAGCTTGTGTTGGTTTTCCTTGCAGAGGAAAGGGTGATGCAGAAATAGTAGCGTAAGTATTTCCCTCAGTTTTTGAGAACCAAGGTATCAATCCAGTAGGAGGCTCCTCAAAAGTCACATGCACCTACACAAACAAACAAGAACTCGCAACCAACGCAATAAAGGGGTTGTCAATCCCTTCAAAGCCACTTCCGAAAGTGAGATGTGATAGAGATAGTATGATAAGGTATTTTTTTGGTATTTTATGATATAGATTAGAAAATTAAAGATGCAAATAAAAGTATATTGAAAGCTTATATGATAAAAGATAGACCCGAGGGCCATAGGTTTCACTAGTGGCTTCTCTCAAGATAGCATAAGTATTACGGTGGGTGAACAAATTACTGTCAAGAAATTGATAGAAAAGCGAATAATTATGAGATAATCTAGTCATGATCATGTATATAGGCATCACGTCTGTGACAAGTAGACCGACTCATGCCTGCATCTATTACTATTACTCCACACATCGACCGCTATCCAGCATGCATCTAGAGTATTAAGTTCATAAAGAACAGAGTAACACATTAAGAAAGATGACATGATGTAGAGGGATAAACTCATGCAATATGATATAAACCCCATCTTTTTATCCTCGATGGCAACAATACAATACGTGCCTTGCTGCCCCTGCTGTCACTGGGAAAGGACACTGCAAAATTGAACCCAAAGCTAAGCACTTCTCCCATTGCAAGAAAGATCAATCTAGTAGGCCAAACCAAACTGATAATTCGAAGAGACTTGCAAAGATAACTTAATCACACATAAAAGAATTCAGAGGAGATTCAAATATTTCTCATAGATAAACTTGGTAACCCACAATTCATCGGATCTCGACAAACACACCGCAAAAAGAGTTACATCGAATAGATCTGCAAGAAGATCTAGGAGAACATGGTATTGAGATTCAAAGAGAGAGAAGAAGCCATCTAGCTAATAATTATGGACCCGAAGGTCTATGGTAAACTACTCACAACTCATCGGAGAGGCCTTGGAGATGATGTAGAGGCCCTCCGTGATCGATTCCCCCTCTGGCGGAGCACCGGCGAAGGCTCCAAGATGGGATCTCGCGGATACAGAAGGTTACGGCGGTGGAATTAGGTTTTTGTTGGCTCTCCTGATGTTTTCCGGGTACATGGGTATATATAGGAGGAAGAAGTAGGTCAGTGGATGCCCGAGGGGCCCACGAGATAGGGGGCGCGCACAGTGGGGGGGCGCCCTCTACCCTCGTGGCCGCCTAGGTGGTTGCTTGACTTCTACTCCAAGTCCTCTGGATCACGTTCGTTCCAAAAATCACGCTCCCGAAGGTTTCATCCCGTTTGGACTCCATTGATATTCCTTTTCTTCGAAACACTGAAATAGGCAAAAAAACAACAATACAGGCTGGGCCTCCGGTTAGTAGGTTAGTCCCAAAAATGATATAAATGTGTAAAGTAAAGCCCATAAACATCCAAAATGGGTAATATAATAGCATGGAACAATCAAAAATTATAGATGCATTGGAGATGGATCATGCCGGCCCAGCCGTGCCGCCATACTGAACTGGATGTCTGACAAAGCTTCGGGTGATACTACGACATCGAGGCACATAACTATTCTCGCGTGGTGGTTAGTGCATAAAGGCGAGAGGCCAACTCAGAACAAATACCCAAACCATTAGTGCATTGGGGGCTCACGGAGACGAGCAGAGATTCACGATAATGTGACCCTGTAACCCCGTCTCGTGGACTTACGACAAGGGCCCAGACTGCCTGGGCGTGCCACGTGGAAAACTCGCGGGTGCTCTACGGGCTCGCCCGACTTTCACATCAACTCGCGGGTACGCCTCAGGGCCAACCCGACTTCAACAATGGTCTGAAGTAAAGTCTGGGTAACCATGTGTCCAAACATCAAGTGGAAAATCGAGGAATCACCCTCAGTGGATTCCACTCGATGTAATCATCAAGGTGAACGTAAGAGGAACCACCCTCGAGGTTCACACATGAGGGGTTGCATGATAGAGTCGTATCGGGAGTGGTTAAGGAGGAATCACCCTCGATGACCACGACCGAATACCTACACTACAGAGATCTCATCAGGAGTGATGTATGAGGTACCACCCTCGGTAGTCGATGGTAATTCTGCAGAGTCGAGCAACAAAAGGGGCGTGATGTGATGTGAGGTGTCGGGCTCTAGTCGTCGATCACGTTGATCGAGGTGTCGATGATGAAGCAGGGGCAACAAGGACAAGGTGGGGGTCACTGATGGATCACTAACCAACCTATCCTAAGCAGTTTAGGATAAGCAGGTAAGGTACAACATCAGGTACAAAAGCAGGCTATGCATCAGAATAGGAGCAATCAAATACAGTAGCAAAATCTAATGCAAGCATGAGCGAATAGAATGGGCGATATCAGGATGATCAAGGGGGGGGGCTTGCCTGGAAGCTTTGCTGAAACGGTAGAAGGGTCACCAGTGACATAGTCGATCATAGGGGCATCATCGGTCTCGGGGTCTACCGGAGAGAAGAGGGGGAAGAAACAGTAAATACAGAGCAAACAAAGGTACCACTAAGCATGACATGACGAAAAGCAGAACTAGGGTCGACCTAACGTAGTACTGCACGATATAGGTGAAGGGGGAATTCAACCGGGAATGTTTTCCCGGTTCTGGACCTGTGTCAGACAGATGACCGGAGGGGGAAAGTTCCATGTTCAGATAGTAATAGGCATCTGATAGCTAAACGAACCGCGTATCCGAATTTGTCTCGTCGTTCTGAGCAACTTTCATGTATAAAACATTTTCATCCGAGTTATAGTTTATTTTCTATTAATTTCCAAAGTTTAAACAATATTCTGAAATTTTTGGATTTAGTTTTAATTCGAAAATCATAGTGGAAACACTAGATGCACCCGCTGAAGTGCACCCACAGTGCACCATCGAGGCTGACATGTGGGGTCAGATGGCCCAGTTGACCGAGTCAACAAAGACTGGTCAACAGAGTGAATAGTGTGTGCGGGTCCCGTGTCAGTGCTCTAATAATTTCTAAACTCATTTTATTTAAGTTAAAATAAGGTGGGACCTACATGTCATATACACCTAAACTAATTAAGCACTAATCCTATCCTATTCCTAATCTAACAGGGTCGGCTCTAGTGGCTGGGCATGCACGCATTAGGGGGAGCGATGGTGGCCCCGGCGCCAGGAGGCGAGCATGGGAGGCCGGCAAGAGGGCGGCGCCGGCGCCAGGCAGAGGCGAGGCGCAGCTAGCATGCGGCAGGAGGCGAGAGTGGCAGCGCGCATGCGCCAACGAGGCGAGCTGCAGGCAGGGTGAGCGGCGGACGGCGCGGTCGGGGCGACCGAGCGCGCGGAGCGCAACATCGCAGCAGGAGGCGAGCGGCAACGGCGCTAGGCAGCAACGGCGGCGGCAAAAGCAGCAAGCAGCAGCGGCCAGCGGTAGCAGAAGGCCAGTAGCGCGGGCAAGCAGCAGCAACGACAAGGAATGGCAGCACGTAGCAGCAACAACAATTAAGAGCAGCAGCAGCGGCAGGGGCATCAGCGGCTCCCAAGGAGCAGCAGCAGTGGGCACTTGTGGCGAGCAACAACCAGCAGCAGCATAGCGGCACAAGGAGAAGAGGTAGAGCAGTGGCAGCACGCACACACATACGCATATGTGGGATCTCGGACGAGCTCGGTGACGGCGACTATGGCGATGAATCGACAACAGGGAGAGGGGGTTTGGGAAGAGTGGCTCACAGCGGTTCCAGGGATGAGGTCAGAGAGGCCGGGCTGGACCAGGGGCGTCGGGAGCTTCGAGGGAGATGGATTAGTAGAGGAGCATGCACGGAGAAGGACGACGATGATGGCGAGCTGCGGGGCGGTCCAGCTTGTCCTGGTGCTCAATACGGACGAGGACGAGGGTGCCGGTCCTCCTAGATGCCTTGGCGCAGCTCGGAGAGGAGGGTGGCCACAAAAATTTCAAAGCCACGGCGACCACGGCGCTCGGCTCCGATCCAGATCGAGAGAGAGGTGAGCGAGGGAGGAAGGGAGAGAGGGGGAGTGCTCTAGGGTTTGCCAGGGGACAAAAGGGGAACCATATACGCGCGGGGAGGCGGTGGATGGCCGCCACGACGGCATGGCGCGGCCATGGCCAGGGGATCTCTGCCATGACCCCCCGTGAACAAGAAGAAGGCGAAAGAGGGACTAGATATGTTGGATCAGCTTCTGTACCTAGCTAGGCTAAAGTGCATAGTAGCTTCTGGCCTTTTGTCTTTTCTTTCCTATTTTTTTCTTCTACCAGTAGTTTTTGCATTTTCTTTTAGCCACAAACGACTTTGCAAAAATATGCCACTGGCCAAAACTATTTCAAAGAAATATTGTGTGCTGCCACAAAAAGTTTGGAATCTAATTGAAGGTGTTAGAATTTTGCATAAATGGAAAAGCAACTAATTCCCTGATTTGGCACCATTTTAAATTGCTATAGTCCATCTTGGCTTGGAGGTGATGTTGTATTCCTTAACAATTAAATGTTATGGAATTTTGGGTAAAAGATGAACTATTTTGCAGCAACTTTTGTGCAACTTCATATTTCACTTGCGAATTGAATTTGACTTGAAAGTGGAAATTTCAAAGGATATTTGAATCAAAGGTGATCAAGCATTGTTTAGTAAAATGATTAGCTTAATCACAAAAGGTTTACTGTAGCATGACACTAGGGGTGTTACATGAACGTACGGCACCTTCGCGTTCAACACATGTTCTGCTCGGGGATGTCCCTAGTACTCTTGATCCAGTTGAGGCCGAGGGAGAGTTTCGTCAGCACGACGGCGTGGTGACAGTGATGATGAAGTAACCGGCGCGGGGCTTTGCCTAAGCACTATGACGATATGACCGAGGTGTGTAACTGTGGAGGGGGGCACCGCACGCGGCTAAAACAATTGTAAACTTGTGTGTCTTTGGGGTGCCCCCCTCCCCCGTATATAAAGGAGGGGAGGAGGAGGCCGGTGGCAACAAGGGGCGCGCCAATGGGGAGGACTCCTACTCCTAGTAGGAGTAGGTCTCCCACCTTTCCTAGTCCAAGAAGGAGAAAAGGGGGGAGGAGGAGTTGGAGAGAAGGAAGCAGAGGGGGGCCACCGCCCCTTCCCTTGTCCAATTCGATTTGGGGCAAGGGGGGCCGCGCGCCACCTCTTGGTTGCCCTCTCTCTTCTCCACTAAGCCCATGAGGTCCAATAGCTTCCCGGGAGGGGGGGGGTCCGGTAACCCCCGATACTCCGGTTTCATCCGAAACTTATCCGGAACACTTCCGGTTTCAAAAAATAGTCATCCAATCTATCAATCTTTATGTCTTGTTCATTTCGAGACTCCTCGTCATGTCTGTGATCACATCCGGGACTCCGAACAATCTTCGGTACATCATATCACATAAACTCATAATACCAATCGTCATCGAACGTTAAGCGTGCGGACCCTACAGGTTCGAGAACTATGTAGACATGACCGATACACGTCTACGGTCAATAATCAATAGCGGAACCTGGATGCTCTTATTGGTTCCTACATATTCTACGAAGATCTTTAACGGTCAAACCGCATAACAACATACGTTGTTCCCTTTGTCATCTGTATGTTACTTGCCCGAGATTCGATCGTCGGTATCTCAATACCTAGTTCAGTCTCGTTACCGGCAAGTCTCTTTACTCGTTCTATAATACTTCATCCTACAACTAACTCATTAGTCACAATGCTTGCAAGGCTTATAGTGATGAGTATTACCTAGAGGGCCCAGAGATACCTCTCCGAAACACGGAGTGACAAATCCTAATCTCGATCTATGCCAACCCAACAAACACCTTCGGGGACACCTGTAGAGCACCTTTACAATCACCCTTTTATGTTGTGACGTTTGGTAGCACACAAAGTGTTCCTCCGGTATTCGGGAGTTGCATAATCTCATAGTCTGAGGAACTTGTATAAGTCATGAAGAAAGCAGTAGCAATGAAACTAACACGATCATAATGCTAAGCTAACGGATGGGTCATGTCCATCACATCATTCTCCTAATGATGTGATCCCGTTCATCAAATGACAACACATGTCTATGGTTAGGAAACATAACCATATTTGATTAACGAGCTAGTCAAGTAGAGGCATACTAGGGACTATAGGTTTTGTCCATGTATTCACACATGTACTAATTTTCCAGTTAATCCAATTCTAGCATTAATAATAAACATTTATCATGAATTAAGGAAATAAATAATAACTTTATTATTGCCTCTAGGGCATATTTCCTCTATAAGCATTGTTACCAAAATTATTCCTACCAACAAAATTCACATCCATAGATTCATTATTATTCTCAATCAAAGCAGACAAAGGCATATCATTGGGATCAATAGAATCACTCTTAGTAGCAAACAATTTCATAAGTTCATCCATCTTTCCACTCAAAACATTAATTTCTTCTATAGCATGCACTTTTTTACTAGTAGATCTTTCGGTGTGCCATTGAGAATAATAAGCCATAATATTAGCGAGGAGTTTGGTAGCTTCTCCTAAGGTGATTTCCTTAAACGTGCCTCCCACGGCCGAATCTAAAAGATTTCTAGAAGTGAAATTCAAGCCGGCATAAAAATTTCGTATGATCATCCATAAATTCAAACCATGAGTAGGGCAACTGTGAATCATCAATTTCATTCTTTCCCAAGATTGGGCAACATGCTCATGATCAAGTTGTTTAAAATTCATAATATCGTTCCTAAGAGAGATGATCTTAGCGGGAGGAAAAATAATTAGAGATAAAAGCATCTTTGCACTTATTCCATGAATCAATACTATTCTTAGGCAAAGACGAAAACCAAACTTTAGCACGTTCTCTAAGTGAAAACAGAAATAACTTCAATTTAACAATATCATTAGCCGTATCTTTCTTATTTTGCATCTCACACAAATCAACAAAGTTGTTTACATGGGTAGCGGCGTCTTCACTAGGAAGGCCGGAGAATTGATCTATCATGACAAGATTCACTAAAGCAGCATTGATTTCACAAGACTCAACATCATTAAGAGGAGCAATCGGAGTACTAAGGAAATCATTATTATTGGTATTGGAAAAGTCACACAATTTGGTATTATCTTGCGCCATCGTGACAAGTAATCCAACACACAAGCAAACAAAAAGGCAAGCGAAAGAGAGGAGAGGAGATTGGGAAAGAGAGGGCGAATAAAACGGCAAGGGTGAAGTGGGGAGAGGAAAATGAGAGGCAAATGTCAAATAATGTAAGTGCGAGGGAGATGAGTTTGTGATGGGTACTTGGTATGTCTTGACTTGAGCGAAGACCTCCCCGACAATGGCGCCAGAAATCCTTCTTGCTATGTCTTGAGCTTGCGCTGGTTTTCCTTGAAGAGGAAAGGGTGATGCAGCAATAGTAGCGTAAGTATTTCCCTCAGTTTTTGAGAACCAAGGTATCATTCCAGTAGGAGGCTCCTCAAAAGTCCCACGCACCTACACAAACAAACAAGAACTCGCAACCAACGCAATAAAGGGGTTGTCAATCCCTTCAAGGCCACTTGCAAAAGTGAGATCTGATAGAGATAGTATGATAAGATAAATATATTTTTTGTATTTTACGATATAGATAAGAAAAGTAAAGATGCAAATAAAAGTAGATTGAAAGCTTATATGATAAAAGATAGACCCGGGGGCCATAGGTTTCACTAGTGGATTCTCTCAAGATAGCATAAGTATTACGGTGGGTGAACAAATTACTGTTGAGCAATTGATAGAAAAGCGAATAATTATGAGATTATCTAGGCATGATCATGTATATAGGCATCACGTCCGTGACAAGTAGACCGACTCCTGCCTGCATCTACTACTATTACTCCAACATCAACCACTATCCAGCATGCATCTAGAGTATTAAGTTCATAAAGAACAGAGTAACGCATTAAGAAAGATGACATGATGTAGAGGGATAAACTCATGCAATATGATATAAACCCCATCTTTTTATCCTCGGTGGCAACAATACAATACGTGCCTTGCTGCCCTTGCTGTCACTGGGAAAGGACACCGCAAGATTGAACCTAAAGCTAAGTACTTCTCCCATTGCAAGAAAGATCAATCTACTAGGCCAAACTAAACTGATAATTCGAAGAGACTTTCAAAGATAACTTAATCACACATAAAATAATTCAGAGGAGATTCAAATATTTCTCATAGATAAACTTGATCATAAACCCACAATTCATCGAACTCGACAAACACACCGCAAAAACAGTTATATCGAATCAATCTGCAAGAAGATCGAGGAGAACATGGTATTGAGATTCAAAGAAAGAGAAGAAGCCATCTAGCTAATAATTATGGACCCGAAGATCTGTGGTAAACTACTCACAACTCATCGGAGAGGCCTTGGAGATGATGTAGAGGCCCTCCGTGATCGATTCCCCCTCCGGCGGAGAACCGACGAAGGCTCCAAGATGGGATCTTGCGGATACAGAAGGTTACGGCGGTAGAATTAGGTTTTTGTTGGCTCTCCTGATGTTTTCGGGGTACATGGGTATATATAGGAGGAAGAAGTAGGTCAGTGGTTGCTTGACTTCTACTCCAAGTCATCTGGATCAGGTTCGTTCCAAAAATCATGCTCCCGAAGGTTTCGTCCCGTTTGGACTCCGTTTGATATTCCTTTTCTTCGAAACACTGAAATAGGCAAAAAAATAGCAATACGGGCTCGGCCTCCGGTTAGTAGGTTAGTCCCAAAAATGATATAAATATGTAAAGTAAAGCCCATAAACATCCAAAACGGGTAATATAATAGCATGAAACAATCAAATATTATAGATACGTTGGAGACGTTGGAGACGTATCATGCCAGCCCAGCCGTGCCGCCATGCTGAACTGGATGTCTGACAAAGCTTCGGGTGATACTACGACGTCGAGGCCCATAACTATTCTCGCGTGGTGGTTAGTGCATAAAGGTGAGAGGCCAGCTCAGAACAAATACCCAAACCATTAGTGCATTGGGGCTCAAGGAGACGAGCAGAGATTCACGATAATGTGACCCCGTAACCCCGTCTCGTGGACTTACGACAAGGGCCCAAACTGCCTGGCCGTGCCACGTGGAAAACTCGTGGGTGCTCTATGGGCCCGCCCGAGTTTCACATCAACTCGCGGGTACCCCTCAGGGCCGACCCGACTTCAACAATGGTCTGAAGTAAAGTCTGGGTAACCGTGTGTCCAAACATCAAGGGGAAAACCCGAGGAATCACCCTCGGTGGATTCCACTCGATGTAATCATCAAGGTGAACGTAAGAGGAACCACCCTCGAGGTTCACACTTGAGGGGTTGCACGATAGAGTCGTATCGGAAGTGGTTAAGGAGGAATCACCCTCGATGACCACGACCGAATAGCTACACTACAGAGATCTCATCAGGAGTGATGTATGAGGTACCACCCTCAGCAGTCGATGGTAACTCTGCAGAGTCGAGCAACAAAAGGGGCGTGATGTGTTGTGAGGTGTCAGGCTCTAGTCGTCGATCACGTTGATCGAGGTGTCGATGATGAAGCAGGGGAAACAAGGACAAGGTGGGGGTCACTGATGGATCACTAACCAACCTATACTAAGCAGTTTAGGATAAGCAGGTAAGGTACAACAGCAGGTACAAAAGCAGGCTAAGAATAGGAGCAATCAAATACAGTAGCAAAATCTAATGCAAGCATGAGAGAATAGAATGGGCGATATCAGGATGATCAAAGGGGGGGCTTGCCTGGAAGCTCCGCCGAAAGGGTAGAAGGGACACCAGTGACATAGTCGATCACAGGGGCATCATCGGTCTCGGGGTCTACCGGAGAGAAGAGGGGAAAGGAACAGTAAATACAGAGCAAACAAAGGTACCACTAAGCATGACATGACGAAAAGCAGAACTAGGGTCGACCTAACGTAGTACTGCACGATATAGGTGAAGGGGGAATTCAACCGGGAATGTTTTCCCGGTTCCGGACCTGTGTCAAACAGATGACTGGAGGGGAAAGTTCCATGTTCAGATAGTTATAGGCATCTGATAGGTAAACAGACCGTGTATCCGAATTTGTCTCGTCGTTCTGAGCAACTTTCATGTATAAAACATTTTCATCCGAGTTACAGTTTATTTTCTATTAAGTTCCAAAGTTTAAACAATATTCTAAATTTTTTGGATTTAGTTTAATTCGAAAATCACAGTGGAAACACTACATGCACCCGATGCAGTGCACCCATAGTGCACCATCGAGGCTGACATGTGGGGTCAGATGGCCTAGTTGACCGAGTCAACAAAGACTGGTCAACAGAGTGAATAGTGTGTGCGGGTCCCGTGTCAGTGCTCTAATAATTTCTAAACTCATTTTATTTAAGTTAAAATAAGGTGGGACCTACATGTCATATACACCTAAACTAATTAAGCACTAATCCTACCCTATTCCTAATCTAACAGGGCCGGCTCCAGTGGCTGGGCACGGACGCACTATGGGGAGCGACGGTGGCCCCGGCGCCAGGAGGCGAGCATGGGAGGCCGGCAAGCGGGCGGCGCCAGCGCCGGGCAGAGGCAAGGCGCAGCTACCGTGCGTCGGGAGGCGGGAGTGGCAGCGCACACACTCCAATGAGGCGAGCTGCAGCCGGGGTGAGCGGCGGACGGCGCGGGCAGGGCGACTGAGCGCGCGGAGCACGGCATCGCAGCAGGAAGCGAGCGGCAACGGCGCTAGGCAGTAGCGGCGGCGGCAGAAGCAGCAAGCAGCAGCGGCCAGCGGTAGCAGGAGGCGAGTAGCGCGGGCAAGCAACAGCAACATCAAGCAATGGCAGCACGTAGCAGCAACAACAGTTAAGAGCAGCAGCGGCGGCAGGGGCATCAGCGGCTCGCAAGGAGCTGCAGCAGTGGGCACTTGTGGCGAGCAACAACCAGCAGCAGCATAGCAGCACAAGGAGAAGAGGTAGAGCAGCGGCAGCATGCACACACGTACGCGTACGCGGGAGCTCGAATGAGCTCGGTGACGGCGACTATGGCGATGAATCAACAACAGGGAGAGGGGGTTTGGGAAGAGTGGCTCACAGCGGTTCCAGGGACGAGGTCAGAGAGGCCGGGCTGGACCAGGGGCGTCGGGAGCTTCGAGGGAGATGGATTAGCAGAGGAGCGTGTGCGGAGAAGGACGACGGTGATGGCGAGCTGCGGGGCGGTCCGGCTCGTCCTGGTGCTCAATACGAACAAGGACAAGGGCGCCGGTCCTCCTAGATGCCTTGGCGCAGCTCGGGGAGGAGGGTGGCCACAAAAATTTCAGAGCCACGGTGACCACGGCGCTCGGCTCCGATCCAGATCGAGAGAGAGGCGAGAGAGGGAGGAAGGGAGAGAGGGGGAGTGCTCTAGGGTTTGCCAGGGGACGAAAGGGGAACCATATACACGCAGGGAGGCGGTGGATGGCCGCCACGACGACATGTTGCGGCCATGGCCAGGGGATCTCTCCCACGACCCCCCGTGAACAGGAAGAAGGCGAAAGGGGGCCTAGATAAGTTGGGCCGGCTTCTGTACCTAGCTGGGCTAAAGTGCATAGTAGCTTCTGGCCTTTTGTCTTTTCTTTTCTGTTTTTTTCTTCTACCTGTAGTTTTTGCATTTTCTTTTAGCCAAAAATGACTTTGCAAAAATATGCAAGTGGCCAAAACTAATTCAAAGAAATATTGTGCGGTGCCACAAAAAGTTTGGAATCTAATTGAAGCTGTTAGAATTTTGCATAAATGGAAAAGCAATTAATTCCCTAATTTGGCACCATTTTAAATTGCTATAGTCCATCTTGGCTTGGAGGTGATGTTGTATTCCTTAACAATTAAATGTTATGGAATTTTGGGTAAAAGATGAACTATTTTGCAGCAACTTTTGTGCAACTTCATATTTCACTTGCGAATTGAATTTGACTTGAAAGTGGAAATTTCAAAGGATATTTGAATCAAAGGTGATCAAGCATTGTTTAGTAAAATGATTAGCTTAATCACAAATGGTTTACTGTAGCATGAAACTGTGGGTGTTACACGAACGTACGGCACCTTCGCGTTCAACACACGTTCAGCTCGGGGATGTCCCTCATACTCTTGATCCAGTTGAGGCCGAGGGAGGGTTTCGTTAGCACGACGGCGTGGAGACAGTGATGATGAAGTTACCGGCGCAGGGCTTCGCCTAAGCACTATGACGATCTGACCGAGGTGCGTAACTGTGGAGGGGGGCACCGCACACGGCTAAAACAATTGTCAACTTGTGTGTCTTTGGGGTGCCCCCTCCCCCGTATATAAACGAGGGGAGGAGGAGGCCGGTGGAAACAAGGGGCACGCCAAGGGGGAGGACTCCTACTCCTAGTAGGAGTAGGTCTCCCACCTTTCCTAGTCCAAGAAGGAGAAAAGGGGGGAGGATGAGTTGGAGAGAAGGAAGGAGAGGGGGGGCACCGCACCTTCCCTTGTCCAATTCGGACTGGGGCAAGGGGGACGCCACCTCTTGGCTGCCCTCTCTCTTCTCCACTAAGCCCATGAGGCCCAATAGCTTCCCGGGAGGGAGGGGGTTTCGGTAACCCCCGGTACTCCGGTTTCATCCGAAACTTATCCGGAACACTTCCGGTGTCCGAATATAGTCATCCAATATATCAATCTTTATGTCTCGACCATTTAGAGACTCCTCGTCATGTCCTTGATCACATCCGAGACTCCGAACAATCTTCGGTACATCATATCACATAAACTCATAATACCAATCATCATCAAACGTTAAGCGTGCGGACCCTATGGGTTCGAGAACTATGTAGACATGACCGAGACACGTCTCCGGTCAATAATCAATAGCGGAACCTAGATGCTCATATTGGTTCCTACATATTCTACGAAGTTCTTTAATGGTCAAACCGCATAACAACATACATTGTTCACTTTGTCATCGGTATGTTACTTGCCCGAGATTCGATCGTCGGTATCTCAATACCTAGTTCAGTCTCGTTACCAGCAAGTCTCTTTACTCGTTCTGTAATACTTCATCCTACAACTAACTCATTAGTCACAATGCTTGCAAGGCTTATAGTGATGAGTATTACCTAGAGGGCCCAGAGATACCTCTCCGAAACACGGAGTGAAAAATCCTAATATCGATCTATGCCAACCCAACAAACACCTTCGAAGACACATGTAGAGCACCTTTATAATCACCCTTTTACGTTGTGACGTTTGGTAGCACACAAAGTGTTCCTCCGGTATTCGGGAGTTGCATAATCTCGTAGTTTGAGGAACTTGTATAAGTCATGAAGAAAGCAGTAGCAATGAAACTAACACGATCATAATGCTAAGCTAACGGATGAGTCATGTCCATCGCATCATTCTCCTAATGATGTGATCCTGTTCATCAAATGACAACACATGTCTATGGTTAGGAAACATAACCATCTTTGATTAACGAACTAGTTAAGTAGAGGCATACTAGGGACTATAGGTTTTGTCTATGTATTCACACATGTACTAATTTTCCGGTTAATACAATTCTAGCATGAATAATAAACATTTATCATGAATTAAGGAAATAAATAATAACTTTATTATTGCCTCTAGGGTATATTTCCTTCATCTTCTGCTTGTTGGGGAACGTAGTAATTTCATAATTTTCCTACGCACAGCAAGATCATGGTGATGGCATAGCAACGAGAGGGGAGAGTGTTCGTCCATGTACCCTCGTAGACCGTAAGCGGAAGCATTATGACAACACGGTTGATGTAGTCGTACGTCTTCACGATCCGACCGATCCAAGCACCGAACGTATGGCACCTCCAAGTTCAGCACACGTTCAGCTCGATGACGATCTCCGGCCTCCGATCCAGCCGAGCTCCGGAGATGAGTTCCGTCAGCACGACGGCGTGGTGACGATGTTGATGTTCTACCGGCGCAGGGCTTCGCCTAAACTCCGCAACGATATGACCGAGGTGGTATATGGTGGAGGGGGCACCGCACACGGCTAAGGAACGATCCGTAGATCAACTTGTGTGTCTATGGGGTGCCCCCTGCCCCCGTATATAAAGGAGGGAGGGGGGAGGCCGGCCGGCCCTTGTTGGGCGCGCCAGGAGGAGGAGTCCTCCTCCTAGTAGGAGTAGGACTCCTCCTTTCCTACTCCTACTAGGAGGGGAAGGAAGGGGGAGAGGAGGGGAAGGAAAGAGGGGGGCGCCGCCCCCCCTCCTAGTCCAATTCGGACCAGAGGGAGAGGGGGCGCGCGGCCCCTCCTGGCCGCCCCTCTCTCTTCCCACTAAGGCCCATGTGGCCCATCAACTCTCCGGGGGGGGTTCCGGTAACCCTCCGGCACTCCGGTTTTCTCCAAAATCACCCGGAACACTTCCGGTGTCCGAATATAGTCGTCCAATATATCAATCTTTATGTCTCGACCATTTCGAGACTCCTCGTCATGTCCGTGATCATATCCGGGACTCCGAACAAACTTCGGTACATCAAAACTTATAAACTCATAATAAAATTGTCATTGTAACATTAAGCGTGCGGACCCTACGGGTTCGAGAACTATGTAGACATGACCTAGAACTATTCTCGGTCAATAACCAATAGCGGAACCTGGATGCTCATATTGGTTCCTACATATTCTACGAAGATCTTTATCGGTCAAACCGCATAACAACATATGTTGTTCCCTTTGTCATCGGTATGTTACTTGCCCGAGATTTGATTATCGGTATCCAATACCTAGTTCAATCTCGTTACCGGCAAGTCTTTTTACTCGTTCTGTAACACATCATCTTATAACTAACTCATTAGTTACAATGCTTGCAAGGCTTAGGTGATGAGTATTACCGAGAGGTCCCAGAGATACCTCTCCGACAATCGGAGTGACAAAACCTAATCTCGAATTATGCCAACCCAACATGTACCTTCGGAAACACCTGTAGAGCACCTTTATAATCACCCAGTTACGTTGTGACGTTTGGTAGCACACAAAGTGTTCTTCCGGTAAACGTGAGTTGCACAATCTCATAGTTGCAGGAACTTTGTATAAGTCATGAAGAAAGCAATAGCAACATACTAAACGATCAAGTGCTAGGCTAACGGAATGGGTCATGTCAATCACATCATTCTTCTAATGATGTGATCCCATTAATCAAATGACAACACATGTCTATGGTTAGGAAACATAACCATCTTTGATTAATGAGCTAGTCAAGTAGAGGCATACTAGTGACTATATGTTTGTCTATGTATTCACACATGTATCATGTTTCCGGTTAATACAATTCTAGCATGAATAATAAACTTTTATCATGATATGAGGAAATAAATAATAACTTTATTATTGCCTCTAGGGCATATTTCCTTCAGTCTCCCACTTGCACTAGAGTCAATAATCTATATTACATAGTAATGATTCTAACACCCATGGAGTCTTGGTGCTGATCATGTTTTGCTCGTGAGAGGGGCTTAGTCAACGGGTCTGCAACATTCAGATCCGTATGTATCTTGCAAATCTCTATGTCTCCCACTTGGACTTGGTCCCGAATGGAATTGAAGCGTCTCTTGATGTGCTTGGTCCTCTTGTGAAATCTGGATTCCTTTGCCAAGGCAATTGCACCAGTATTGTCAAAGAAGATCTTCATTGGTCCCGATGCACTAGGTATGACACCTAGATCGGAAATGAACTCCTTCATCCAGACTCCTTCATTTCTGCTTCCGAAGCAGCTATGTACTCCGCTTCACATGTAGATCCCGCTACGACGCTTTTTTTAGAACTGCACCAACTTACAGCTCCACCGTTTAATAAAAATATGTATCCGGTTTGCGATTTAGAATCGTCCGGATCAGTGTCAAAGCTTGCATCGACGTAACCATTTACGACTAGCTCTTTGTCACCTCCATATACGAGAAACATATCCTTAGTCCTATTCAGGTATATCAGGATGTTCTTGACCGCTGTCCAGTGATCCACTCCTGGATTACTTTGGTACCTTCCTGCCAAGCTTATTGCTAAGCATACGTCAGGTCTGGTACACAGCATTGCATACATGATAGAGCCTATGGCTGAAGCATAGGGAACATTTTTCATTTTCTCTCTATCTTCTGCTGTGGTCGGGCATTGAGTTTGACTCAACTTCACACCTTGTAGCACAGGCAAGAATCCTTTCTTTGCCTGATCCATTTTTAACTTTTTCAAAATTTTGTCAAGGTATGTGCTTTGTGAAAGTCCTATTAAGCGTCTTGATCTATCTCTATAGATCTTGATGCCCAATATGTAAGCAGCTTCACCGAGGTCTTTCATTGAAGAACTTTTATTCAAGTATCCTTTTATGCTATCCAGAAATTCTATATCACTTCCAATTAATAATATGTCATCTACATATAAAATTAGAAATGCTACAGAGCTCCCACTCACTTTCTTGTAAATACAGGCTTCTCCAAAAGTCTGTATAAAACCATATGCTTTGATCACACTTATCAAAGCGTTTATTCCAACTCCGAGATGCTTGCACCAGTCCATAAATGGAACGTTGGAGCTTGCACACTTTGTCAGCACCTTTTGGATCAACAAAACCTTCCGGCTGCATCATATACAACTCTTCTTCTAGAAATCCATTCAAGAATGCAGTCTTGACATCCATTTTCCAAATTTCATAATCATGAAATGCAGCGATAGCTAACATGATTCGGATGGACTTAAGCATCGCTACGGGTGAGAAAGTCTCATCGTAGTCAACCCCTTGAACTTGTCGAAAACCTTTTGCAACAAGTCGAGCTTTATAGACAGTTATATTACCATCAGCGTCAGTCTTCTTCTTAAAGATCCATTTATTCTCAATGGCTTGCCGATCATCGGGCAAGTCAACCAAAGTCCATACTTTGTTTTCATACATGGATCCCATCTCAGATTTCATGGGTTCTAGCCATTTTGCGGAATCCGGGCTCATCATCGCTTCCTCATAGTTCGTAGGTTCATCATGGTCAAGTAACATGACTTCCAGAATAGGATTACCGTACCACTCTGGTGCGGATCTTACTCTGGTGGACCTACGAGGTTTAGTAGAAACTTGATCTGAAGTTTCATGATCATTATCATTAGCTTCCTCACTAATTGGTGTAGTTGTCACAGGAACCGGTTCTCGTGATGAACTACTTTCCAATAAGGGAGTAGATACAGTTATCTCATCAAGTTCTACTTTCCTCCCACTCACTTCTTTCGAGAGAAACTCCTTCTCTAGAAAGGATCCATTCTTAGCAACGAATGTCTTGCCTTCGGATCTGTGATAGAAGGTGTACCCAATAGTTTCTTTTGGGTATCCTATGAAGACACATTTCTCCGATTTAGGTTCGAGCTTATCTGGTTGAAGTTTCTTCACATAAGCATCACAGCCCCAAACTTTAAGAAACGACAACTTTGGTTTCTTGCCAAACCACAGTTCATAAGGTGTCGTCTCAACGGATTTTGATGGTGCCCTATTTAACGTGAATGCGGCTATCTCTAAAGCATAACCCCAAAATGATAGCAGTAAATCAGTAAGAGACATCATAGATCGCACCATATCCAGTAAAGTACGATTACGACGTTCGGACACACCATTTCGTTGTGGTGTTCCAGGTGGCGTGAGTTGCGAAACTATTCCACATTGTTTCAAGTGTAAGCCAAACTCATAACTCAAATATTCTCCTCCACGATTAGATCATAGAAACTTTATTTTCTTGTTACGATGATTTTCCACTTCACTCTGAAATTCTTTGAACTTTTCAAATGTTTCAGACTTGTGTTTCATCAAGTAGATATACCCATATCTGCTCAAATCATCTGTGAAGGTGAGAAAATAACGATACCCGCCGCGAGCCTCAACATTCATTGGGCCACAAACATCAGTATGTATGATTTCCAACAAATTAGTTGCTCGCTCCATAGTTCCGGAGAACGGCGTTTTAGTCATCTTGCCCATAAGGCACGGTTCGCAAGTACCAAGTGATTCATAACCAAGTGATTCCAAAAGTCCATCGGTATGGAGTTTCTTCATGCGCTTTACACCGATATGACCCAAACGGCAGTGCCACAAATAAGTTGCACTATCATTATTAACTTTGCATCTTTTGGTTTCAACACTATGAATATGTGTATCACTACTATCGAGATTTAATAAAAATAGACCACTCTTCAAGGGTGCATGACCATAAAAGATATTACTCATATATATAGAACAACCATTATTCTCTGATTTAAATGAATAACCGTCTCGCATCAAACAAGATCCAGATATCATGTTCATGCTTAACGCTGGCACCAAAAAACAATTATTCAGGTCTAAAACTAATCCCGAAGGTAGATGTCGAGGTAGCGTGCCGACCGCGATCACATCAACTTTGGAACCGTTTCCCACGCACATCGTCACCTCGTCCTTGGCTAGTGCTCGCTTATTCTGTAGTCCCTGTTTCGAGTTGCAAATATTAGCAACAGAACCGGTATCAAATACCCAGGTGCTACTACGAGCTTTAGTTAGGTACACATCAATAACATGTATATCACATATACCTTTGTTCACTTTGTCATCCTTCTTATCCGCCAAATACTTGGGGCAGTTCCGCTTCCAGTGACCAGTCTGCTTGCAGTAGAAGCACTCAGTTTCAGGCTTAGGTCCAGACTTGGGTTTCTTCTCTTGAGCAGCAACTTGCTTGCTGTTCTTCTTGAAGTTCCCCTTCTTCTTCCCTTTGCCCTTTTTCTTGAAACTAGTGGTCTTGTTGACCATCAACACTTGATGCTCCTTCTTGATTTCTACCTCCGCAGCTTTTAGCATTGCGAAGAGCTCGGGAATAGTTTTGTTCATCCCTTGCATATTATAGTTCATCACAAAGCTCTTGTAGCTTGGTGGCAGTGATTGGAGAATTCTGTCAATGACGCTATCATCCAGAAGATTAACTCCCAGTTGAATCAAGTGATTATTATACCCAGACATTTTGAGTATATGCTCACTAACAGAACTATTCTCCTCCATCTTGCAGCTGTAGAACTTATTGGAGACTTCATATCTCTCAATCCGGGCATTTGCTTGAAATATTAACTTCAACTCCTGGAACATCTCATATGCTCCATGACGTTCAAAACGTCGTTGAAGACCCGGTTCTAAGCCGTAAAGCATGGCACACTGAACTATAGAGTAGTCATCAGCTTTGCTCTGCCAGACGTTCTTAACATCGTCAGTTGCATCAGCAGCAGGCCTGGCACCCAGCGGTGCTTCCAGGACGTAACTTTTCTGTGCAGCAATGAGGATGATCCTCAGGTTACGGACCCAGTCCGTGTAATTGCTACCATCATCTTTCAACTTTGCTTTCTCAAGGAACGCATTAAAATTCAACGGAACAACAGCACGAGCCATCTATCTACAATCAAACATAGATAAGCAAAATACTATCAGGTACTAAGTTCATGATAAATTTAAGTTCAATTTAATCATATTACTTAAGAACTCCCACTTAGACAGACATCTCTCTAGTCATCTAAGTGATCACGTGATCCAAATCAACCAAACCATAACCGATCATCACGTGAGATGGAGTAGTTTTCAATGGTGAACATCACTATGTTGATCATATCTACTATATGATTCACGCTCGACCTTTCGGTCTCCGTGTTCCGAGGCCATATCTGCATATGCTAGGTGTAACGCCCCGAGACCGATGTGCCAGGTGTCATGCAGTTATTCGATGTTGTTGCGTTGTCTTTTTCTTGCGTGTTGCATTCATCATTGCATCATGTGCATTGCATCATGTCATCATGCCATCATGTCTTTTCTTTTCTTACTCAACTAAATAAATTTTATGGATCTTCGATCCATTTAAATCGAGGGAAGGATGACTTCTCTTTATAATATATCCTCCCGATATTAGTGGAGCTATTATAAAATAATCCATTCTTTGGAGTCACCATAACACACTTGCAAAAATCCCAATGCCTTTTATTATTTCAATTCTTGGCCTCTAACTTTGCCATATATCCTTTCGTCATTTTCCGGAGCTCCACCTAAATTCTCAACATTTTTTGGACATTTCTAATTCCTATCCCTTGTTCAAACCTTTTCAATTAAATTCAAATGACTTTGAATTTAATTCTTGCAATCATGTCCAATCCTACTTTTCTTTGACCGGGCGCATTTTTGTGAGTCCGGAGAAATTAACCACATGCCCTAATTCTTCTTCCAACCTTCTCTTGTCTTCTTTCCTTTCTTCTAATTCCCTGTTAATGAAAAGAGAGAGGAGGAAGAGAGAAGCCCAGCCGCCACTTGTGTCCAGCTAGGCCCATTTGGCCCAAGGCCTCCCGCAGCCCACTCCCTAACCTAAACCCTAGCCCGACTCCCTTCTCCCTCTCGTTTTTCCCCTCGCGCCGCCAGGAGAACCCCCGCGCTCGATCCCATCTTCCCCATCTTCTCGATCCCATCTCCCTTTCGATCTCTTCCCTACTCGCTGCCTCTTTTCCCTCGTCCTCCTCCCAACACTTGCACGCAGAGGAGCAGCTTCCCATTCCCCCGAACCCCTTGTCCACTACCTTGGCCTCCGGCCATGGCGCCCGCACCGACCGCCCAGCAGGCCATGCCCCTGGCCGGAGCCACCTTTCCGCGCCTCCTCCTCACCAAGCTCCCCGTCGCCCAGGCGCCCGAGGAGAGGAGCTCCTCGAGCACCTGCGCCTGCAGCCATCGCGCCCGTCGCCGGCGCCACAAGTCCGCGTCGCCGAGCCCCTCGTCCTGCCGGAGTTGCTCCTTCTGCCGCACGCCCACCGAGCTCCATCGCGCCCGACGCCATCGACCTCGAGCTCCAGTGCCCTGCCTTTGTCTGTGCGCCTGTGACGAAGCTCCGGGAGCAGCCATGGCCGTGGATGCCGCCCGCCGCCTCCAGTCTGAAGCTCCGGCGTGCCCAAGCCTCGGAGTCGACC
Organism: Triticum aestivum; assembly: GCF_018294505.1. Taxonomy (NCBI): domain Eukaryota; kingdom Viridiplantae; phylum Streptophyta; class Magnoliopsida; order Poales; family Poaceae; genus Triticum; species Triticum aestivum. Next base: position 407,765,985 of record NC_057804.1, on the reverse strand, counting down.
GGATCGACCTCCCCAAACCCCCGTCGCTGGCCTACCCTATTTCTGCTGCGCCGAACGATGACGACCAGCGCCATCCCCCCTGCTTGCACTCCTGCCGCGCCTTCGTTCCGTCTCCTAGCGAAGGAGATGACTAGCAGCACCCAGCCCCGTTGACCGCTGCACGCGCAGGCCCAGTGCACTCACCATGGTCTCCCCTCCTTGTGTGGGCTGCGCCCCTCTCCATGGCCAAGACCGGGACACCGTGAATGTCAAGTTCCTCCACAGGCGCCCGAACGACTACGCGGATTCACCAAGTACATCTTCTCCAAGACCGGACCGACAAGTACCACGACGTCCGTGAACCACTACCGTCGCCCCGAAGATGTTGGATTCGTCAAGTACCTCTCCGAAAAACGAACGTGTACCACTACTTCCACGACGCCCGTGAATGTCTACCTCCACGACGACCCGTGAACGTCTACGAGATGTACCACTACCGTCGACCCGTGAACGTCTACTTCCCTCTACGAACAAGAACCGTCCCGTTTGCACGCTACAAAGGTATAGCCACCGAGATACGTCCGAGAACGAATGCTTGTGTTGTATGAGACGCACCCCTTTGTCTGCACCGTGTCCGTTTTGACACTCGTTTCCATGCTCCTAACCCGTGGGAACCCGGTTACCGGGAGCACCCCACCGTTCATCACATGACACGCTCCCGTCACTTTCTTTTGCACCGACGTCTCATTGAGTTGTTGGCGTGGCACCCTTTTTGTTCCGCCATGACGACTAAATGCTTCATAATGCTCATGTCAACTTTTAATAAAAATTGCATAAACTTGTTCATGTCATCCACATCATGATAACAACAATTAATATGTTTAAATTGGTGTTGCAATAAATTACTAATGCATATGGGGATTTACCGGATTTGTTGTTTGTTATATCCGGCCCCATTTAAATTGCTTAGTTAGATAGTTTCTTTTATGCTTCACCTCTTGCCATGCTTAATAACATTTAATATTGTTGGGTACATTACCGGGAGAGAACTAAATAACTTGAATGTGGTGTTTCGTCAATATGCAACTCGTTGCATATTGAGCTCCACTTAATTTGTAGGATTGTTTTGTGCATTTGGTCATGCCATGCTTCATTAAACCGGACATGCATCATACTTGGTTGTGCATCATGCCATGTTTATGTGGTGGTTGTTTACCATGATTGTTTTGCTCCTTTCCGGTGTTGCTTCTTCGGGTTGATTCCGATAACGTCGCGTTGTGAGGACCCGTTCGTCTACATTCATTTGTCTTCTCCATGGTCTCGTTCTTCTTCCTTGCGGGATTTCAGGCAAGATGATCATACCCTCGAAATCACTACTATCTTTGCTATGCTAGTTTGCTCGCTCTTTTGCCATGCCAATGCTACGATGCCTACCACTTGCTTGTCAGCCACCCAAATTGCCATGTTCAACCTCTAACCCACCATGTCCTAGCAAACCGTTGATTGGCTATGTTACCGCTTTGCTCAGCCCCTCTTATAGCGTTGTTAGTTGCAGGTGAAGATCGAAGTTTGTTCCTTGTTGGAACATGGAGATGTTGTTCCTTGTTGGAACATGTTTACTTATTGGGATATCACAATATATCTTACATAATTAATGCATCTATATACTTGGTAAAGGGTGGAAGGCTCGGCCTTATGCCTGGTGTTTTGTTCCACTCTTGCCGCCCTAGTTTCCGTCATATCGGTGTTATGTTCCCGGATTTTGCGTCCCTTACGCGGTTGGGCTATAATGGGAACCCCTTGACAGTTCGCCTTAAGTAAAGCTTCTCCAGCAATGCCCAACATTGGTTTTACCATTTGCCACCTAGCCTTTTCTTTTCCCTTGGGAGTCGCGCTCCTGAGGGTCATCATTATTTTACCCCCCCGGGCCAGTGCTCCTCTGAGTGTTGGTCCAACCTGTCAGCTGCCGGTGGCCACCAGGGGCAACTCTGGGTTGGCCTACCCGCACCTAAGACAATCTGAGTGTGCCCTGAGAAAGAGATATGTGCAGCTCCTATCGGGATTTGTCGGCACATTCGGGCGGTGTTGCTGGTTTAGTTTTACCCTGTCGAAATGTCTTGTTGTACCGAGATACCGAGTCTGATCGGAATGTCTCGGGTGGAGGTCTATTCCTTCGTTGACCGTGAGAGCTTGTGATGGGCTAAGTTGGGGCACCCTGCAGGGATTTGAACTTTCGAAAGTCGTGCCCGCGGTTATGGGCAGATGGGAATTTGTTAACGTCCGGTTGTAGAAAACCCGAAGTTGACCTTAATTAAAATACATCAACCGTGTGTGTAACCGTGATGGTCTCTTTCCGGCGGAGTCCGGGAAGTGAACATGGTTGTTGGAGTTATGCTTGACGTAGGTTGCTATAGGATCACTTCTTGATCATACTCTTATCGACCGTGCTTTGCCTTCTCTTCTCGCTCTCATTTGCGTATGTTAGCCACCTTATATGCTAGTCGCTTGCTGCAGCTCCACCTCATTACTCCATCCTTCCTATAAGCTTAAATAGTCTTGATCTCGCGGGTGCGAGATTGCTGAGTCCCCGTGGCTCACAGATACTTCCAAAACCAGTTTGCAGGTGCCTATATTACCGAGCAGGAGACGCAACCAAGCTCAGGAGGAGCTCGATGAAGATCTTGCCCTTTGTGTTGTTTCGTTTTAGTTGATCAGTAGTGGAGCCCAGTTGGGGTCGATCGGGGACCTTTGTCGCATTTGGGGTTCTTCTTTTATTTAGGCTCCGTAGTCGGGCCCTGATTGTATTTGGTTGTTGTAATGCTTTATTCATGTATTTGTGTGAAGTGGCGATTGTAAGCCAACTATGTATCTCTTTCCCATATGTATTACATGGGTTGTGTGAAGATTACCTCACTTGCGACATTGCTTTCAATGCGGTTATGCCTCTAAGTCGTGCTTCGACACGTGGGAGATATAGCCGCATCGAGGGCGTTACACTAGGCTCGTCAAGTTTAACCTGAGTATTCTGCGTGTGCAAAACTGGCTTGCACCCGTTGTAGATGGACGTAGAGCTTATCACACCCGATCATCACGTGGTGTCTGGGCACGACGAACTTTGGCAACGGTGCATACTTAGGGAGAACACTTCTTGATAATTTTAGTGAGAGATCATCTTAAAATGCTACCGTCAATCAAAGCAAGATAATATGCATAAAGGATAAACATCACATGCAATCAATATAAGTGATATGATATGGCCATCATCATCTTGTGCTTGTGATCTCCATCTTCGAAGCACCGTCGTGATCACCATCGTCACCGGCGCGACACCTTGATCTTCATCGTAGCATCGTTGTCGTTACGCCATCTATTGCTTCTACGACTATCGCTACCGCTTAGTGATAAAGTAAAGCAATTACAGGGCGTTTGCATTTCATACAATAAAGCGACAACCATATGGATCCTGCCAGTTGCCGATAACTTCGGTTACAAAACATGATCATCTCATACAATAAAATATAGCATCACGTCTTGACCATATCACATCACAACATGCCCTGCAAAAACAAGTTAGACGTCCTCTACTTTGTTGTTGCAAGTTTTACGTGGCTGCTACGGGCTTAGCAAGAACCGTTCTTACCTACGCATCAAAAACCACAACGATAGTTTGTCAAGTTGGTGTTGTTTTAACCTTCGCAAGGACCGGGCGTAGCCACACTCGATTCAACTAAAGTGAGAGAGACAGACACCCGCCGGTCACCTTTAAGCAACGAGTGCTCGTAGCGGTGAAACCAGTCTCGCGTAAGCGTATTCGTAATGTCGGTCCGGGCTGCTTCATCTCACAATACCGCCGAACCAAAGTATGACATGCTGGTAAGCAGTATGACTTATATCGCCCACAACTCACTTGTGTTCTACTCGTGCATATGACATCTACGCATAAAACCAGGCTCGGATGCCACTGTTGGGGAACGTAGTAATTTCAAAATTTTCCTACGCACATGCAAGATCATGGTGATGGCATAGCAACGAGAGGGGAGAGTGTTTGTCCATGTACCCTCGTAGACCGTAAGCGGAAGCATTATGACAACGCGGTTGATGTAGTCGTACGTCTTCACGATCCGACCGATCCAAGCACCGAACGTACGGCACCTCCGAGTTCAGCACACGTTCAGCTCGATGATGATCTCCGGCCTCCGATCCAGCCGAGCTCCGGAGATGAGTTCCGTCAGCACGATGGCGTGGTGACGATGTTGATGTTCTACCGGCGCAGGGCTTCGCCTAAACTCCGCGACGATATGACCGAGGTGGAATATGGTGGAGGGGGGCACCGCACACGGCTAAGGAACGATCCGTAGATCAACTTGTGTGTCTATGGGGTGCCCCCTGCCCCCGTATATAAAGGAGGGAGGGGGGAGGCCGGCCGGCCCTTGTTGGGCGCGCCAGGAGGAGGAGTCCTCCTCCTAGTAGGAGTAGGACTCCTCCTTTCCTACTCCTACTAGGAGGGGAAGGAAGGGGGAGAGGAGGGGAAGGAAAGAGGGGGGCGCCGCCCCCCCTCCTAGTCCAATTCGGACCAGAGGGAGATGGGGCGCGCGGCCCCCTCCTGGCCGCCCCTCTCTCTTCCCACTAAGGCCCATGTGGCCCATCAACTCTCCGGGAGGGGTTCCGGTAACCCTCCGGCACTCCGGTTTTCTCCGAAATCACCCGGAACACTTCCGGTGTCCGAATATAGTCGTCCAATATATCAATCTTTATGTCTCGACCATTTCGAGACTCCTCGTCATGTCCGTGATCATACCCAGGACTCCGAACAAACTTCGGTACATCAAAACTTATAAACTCATAATAAAATTGTCATCGTAACGTTAAGCGTGCGGACCCTACGGGTTCGAGAACTATGTAGACATGACCTAGAACTATTCTCGGTCAATAACCAATAGCGGAACCTGGATGCTCATATTGGTTCCTACATATTCTACGAAGATCTTTATCGGTCAAACCGCATAACAACATACGTTGTTCCCTTTGTCATCGGTATGTTACTTGCCCGAGATTTGATCGTCGGTATCCAATACCTAGTTCAATCTCGTTACCGGCAAGTCTCTTTACTCGTTCTGTAACACATCATCTTATAACTAACTCATTAGTTACAATGCTTGCAAGGCTTAGGTGATGAGTATTACCGAGAGGGCCCAGAGATACCTCTCCGACAATCGGAGTGACAAAACCTAATCTCGAATTATGCCAACCCAACATGTACCTTCGAAAACACCTGTAGAGCACCTTTATAATCACCCAGTTACGTTGTGACGCTTGGTAGCACACAAGGTGTTCTTCCGGTAAACGTGAGTTGCACAATCTCATAGTTGCAGGAACTTTGTATAAGTCATGAAGAAAGCAATAGCAACATACTAAACGATCAAGTGCTAGGCTAACGGAATGGGTCATGTCAATCACATCATTCTCCTAATGATGTGATCCCATTAATCAAATGGCAACACATGTCTATGGTTAGGAAACATAACCATCTTTGATTAATGAGCTAGTCAAGTAGAGGCATACTAGTGATTATATGTTTGTCTATGTATTCACACATGTATCATATTTCCGGTTAATACAATTCTAGCATGAATAATAAACTTTTATCATGATATGAGGAAATAAATAATAACTTTATTATTGCCTCTAGGGCATATTTCCTTCACTGCTCACCATCCTTCAACAAAGCCGAGAGACCGTGAGCCACAAAGAGGAGCAAAAATGGGGAGAGAGGATCACCTTACTGAAGCCCTTGCGACGGTGCAAATGATTCCAAGAGGGTACCATTAAATTTAACGGTATATCTCACCGAGGTGACGCATGTCATAATTCAGTTCATTCAACGGCGAGCAAAACCCATCTTTTGCATCATTCACTCCAAGAAGATCCAATCAACCCTGTCATAAGCTTTAGAAAAGTCCAATTTATAAGCACGAAAACTTTTGTCTGGGTTCTTTTCCTGCTGAATGTAGTGAGTGCACTCAAGGGCAAGTAGTGCATTATCACTAATCATCCGTCTCGGAACAAAGGCACTCTGCTCGGGCGAGATGATATCATCCAGAATAGGGTGTACCTGGTTTACCAAACATTTTGCCACTACCTTGTAAATGACGTTACATAGACTGATAGGCCGGAACTCCGTGAGCCGCCTGGGGTTATCTACCTTGGGGATAAGAACAATTGAGGTGTTGTTCACCCCTTCAGGCATAATACCAGTACAAAAAAATTCCTTGACCCCAACAATTACCTGCTCTCTCATAACAGCCCAGTTCCTCTAGAAAAAAAATGTGTGTGGAAGTCGTCCGGTCCCGGCGTCTTAAGGGGCTCAATCTGAAACGGTGCATCTGATATTTCCTTGTGCGTGAAATCGGCACACAGCCCATCGTTTATCTGGTCGGTAACACGGTGGTTTTAAGATTTAATTTGAATGAGTTAATGCATGATGTTGTTTTGGAAAACCCCGATTTAATTGAGTTAATGCACGCGTCAAATGAACCGGCTGTAAGAGGCTTGTGGGGTAATATATTGTCGGTGAGAGTGAGGTGAGATTATCAACTGCCCCTTAGGAGTAGAGATGTTTTCCGTGTTCTAGTGAGCCAAACAATCAATTCCGCAATAACTTATGTGTTTTCAGTTTTCTGATTTAGACCCTGCGAATCAAAGAATCCCTTGATTGCTCATGCTTATTTTTGTTTCACCGACACAAAGCAAAATTGTTTGAAGAAAACCTTGCCGACAGCCAACACCGCCTGCACTGCACGCCACAACTTGGCGCCCGCAGAGTGAGAAAACGAGCTGTTTTGTGCTCATCCTCATCGTAAAAGTGCAAGCACGCAGGTTCTTGTCGTTTTTCCTCTCTCGATTTTACTTTTTTTTTTTGGAAAGCACGCAAGTTGTCAAGCTGTACAACGTGTGGCGGTGGCTCACGTGATGCGTGTTTTTTTCACGGTAATACGATTCTCATTCATAATAAAAAAACAAAGTATAAATCATGTAAGGACCGACATGACAAAATTGAAAAGATAGTAGAACATCTTTGAGCTTGACACCAACGCCCGTCACCTGCCTCCAACATCAATACAGTAGCCACCGAAGAAAAGAAGGACGGATCACCTCCTCACCTGAACTCGACGCAGCTCCATCGCTGATATACAGCTTTGCGGACCTGTAAGGTGGCTCACCAAAAGTGAAGCCATTGCCGTTGAACGAATCAGACCGGGGCAACACCCCAGACACGCCATCGATCTCCAGATCTGGCACCCCACCACGACTAAGACGCCGAAGGAGAAAACCATACCTGCCATCCACGAGCCACGAATCCAGCACACGTTTCGTCTTCCAGATGTCGTTGATGTAGACCACAATCTGCATCCGCTCCTGGACTACCTCCCAAGGTTCACGCCGACGCTGGAGCAAACGTCGTCGCAATGACGGAGCCCGAGGACACATGTCCACCATGAGGATGGTGCCATCGCCACGTCATCCTTACTTGAACAGACTGATTTCCAAATTCATTCCCAACTATAAGACCGATGGCTTCGTCAGGGAAGAATACAAATAACTTTATTCAGCGCCGTCATCGTCGCCACCGAAGCCAAGACGATGAACAACCTAATAACCTAGACTACAAGGAAATAAAATCGATCCACGCGCGTGGATCCGGCGACCTCCCGCACCACCGACGACCGAGGACGCCAGCGGAGGGGAGCCACCGGAGGACGGCGCTTAAAGATGGGGCGGCGGCTAGGGTTCCAGCCGACAGGGAGGAGGGATAAACGATCTGTCTTGATCGATATATGGCACTCCCTCCGTCTAGAAATACTTGTCGGAGAAATGGATATATCTAGATGTATTTTGATTCTAGATACATTCATTTTTATCTATTTCTTCGACAAGTATTTTCGGCGGAGGGAGTAAGCAACTTGGGGTTATTACCATACCTGGTGCATGTTCTCGCGCAGTGCAAACAAGTTGGCTTGGTTTGCACACCCATTTTCACGTAGACATCGACCTCGGCTTCCGCTGCAAAAATGGACGGGGTCAAGTTGCACAAAGGCGGAAAGTTTAAGGCGACGTCGAGCAACAGCACCGCCAGAGTCGACAGCAACAGAAGTGATCTCATATCAACGAGAGACGTTAGTAGGAGCTCATATCTGCAGGTTCGAGAACCCGTAGACGGCCGAGCATGACGCGACGCAACTTGCCACTCGCGGACAGAAAAACTCGCGTTACCAAATCAGAGCATGGCGGCAAGAAAAGCCAGCGAGAGTGTTCCAGTCTCCGGTTAAACCCTCCCAAAACTAAAATAAACTGTTCCAGCAGGGCTGGTCGCCGGACTGTTCGAGGCGAGCTATGGGAGGTGGTTCGCTTCCTACGGGAGCATGGGCGTGGATATTTTGTAATCCCTCGTACGGATACTTCAGGAAACACCAGCGCTGTACGCCTCTCGATATCAATAATCAATAGTAGAGGGGGAAAGGTGCTGAACCTGCCCAACAAAGGAGATCCCGCACCGGAAGTATCTCGAATCAGCCCGTCCTAATCTTGGCTTTTCTAAAGGGAAATTAAAAAGAACCATTAAAAAAACCGCGTCCATAGGTTGTCCATTGAGGTTGTATCGGTGGACCACGAAACGCTCGCGTCCACCGCTTTGCTTTTTCCCGGTCCAAACCCAATCAACGATACGTACGAGAGATGCCCCGCCCGTCCTTGGACATGACATGATAGGTGACCGGCCATTTTCGGATGATATTTCTCCACGCAGCCGAGGCCCAGCGATTCCCAGAGAAATCCTCTGGTCCAAATCATCTCGCGCCCCAGCAAAATTGGAGCATCATCCAGCGTTGTGGCAAATACGGATGATGGCGCCACGCAACTTGCCAGGACCGCCTCGTTTTCGTTCGTACGAGCCGAGCCATCCAGAAGAGAAACGTCCCCGCCGCTGATCTCGACTCGCAAACGCCAAGATGCAAATCCCAGTATGACACCAGTCAGTGGGCTTGTGTTACCATCGGCTCGCTAGAACCATCATTCCGGTACAATACAAGGGCATTCGAGCACCACGGCACGGCACGAGACAAGAGCGTCAAGCACGAGAATCATCTCTGGTTACAGCTTACTACCGAAGTTGGCAAAGCCTTTGGTAGCAAAGACAATGGGGAGGTTTGTGCCTGTGGTACTCTCGTAATGGCAGGCCAAAAAGACCACACACACACAGGACACAGGACAGGACTCACCACAAGGGGAAACGTTAATGGAGATGAGGTATATTCGAGCAACAATTGGGAGAACAAATTTAACTGAGGATCGAAATGTCCGGAAAGGTGATAGAATCTTTGGGCGGCCGCGCATCCACGCCAATTCTTGGCCGCGGCCGAAGCACCAACCAGCCAAAGTAACACAATTAAACAGATCGACGGCGTCAATTGTCATCAAAGATGATCTAAACACTAAGTTGTAACCACCCCGACAATGGGATTGAGCAACAATTCTGATTTGCTAATGGTTTTTTTCACGCTGGTTGCTCTCTTCTTGCTCTGATCTCTCTCCTACAAGCGCAGCGGTGCGTGCACATCACGTGCACCGGCGCGTCCATCACCTTCGCGAAGGCTGCGGGTAAGGGGCGACACGAGTTCTGCGGTTGGCCTCCGGTGGAACGCGACCGCCGCAGCCACCGCCTCCGCCGCCGCTACCACCAGCACCAGCAGTGGCGCGGCTACCGCCGTCGCCGTTGACTATGTCATCTAGCATCTTCTGCAGGTCTTCGAGCGTGTCCGGCTTCTGCACGAGATGCAATAGCAAATTGTTCAACAGGTACTTAATCACGATTAAACTAGTGTCACGGGGGTAGTTGGGTCAGCGGTCGCGCCTACCTCGTTTTTCACGCTATCCATCATCACTAGCATCTCCTGCATGAAGTCCGAGAAATCCTGGCCGTCCAAAACAAGAGCAAAATTTTAGGGACATTGTACGTCGGTCTGGGACAGAAGCGGGTAATTTCCCACTTGTTTTCAATCAATAATATAATAATCGAGAGAATATCGACGGGACAATAAGCACGGAAAGAAACCAGAGCGCCCACCTGGTCGTCGTCGTGGAGGGGATCAAAGAGGCCAGCGTCGTACATGGCCCTCTTCCCCTTGTCGGACAAAACTGCAACGCCGACAAAGAATTCGATCAAAACCTCGCGCGGGCTAGGGCTAATGGGAGGCTCGCGATGCCTTACCGGAGTAGGCCTCCTGGATCCGCTGGAACCGCCGCTTCGCCTCGCCCGTCGCGCCGGGGTCGCTGGCCCACCGATCCGGGTGCCACTTCTGGACGGTCAGAGCAAGACATCGGATTATTAGCACGTCAGTTCCTCCGACCAGACGAAAGGAACAAGAAAAGGAAACCAATCAAGAACCCACGCGCGCGGAGGGACGGAGGACAGGAGCCTACCATGGCGAGCCGACGGTAGGCGGCGCGTATGTCGGTGGAGGAGGCGTTCTTACGGATGCCGAGCAGGGCGTAGTAGCAGCAAGATGACGCGCCGGCGCCGGCGCCGGCGCCAGGGGCATTGCCGGATCCGGCTCCAGCGGAGGCGTCCATGGGATCAGGCGGACCGTCGACGGCGCGACGGCGAGGAAACAAAACGCGGCTAAGCTGCTATTGCACCATGGAATTGGGATGGAGACGGGGGGGAGATTGGTGGATTTGAGAATTTTGAGGGGGAGCCCGGTGCCAGGAAGGAGGCGTGTTAATTCCCGTGGGGACGTGGGAAAAAAATATCTAAATAGAGTTTTTGGTCGTCCGAGATTGGGGCCACTGAAGGTTCCAGAGTTCGAGCCGATGCCAGATATTTTTAAGGGGCGTTTCGGGCTTCGCCATCGAGGTATGGTCCTATTTACAGGTTTGCCACACTGTCTGCGTTTCATGTTCGCCCAACTCTCGAGCTTTTGGGCTCGGCCTCGATAGTTTGTGACCATATGTAATGGCATCGCCCTGCAACCCAACCCAATGCACGTCTGTAGGCCTGGGCCTTCTTCCTTTTTAATGGGTGTCGCTTCATTGTTGTTCGCTAGAAAACCGAGTGAAGGCCTATTTTTATAAGCTAGAAATAAGGCACAAGATATGTCTCTACAAACATCTCAAACAGCTGCCTTATAGCTCAGGCTGCAGGTGGGACTGGATGTGGGTGTCCCACCACAATCCACTTAGTCCCATCAAAGTTTAGTGGGTGATAACTAAGAACCTAGTAAAATTTAGGTGGATTAGTTGGGAATAAGTGGGATTCCACTTTGCCAAGTCCCTCCCTTCACACATAGACTAAGCAAGTAGAGGACTGGACAAGATCAGCAACATGTTTCGAGTGATGCAGGTCATCCTCATGTACGATGCGTCAAATCGTTCTGGCTAGGCTGTACGTTCCGAGTAAGAGTAATGTTTGTGCTAATGGGTCAGTCACTAGCTCTACATGCTACTCCACGGTCTCGAGCTGCCAGAGGTTGGCTGGGAAGGTGCCATGAATACTGGCACCGCTGATGGCATTGGCATCACGGCAATGGCGGAGTTCGTCAGGAACGGCGCCAAGGTCGTCCTGCCGACGTCCAGGACGATCTGGGCCGTGCCCCGGCGACGAGCTCGGCGCCGACTCCGCCTCGTACACCCATTGCGACGTCACCGACGAGGCATAGGTCGCCGCGGTGATCGACCTTGTCGTGGTCTGCCACGGTAATTTGGACATCATGCTCAACAACGCCGGCATCGTGGGCTCCATGGCGCGGCCCGAGCTGGGCGCGCTCGACTTCATGGACTTCGACGCCGTCGTGGCGATCAACACCCGGGGCGTTATGGTCGGGGCGACCCGCGTCATGGTGTCGCGCCGCGCGGGCAGCACCATCTGCACGGCCAACATCGCCGGCGTGCTATGCCAGTTCATGCCGCACCCGTATAGCGTCTCCAAGTTCGCGGTGGTGGGACTCGTGCGCTCCATGGCGGGGGAGCTGGCGCGCTCGGGTGTTCGCGGCAACGTCATGATGGTCCGGTGGGCCGAGTGCTGCCCAGGGGCGGCGAACGGCAAGGGAGCAGACGGGTGGCCTAAAGAGCAGCGCGTCGCTAACAGGCAGGTCGAAGGAGCGGCGGCTAGCTAGAACTCTGTCACCGTGAGAGCTCGGTGTCGTTGATGGTTTGTCTTTTTTTCCCGGGAAGACCATGTACACGAGGATGCTAGTTGGTGGTCAAGTGGATTCCCAGTGGGCTAAATGGGATAGTCCACTTATTTTTCTTGTTCTCCCACGGGTTCCCACTAAGGTGATTAAGTGGGATGGGCTGAGGCAGTCCCACTTATTCCCGCCCCCACGTGCAGCGTGACTTATAGCAGGACATAATCATTCCTTAGGCATTTTGATGAGCTCACTTACGAGTGCTCTGACCAACCGAGCATTACTGGGTTCCTAGTATCACTTCATATTAATAGTGTACAACACAATTGTATTATGGGCATCTAGTACCATATATATAGGATTACATGCATGGCCCATGTCCTTATGTACAATCCTAATATCAAACTAATAGAGAGATAAGGGAGAACATAGGTTAGATAACTATAGTACTTTGCACATGCATGCCGTCATTCAACCCCCCTCCCCCACCCCCTGGCAGTCGAAGTGTCATGGCTGGCTACGGCTATGCTAGGAGGTAGCAGCGACGGCAGCTCGAAGAACTAGCGATGGCGACTCCTTAGGGTTTAGGGTGCGAAAGGCTAGGGTAGAGGATAGCTGGTTAGGCTGATATCATGTAGAAAGAGATTTTACGCAGCACAATTGTATTACAGGCATCTAGTGTCATATATATATATATATATATATATATATATATATATACAGGATTGCATGCATGGCCGACGCCCTTAGGTACAACCCTAATCAAACTAATAGAGAGATAAGGGCGAACTTGGGCTTAGATAACTATAGTACATGGCACATGCATAACGTCATTTAACAAATAGTTTATTAAAAGACTAAGCTATACCATTTCTTGCGCCTAAAAGTTGCGTGATGGCATCTTTTGTCGTTATTCTAGCTAGGGCAGTTGTCACATTAAATACTTGCATTATTCACTTTAGCGCGAATGCGGCTACAGCTAACAACATTCCATATTGGTATCATAACGGATTTGTATGTAATGCTTCGCTGGGTTGGGTTTGGCAAGAGCCATCGCATCTCGAGGGCGGTGATAAGTGTGAGGGGATGGAGGCGATGCCAACCACCTAGAGGTTCCCTTCCCTCCCAGAGGAGCGGATCGAGAGTGATGGCCACCCCACCTTGGAGTGGCGCACTATTGGACATACATAGACAAGAATGGATATTTTGAAGAGAGCGAGAGATCTAGAGGCTTGCCTGTAGAACATGAGAGGGAGGGTGCATGGATGTGTTTCTGGAAAAGGACAAGGAGGCGGCGGCGGTGGACCCATTCCTGGAGAGGGAGAAGGGACCATAGAGGGTTGTTATTGAAGAAGGTAATAAGTGATTTTGCTAGTCTCAGGTGGTTTGGGGTCCAATTGGGGAATCGATGGTATAATGAATGGGTGGATGTCTCGCTTGATCCATTTTCTAATATGAATTAGGGTTTCTCCTTCCTATTTGACTATTGATGGAGTTAATTTGGGGGAATTGTCAGATCCGGCTCCAGGGAGGCATCCATGGGATCAGACCAACCGTCAAAACGAGGAAACAAAACACTACAGGAAGGCTAAGCTACTATTGCACCATTGAAAAGGGATGGAGACGTGGGTGGTGGAGATGAAAGTTTGAGGGGGATCCGAGTACTAGGAAAGAGGTGTTTATTCCCGTGGGGAGTCGGAGGCGTGGAGAAAAAAATCTGAATAGAGTTTTGGGTCGTTGGAGATTAGGGCGAGTGAAGATTCCAGACCTCATGCCAATGCCAGATATTTTTAAGGGGCACTTAGGGTTTTGCCATCACAGTATGGTCATATTTACAATTTTTCCATGTCATGTGTGTTTTATGTCCATGGAACTCTCGAGGCTTTGGGCTCGTCCTGGATTGTTTGTGACCTTCTGTAATGGCATCACGAGGCATCACCCTGTAACCCAACCCAATGCACGTCGATAGGCTTGGCCTTCTTCATGTGTTTTTTAAGGGGTGGTCTACTCGGAATAATCACTTGTCATGTGTCACCTCATGTAAGAAGGTGTGGTTAATCTGTTGAATGAAAATAGCTTGGGTAAAGGTAAAAGTTTCGTTGCTTAATTATTATTAGCTAAAAACTAAGTGAAAACCTGTTGTAAGCTAGAAATGAGGCACAAGTTGCGCCTCTAAGAGCATCTCCAACAACTGCCTTATAATTGGACACAATAGTTTTTTTGCATTTGGATGAGCTCACTTACATGTGCTTTGAGCAACAGAACATTGCTTGGTTCTTAGTATCACTTCATATTAGTAGTTTATTAACTAACTAAGTTATACCTTTTATCGAGCCTAAAAGTCATGTGATGGCATCTTTTGTCGTTATTCTAGCTAAGGTCGTTGCCACATTAAGTACTTGCATCATTTGCCTTAGCGCGAATGAAACCATACCTAACTAGATTCCATATTAGTATCATAATGGATTTGACTGTAATGCTTCGCTGGGTTGGGTTTGGCAAGAGCCATGGCATCCCAAGGGCGGCGATAACTGTGACCGGATGGCGGCGATGCCAACCTCTTGGAGATTCCCTTCCCTCCCGGAGGAGCGAATCATGGCGATGGCCACTGATAACCCACAAGTTATAGGGGATCGTTTGTAGCCTTTTTTGATAAGTAATAGTGTCGAACCCAACGAGGAGCTAATGGTAGAAGTAATATTCTCTTCAAGTTCTATCGACCATCGATACAACTCTACGCGCACCAATGTTTGCTTTACCTAGAAACAAGGAATAAGACTAAAATCGCTCTGTAGGTGTAGTAGGATAAGTTTGTGATGACCCAAAATTATAGGGGATCAATCGTAGTCCTTTCGATAAGTAAGAGTGTCAAACCCAACGAGGATCAAAAGGAAATGACAAGCTGTTTTCAACAAGGTATTTTCTGCAGGTACTGAAATTATCAGTAACAGATAGTTTGGTAGTAAGATAATTCATAACGGGTAACAAGTAACAAGTCTAGCAAAGGTGCAGAAAGGTAGCCCAATCCTTTTGACAGCAAAGGATAAGCCTGGACGGACTCTTATATAAAGAAAAGCGCTCCTGAGAACACATGGGAATTATAGTCAAGTTAGTTTTCATCATGCTCATAAGATTCACGTTCACTACTTCCATAATTAATTTGATATGTGGGTGGACCGGTGCTTGGGTGTTGTCCTTACTTGGACAAGCCTCCCACTTATGATTAACCCCTCTTGCAAGCATCCGCAACTATGAAAGAAGAATTAAGATAAATCTAACCATAGCATGAAACATGTGGATCCAAATCAGCCCCTTACGAAGGAACGCATAAACTACGGTTTAAGCTTCTGTCACTCTAGCAACCCATCATCTACTTATTACTTCACAATGCCTCCCCCTAGGCCCAGATCATGGTGAAATGTCATGTAGTCACGTTCACATAACACCACTAGAGGAAAGACACCATACATCTCATCAAAATATCGAACAAATAACAAATTCACATGATTACTTATAACAAGACTTCTAGGGTAACTACTCACAAAGCATGTTCATGTTCAATATCATAGGGGTATTGAATATCATTAAGGATCTGAACATATGATCTTCCACCAAATAAACCAACTAGCATCAACTACAAGGAGTAATCAACACTACTAGCAACCCACATGTACAAATATGAGGTTTTGGGACAAAGATTGAATACAAGAGATGAACTAGGGTTTGAGAGGAGATGGTGTTAGCGAAGATGTTGATGAAGATTGGTCCTCCCATGACAAGAGGATCGTTGCTGATGACGATGGCTTCGATTTCCCCCTCCCAAAGGGAAGTTTCCCCGGCATAATAGCTCCGTCGGAGCCCTATATTGCTTCTACACAGGTTCTGCCTCGAGACGGCGGTGCTTCCTCCCGAAAGCCTCCTTCTGATTATTTTTTCTAGGTTAAAACCCTTCATATAGCAGACGATGGACACCGGGGCTGGCCAGGGGGCCCATAAGCTCGGGAGGCGCGCCCTGGGGGTAGGGCGCGCCCCCAGGCTTGTAGCCACCTGGTGGGTCCCCTTCTGTTCTTTCTTCGCCCAATACTTTTTATATATTCCCAAACAATTCTCTATAAAGTTTTAGGGCATTTGGAGTTGTGCAGAATAGGTATCTCAGATTTTATCCTTTCTGGTCTAGAATTCCAGCTGCCAGCATTCTCCCTCTTCATGTAAATCTTGTAAATAAGAGAGAAAAGGCGTAAGAATTGTACCATAATGTGAAATAACAGTCCATAACTTAACAAATATCAACATAAAAACATGATGAAAAATGGACATATCAACTCCCCAAAGCTTAGACCTCGCTTGTCCTCAAGCGGAAGCCGAAGTCGATAATCATGACCACATGTTTAAAGATAGAGGTGTCGATAAAATAAAATACATACATGAGGGCATCATGGTCATCTTTAGAACATCAATATATTGTCATATAACTTCTTATGCTAAAGTGATAATTCGTTTACAAGGTAATGTATGAACCAAAATCTTTATTGAAAACTAACAAACTATGATCTCGGTCATCGAGGCAATTGCAATTTGTCATAATATCGGAAAGAGTCAATATAAGAGATTTTATCTAGCAAGTCCACATACTCAACCATCTTTTAGTCTTTCATAGCTGCTAACACTCATGTGATACTTATGAGATCAAAGCTTTAATCGAACACATAGAAAGATAGGGGATTATTGTTTCGCCTCACAACCATTTACCTCAAGGGTAATGTCAACAATAATAATTTATGATCACCTACATCCAAGTGGATATGTATGTCTAGATATTTCCCCAACACATAGTGCTTGCTAAAAGAGAAAGTGTAAAAGGAAGGGTGAAGATCACCATGACTCTCGCATAAAGGTAGAAAGTAAAAATAAGATAGGCCCTTCGTAGAGGGAAGCAGAAGTTGCCATGCACTTTTTGGTTGTATGCACAAAATCTTAATGCAATGGAACATCACTTTATATTGCCGCTTGTGATAGAGAACTTTATTATGCAGTCCATCACTTTTATTTCTTCCCCATCACAAGTTCATATAAATCTTATTTTCCTCACACTAAAAGGTCATACATATTTAGAGAGCAATTTTTATTGCTTGCACCGATGACAACTTACTTGAAGGATCTTATTCAATCCATAGGTACATATAGTGGACTCTCATGGCAAAACTGGGTTAAAGGTTTTTGGATGCACAAGTAGCATCTCTACTTGGTGCAGAAGATTTGGCTAGCATGGGATAGAAAGTAAGCTCTACATGTTGGAGGATCCATGACAATATAACTTCTATTCAGATATATGGGAACATAACACATTATGTTGTCTTCCTTGTCCAACATCAACTTATTATCATCTAATATTCTAATGAGTGCTCACAATCATAAAAGATGTCCAAGATAGTATATTTATAAGTGAAACCTATCTTTCCTCATTACTTCCTATTAATTGCAACAGTGACCAATACTATGTTTGTCAACCCTCAACAAATTTCATGCATCATACTTCTTATATGTGAAGTCATCACTCTCCATAATATTATTATATAATCTTTCACTTCTTTTATTCCTTTTTCTTTTCCAAGATCAAAGCAAGAAAGCAAAGCCCTCAACTCAAAACTAATCTTTATTATATAATTCTCATACTTGATGACATAGATAGATCAAGAAGCAAAAACTTAAAGACTAGATCATACTAAAAACTTTTATTCTACTAGATCAGATTAAACCTAAAAGATCGAACTAAGATAAATGATAAAGATTAAGATGTGATGGTGATATGATACCGGGACACCTCCCCCAAGCTTGGCACAAGCCAAGTGGAGTGCCCATACCCATGTACTCAAGTCTCCTTCTTCGGAGGTGGTGGTGATGAAGTTGATGACGTGGGAGGCTTGTCCTCCGTCTTCCGAGGCATAGGCTCACCATCGTAGAAGGATGAACGAGTCCCCGGAATCCTCAAATCTGCAGCCAAACTCATCCTCTTAAATCTGTATTCATACTCATAGTTTTGGTTTTGCAGGTCATATATCTGGTCTTGGAGGTGCTTAGTTTTCTCATGAAGCTTGAAGATGGCCTCTCCAATATTATTGTTGTCCATCTTGTGATCACGGTTGAATTCTGTGATCATGGAGTGGTTGGTGTTGAGTCCGCGTTCCACCATCCCCTAGCACTTGAAGACCTCTTGCTCCACCGCTTCGAGCCTGGCCTCCATGTTGTCGGTCTTCCTTGGCCCTTAAACACCCCGGATGTGAAGTACCCCCTCATGCATCTCAATGGTTTGAGGGTGTTACATCACCTCCAAAAGGTAGGGGTTGATGACCTTCTCGTAGAACTTGTCATTGGGGGCACTTGGAGACGTCATGGTGATCTTGATTTGTTAGAAAAATAGCTTGAAACAAGAACTGAGGATATTGTCACGATACGGTGGTCAAAATCTTTGGGAGTTTATATAACTAATTTTTACCGTGTAAAACAAGTAAACTGGAAGAAAATGGAGTCCGGAAGGCACACGAGGTGACCACAAGCTCAGGAGGCGTGCCCCCTAGGCTTGTCACCTGCTTGTGCGCTTTTCAGACTACTTTTTATTTTCCTAAAGTTTTAAATATTCCAAAATAGAGTAAAATCACCTTTGTGGACCTTTGGGAGTCGGTTTACTTACCATATCACATACCTATTCCTTTTCGTTCTGGAAAATTTCCTTTATGTACTCCTCCGGTGTTATGAAGTGAATAATGTTGGTCTCAACATTTATGGGCATACCTGAGAAATAATGTTTGATTCTTTGCCCATTCACCACCTTTGGGTTATTACCTTCGGCGTTGTTGATCTTGATAGCACCGGAACGGTAGACTTCTTTGATAACATAAGGTCCTTCCCATTTGAAGAGAAGTTTTCCTGCAAAAAATCTTAAGCGAGAATTGTATAGCAAGACTTGGTCACCTACATTAAATGCCAGCTTTTGTATTCTTTTGTCATGCCATCTTTTAACTTTTTCTTTAAACAGTTTAGCATTTTCATAGGCTTGGGTTCTCCATTCATCAAGTGAGCTAATGTCAAATAACCTCTTTTTCACTGGCAATTTTGAAATCATAGTTGAGCTCTTTAATTGACCAATAAGCTTTGTGTTCTAGTTCAAGAGGTAAGGACATGCTTTTCCATAAACCATTATATATGGAGACATGCCCATAGGGTTTTTATAAGCAGTTCCATAAGCCCATAATGCATCATCAAGTTTCTTAGACCAATTGTTCCTAGATCTATTAACAGTCTTTTGCAAGATAAGTTTTATTTACCTATTACTTAGTTCTACTTGACCACTAGACAAAAGGTGATAAGTAGATGCAATTCTATGGTTAACATCATATTTAGCAAGCAATTTACGGAAAGCACCATGAATAAAATGTGAACCACCATCAGTCACTAAATATCTAGGGACTCCAAACCTCGGAAAAATAACTTCTTTAAGAATTTTAATGGAAGTGTTATGATCAACACTGCTAGTTGGAATAGCTTCTACCCACTTAGTAACATAATCAACAACAACCAAAATATGTGTAATTAGAGGAAGGAACAGGTCCCATATAATCAAAACCCCAAACGTCAAATGGTTCAATAACAAGTGAATAATTCATAGGCATTTCCTGACATCTACTAATATTACCAATTCTTTGGGATTCATCACAAGACAAGACAAACTCATGAGCATCTTTGAAAAGACAAAAACCAGATTGTAATACCTTGTGTGCAATTCTGTCTCCCGCATGGTGTCCTCCATAAGCCTCGGAGTGACATCGATATAGGGGATATATCTAGTCCTTTTGATAAGTAAGAGTGTTGAACCCAACGAGGAGCAGAAGGGAATGACAAGCAGTTTTCAACAAGGTATTCTCTGCAAGCACTGAAATTATAGGTAACTGATAGTTTTGTGATAAGATAATTCGTAAGGGTATCAAGTAACAAAGGTAACTAAGGTGCAGAAAGGTGGCCCAATCCTTTCTGTAGCAAAGGAAAAGCCTGGATGAACTCTTATATAATGCAAAGCGCTCCCGAGGACACATGGGAATTACTGTCAAGTTAGTTTTCATCATGCTCATATGATTCATGTTCGTTACTTTGATAATTTGATATGTGGGTGGACCGGTGCTTGGGTGTTGTCCTTACTTGGACAAGCCTCCCACTTATGATTAACCCTCTCGCAAGCATCTTCAACTACGAGAGAAGAATTAAGATAAATCTAACCATAGCATGAAACATATGGGTCCAAATCAACCCCTTACGAAGCAACACATAAACTAGGGTTTAAGCTTCTGCCACTCTAGCAACCCATCATCTACTTATTACTTCCCAAATGCCTTCCCCTAGGCCCACATCATGGTGAAGTGTCATGTAGTCGACGTTCACATAACACCACTAGAGGAAAGACAACATACATCTCATCAAGTTATCGAACGAATACCAAATTCACATGATTACTTATAACAAGACTTCTCCTATGTCCTCAGAAACAAACGTAACTACTCACAAAGCATATTCATGTTCATAATCAGAGGAGTAATAATTATCATTAAGGATCTGAACATATGATCTTCCACCGAATAAACCAACTACCATCAGCTACAAGGAGTAATCAACACTACTAGCAACCCACAGGTACCAATCCGAGGTTTTGAGACAAAGATCGGATACAAGAGATGAACTAGGGTTTGAGAGGAGATGGTGCTGGTGAAGATGTTGATGGAGATTGACCCCCTCTCGATGAGAGGATCATTGGTGATGACGATGGCTTCGATTTCCCCCTCCTGGATGGAAGTTTCCCCGGGAGAATAGCTCCGTCGAAGCCCTAGATTACTTCTGCCCAGGTTCCGCCTCAAGACGGAGGTGCTTCGTCCTGAAAGCTTCCTCTTCATTTTTTCCAGGTTACAACACATTGCATAGCAAAAGATGGTCACCGGAAGCCTGCCAGGGGGCCCACAAGGCAGGGGACGCGCTGTCAGGACCCCGACTCAATGCCACATCGATCTAGCATGTAACACCTCATATCACTTTGTGGCCTCACGCACGGTATTCCCACGGGTGTCGCCTTACCTTTGCCTGGGACCGTTTGCGCCTTTTGGCACACGTATATGACAGTGTCGCTAGCATCCATATGATAAGGAGCCCGGGCTGACATGGCTAGTCGTAAACCCAAAGTGGCACAAACTTACAGGGACAGGCATCCATGACCCAACATCGAACGTGTCGGTCATCAGCGAGTGAATCCAGGCTGTAGCATTGGCTAGCAGGACTCCGGTGAACCGGGCTGTAGCGGGCTAACAGGACTCCGGTATTCATCGCGTGACATTTCCCCGAAGGGACAGACACATGAACGAAGAAGGACACATGCCGGCCAGCCTAAGTGTTCCGGAGCAGTAGCAAGCTACCAAGGCTCAGTGAAACACTAGGAGACATTTCCCCGTAAGAGAGGCTACTAAAGATAAACAACTAGATGGTCAGATCCCACACATACCAAGCATTTCAATAACATACACACAATATGCTCGATATGTGCAAATACAACATGGCATCACAACATGACTCTACGACTCAAGTATTTATTCAATAGGCTCCGAGGAGCGAGATATTACAAACAGGGGTCTCATGACCCAACAATCAGAGCATACAAGTCAAAGCACATGCGGAAGCTTAACATGTCTGAGTACAGACATCTATAAATGAAAAAGGCTGAGAAGCCTGACTATCTATCAGATCCTGCCGAGGGCACAAGATCGTAGCTGAGGTAACAAGCTAAACGTCGAAGTCCACGCGGAACTACTAGTGAGACCGAAGTCTCTCTGCAAAAACATAAAATAGGCAAACGTGAGTACAAATGTACCCAGCAAGACTTACATCAGAACTATCTACATATGCATCATTATCAACAAAGTGATGGTGGGGTCTAACTGCAGCAAGCCAGCTTTGACTCGGTGGCTATCCTGAACTACGACTGCAAGTAACTCTTTTGAGGTGGCGCACACGAGTCCACATATTCACCATATCAATACACCACTATGGAACCGCTCCCGTCTCCCTACGAGAACGCCATCCATAGCACTCACGCTTATCTTGCGTATTTTAGAGTATCCACTTTCAATTGTCTATGAACTGATATAAGCAACCCAGAAGTCCTTTTCCGCGGACACGGCTATTCGAATAGATGATGTTAACCCTGCAGGGGTGTACTTCTTCACACACGCTCTCACCACTTACCGCCGTTTACACGACATGTACTCGGCAACCTTCAAGCGGAAGCCCAACGTGGGTGT